>NC_092877.1:340011620-340315711 GCF_028372415.1 Notamacropus eugenii
TCTTTTTTTTTTTTTAGGTTTTCAGGAGTAATCCCAAGGGTCTTAGGGGAGGGAGATATCCTAATGCTATACAAGCCCCACTAATGTACTTCCCTCTATGGTTATCAGTTGATATCAATTTATCAGCTGTACTTGGTTAACTTTTTGAAACAGGTATTTACTCTGATAATATAGCTGCTTTAAGGCATCCCCTGCCCCACCAAATCTGTGATATGTCCTACTATATCTATGTACAGGGTCCAGAGGAAATTGGTTTCAAGTTGTGCTTTGGGGAAGCCACTTTAATTCACCAGACCTCAATTTCCTCCAAATACCACAATCATTGACTAATAATTTCAGATTTCTAAGTCTATAGTAACATACAATGAAAATTCATGTCCAGAGTGACCACCCAAGGTAATGAGAGGCTTACTTCATTACTACAGGAATCTCTGATGTCATTCATGTGGGCTCTTCCCCATTCACATAGATTTCAGCTCTTTTTATACCTTAGTGGACAATTTCATGAATTTCCCAGAGCATAAAATAGTACCTAGAAGAAGGAAAGAGGAAAAAAAGAAAGAAGGAAGGAGGCAAGGAAGGAAACAAGCATTTAAATTCATCTTATTTGATCCTCACAACAACCCGGGGAGGGAGATATTATTCCTATGCCCATTTAACAAATGAAGAAACTGAGTCGGAGTTCAAGGGTTTTCCCAGGATCACACAGCTGGTGAATAAAGTTGGATTTGAGCTCAGGTCTTCCTGACTCTGGATTCAGTTTTCTATTTACTGTACCATCTAATAGAGTTAAGGAAACTTGTGTTCAAATCTCAACTCTGACAATAAATGTGTAACCATAGGCAAGTCATTTAAGATTTCTGAGATTCAGTTCCCACATCTGTAATATAGAGAAAATAATATCAGTACTACCTATGTTCCAATTAATTATTGACCAGCATGAATTACTTCACTCAGAAATCTTAAATCTTGAAGCTGCATTTTAATTAATGTAAAATTTCTATAGAATTTATATTTCAACATCATATTACTTAATATAATGACTGAAAATCAATTAACACATTTGTTGAGCATCTTCTTTATGCATGTGCTCTGCAAGGTCCCTGTTCTTGTTTTGTCCTTCATTCTTGAAGAGGACCATGACATCAAGATGATGACGTGACTTGCAGTTGACTTTGAGTTGAGTGAAAGAGGGCTGTGCAAGATCACAACCTCACTTTCTTCTCCTGAGCCATCTGGGTCCAGTGGCCTGATATTCTGGAAGGTGCCTGTAGGGAAAAAGCAAGAGAAGATTTGGTCTCTGCCAAGGAGCTTACAATCTAGGTGGGGGATTAACGCCAGAGAAGAGGAGGATTGGAAGCAAGTATTCATTCAACTTGACTGCCCTTTTCTACAGAGACTGAAAGAAGGTACCCAGAAATACTTGAGTGGGGTTCACATCCAGTCATTGATATGTGTTAGTGTTAAAATGTTGGAAGAGTTGAGTTTATAAGCTGCTGTTATTACCATGATGTCTTATTGAATATAGAGGGGAGGAAATCCGAACAGAAATAACCAAGGCATCAGGATTCCAAGGTGAATTGGCACTAATATCAACCAATCACAGAGGATACTGAAAAAAGAGTCTGGCATGATGGGAAAAGCCTTGGATTTGGAATCAGAAAAACCGCCTTCAAATCCCACCTCAGATACTCCTCCTCTATGTAAATCTGTGTCTGAGCCTCAGTTTCCCCATCTGTAAAATGGGAATAATAACAGCACCTATCTCACAAGGTTGTTGTGAACATCAAATGAAATAATGCTTATATAGCACATTGTAGACTTTAAATTGCCATATAGACAACAGTCACCCCTTACCCCCAAAATTACTATTTGTGTGACCTTGAGTAATACACTTAAATTTTCTCATATGTCAAAATGAGAGGGGTGGACTAGATGAAATCTAAGGTCTCCTCTAGTCATAAATTGGTGATTCTTGAATTCTGTGATCTCAAAATTTCCTCCTAACTCTTAATGTCCAATTCTACAGTCTCAATGATCTTCCAACTCTAAGACCTGTAATTCATTCTGTGAGCCTATTGGAGTAAATAAAAGGGAAAACCAGAAGCCAAAGCAAACTGAGTTCGTATCACTTAAAAGCCAAATCACAAATGCAAGAATGTCAAAGCTGTGCAACAAGAAGGTGCCACCCTTGGCCAACTGCTATTGATAAGATCTCTTGGGAGTGGGTCCTGACTAGGGATGGGGAAACCTAGACCTCAAGGCCACATATGGCCCTCTAGGTCCTCAAGTATGGCCATTTGACTGAACCCAAACTTCACAGAACAAATCCCCTTAATAAAAGGATTTGTTTTATAAAACTTGGACTCAGTCAAAAGGCTGCGTCCAAGGATGTACAAAGCCACATGTGGCCTTGAGGCCACAGGTTCTCCACCCCTGGTCCTGACTATTCCATCTAGTTAAAGAAACTGCAGCCCAGGATTTTGGGGTTCTGACAATTAAGATATAGATGGAGATGTAATGTAGATATAGAAAGGGGCAGAGTCATATAGTTAGAGTTTTAAAAATAGTAACAGTTAGTATTTATATAGCCTTTTCAAGTTTGCATGATGGTTCATTTTATATCATATTATTTATCCTCACAACCACCATCAGAAGTATATACTGTTACTGTCTCCATTTTACAGATGAGAAAACTGAGGTGAAATGACTTGCCCAGAGTCACACAGCTGGTAAGTGTCTAAGACTGAATTAGAACTTAGGTCTTCCTGACACTAGACCCAGTGCTCTATCCACTGTGCTACATAGCTCCCTTGGAGTACAGATAGGTAGATAGATAGATAGATAAATAGATAGATAGATAGATAGATAGATAGATAGACAGACAGATAGATAGATAGATAGATAGATAGATGATAGATAGATAGAGATAGATAGATGATAGATAGATAGATAGATATTGAGAAAGATAGAAAAAGTATAGATATATAGGTGTAGATATAGTTCTAGTTATAAATATAGATGATTATATAAATATAAGTATAGATGCTATACATAGGGATATAGATATAAGGACTAGCCCTCTGATTTCAGCAAAGTATGTGTTGGAGGTGGGATTTCTCCTCCCCTTTCCCATTAGAGTATAAGTTCCTTGAGACCAGAGACTATCTTTCAACCTTTCTTTATACCTTCAGCACAGCTTCTGCACATAGTAGGTGCTTGATAAATGCTTCTTGATTCACTGCCTGACAACCATGGCCTGGGTTAAGGCAGTCAGAATTATAGCTAAAACAGATGCAGAGCTGGCCCATGGAAGTCCACTCTCAAATCCTGACGCTTCAACCTTAGCAGAATGATGGAGACGGTCCTCACCAACCTTCCCCAATTGTATCCTTGTTCCTGAGACTTGATGCCATGAGGTTATTTAGCAGGGTTGGGGTAGGGACAGAAATGACCTATATCCTGGGAAAGGAAGAGAATGGCCCTATTTTCTTGCCCTTGGACTTTGAGGTGATTCCACATGTGTCCACATATACCAATGAATCAAGGAGGTGATTTATCTCCAACAATCTAGACTCATCATTTTGTACTATGTTATAGTAATCAGATTTTTTTTAAAGCCTAGGATCAATTTCACAGCCCCTCTTCTGCTGTTTTAGGAGAGAAATTTATGTTAGACAAAATGTTAGGAATAGTCACAATCTGAGCCTCGAGTTAAGAAAATTCCTAAGATTTAGGTAGAGTTTGGGCTGCCTTAATTTTTACTTACTTCCCTAGTTGCTAAATTTACATTTATTACTGCAAAAGTAGCTAGGTGGTACAGTGGATAGAGTAACAGACCTGGAGTCAGGAAGACCTGAATTCCAACCCCTCCTCAGATACTTTCTAACTGTGTGACTCTGGGCAAATCACTCAACCTCTATCTGCTTCGGTTTCCTCACTGTAAAATGGGAATAATAATGCCTACCTCCCAAGGTCATTGTGAGGAGTAGATGAGATAATATTTTTAAAGCACTTAGCACAATGTCTGGCACATAGTAGATGCTATATAAAGCTATCATCATCATCATCATCATTATTATTATTTATACCTATCTCCCATTAGTCTCTGGCCTCTTTGTAGTTCAGGTGAAAGTCAAGTCACTTGAAATATTTTGATAAAGAATCAAAATACTTTGTTATTGTGTTTGATGAGCACCTGCAGGAAAAGTTGGGGTTGGGGGAGGAGGAAAGCAGAGCTTTTCTGAGAACTTCATGCAGCCCTTTTGAGAGGAACACTGCCTGTGATTTCAGTTCGAGTTTTCTGCTCTGGAGTACAGACATGGTCAATGGCCCTTCTCTAGATCTCCCTTCTCTGTTATAGCTCACTCCCACTTTCTCTTTCTCCTTTTCACTTGTTGCTCTGTGAGTTACGGGCTCTTGCTTAACCCACATTCCCTCCTCTCCACTGCCAGTCCCTTGAAATCTCCCAAGTGTAATTTTCTATCCTAGCCTAGTATTTTATATCAAATGAGAGAACATCTGTAAAGCTCTAAGTACAGTGCCTGGCACACAGTAGACATGTCAGTATGTCAGTGTTTATTCCTTTCCCTTTCTGTTCCCTTATAGAAGACCCATAGGGCTTAACTAAATTAACTCAGCCAATGTGGTTTCTTCCTACTGGCAGGTAGCCTGGTGAATTCCTCAAGGAGACAGCTAGAAATGAACTAAATACAAATATTCCCAGAGGGAGATAGAGTCCAACCCATTGGGTGGAGGTAAAACCCAGCTTTATCAATGATACTAGAGAAAAGATCCCTAGGATCAAATATAGTCCCTGCAAACACAGAGGTTCCCTTTAGAGCTGTGGGTGGATGCACACATGTACATACATACACACATTTAACAATGCAAGAGAGTATACAGTAAGAGCTACATCCTTGATACAGATAGAAAGATCAATGCAGTTTATCCAAGGATTTTTCATACTTAATCTACAGTCTTTGCTTGATTAGTTGACTGAGACTTCTCACCTAATTAAAGTTTCAGGACAGCTTATCACTCACTTTAAATGGGGGGTGGTGACTTAACTGATTTATTCAATCATCACCAGCATTTTTACTTATAACTTAGTCCATAGGTCATTGACAGTTGTTTGAGACTTAAAGAGAAGAAATCTGCACAGGATCACACAGTCACTAAGTATCAGAGGTGGCTAATTAACCCAGGTCTTTCAGAGTCTTTGTGACATATCATGTTACCTAATTTCCATCCTCATATATATGAAATAGATGTGTTTGGTACAAACAATGCTTAGAGATAGTCTTGGTTGCTTGTAAGTAGGCAGAATGGAATTCCCCACATGAGAAGAGAGAATAAACTATATTCAGGCAGTGTCAGAGGTAGGGGGAGAGAGAGAGACAGAGACAGAGAGAGAGAGACAGAGACAGAGAGAGACAGAGACAGAGACAGAGAGACAGAGACAGAGAGAGACAGAGAGACAGAGACAGAGAGAGACAGACAGAGACAGAGACAGAGAGAGAAAGAGACAGAGACAGAGACAGAGACAGAGAGGTAGAGATAGAGAGAGACAGAGATAGAGAGAGACAGACAGAGAGACAGAGAGAGAGAGAGAGACAGAGACAGAGACAGAGAGAGCATTTGGGTCAACACTCCAGCCATATTGATGGTGTTAGAGGGAACAAAATAATCCCCAAGATCAAGTGTAGTCAGTGTAATACTCAAGTTTCACTTCTAAGTACTTAGGTCACATACAGAGATAATTAACAATGGAAAAGAAGATTGTGTGTGTGTGTGTGTGTGTGTGTGTGTATGTGTGTGTATACATACATATACACATACACATACACCCATATAATACATAGATACCAAGTGCCATATTCGTGGTGTAGATAGAGATACCAATGGTATAGTGGATAGGATTGGATTTATAATCAGATGATCTGAATTCAAATCCTAGATCTTGTATTTACTGTCTCTGTGACCTTGACTAGTCACAGCCCTTTTTGGTGATCTGTAGATGTCTGTTTTGAGTTTTACAACTTTGATAAGGTGATTAACAAGAAGATGGCTTGGGTGAAGCATGATTGGGTCTAGAATGGATATAGTGAGTGCTATCTCACTAATCACTTCTCAAAATACTGGAACTTGAAGCGAATTTCCTAATCCAAGATCCTGTGAATCCTTTCTCACATAGTCTTTGGGGCTTGGTTAGTTAATTCTTCTCAGACAACTAAAGAAGTTATTAAGCTCAACTTACTAATGGCAAGAGGTCTTACCCATTTCCCACTTGATAATATTTAAGATGCCATATTACCACCTCCTTGGTCACTGCCTCATAAGGACCATGGGACCTTTTCATCTGACTTACAGCTGAAATCTTTAGTGTATATTGTCTTCCCATTTAGAATGAATTCTTTAAAGCAAGCCCTGTTTCTATTTTTCTATTTGAATCCCCAGCCCTTAGCATTGTGTAAACACAAAGTAAGTGCTTAATAGATGTTTTTTCATTCATTAAGCATGTGAATATTTGCATTTAGCATCAGATAAATGCTAATCCCTACAGCTGGATATCCAATATGTTAGTCCACTAGCTCTTTCTATTCTTAAAAACTGTCATCACAAGTTAATTTCTAACTCATTTCGGAAAAAAGTATAGTGTTAAATAAATTTAGTGTATTCAGGGGCAAATCATAGAATTATAGAACCTCAGAATTGGAAAAAAATCTTAGAATCCTTCTTATCCAAATAGGTTTTCCTTCTCTGGCATCTCAGACAAATGGTCATCCACTTCTACTTGAAGATCTCCAATACATTTCAAAATTTTGAGACATCTCTAATTGCTAAGGAAGCTTTCTTTTACCTGGAACCTAAATCATTGTCTTTGCCACTTATTATTCTTAGTTTAGCCCTCTGGGACCAAGCAGAACAAATATGATCCAAACAGTAGTGTGCTGATCCACAAGCTGGGGGTGGGGGGGGGGGGGGTCTTCATCAGAGGGGGTAGGACATGGAATGTACACACAACACACTTCTAAGTTTAAAGTGTGATTAACATTTTGTTCGTCACTTTCTCAGGTCTAGACTATCAACAAAACAATAAATCAAACCTTGGAAAATTGAATAATGGTCTGTCACAAGCCAGTCCAAGCTGCCTCCAGCATACCTCTAGATCTAAACTGAATTATAATACAGCCTTTATTTTCTAGCTGTTTAAAATAGTATTGCTAGTAAAGGTGGCCTTTCACAAGCATACAGTTTCCAAGGGGGACAGTGACCTCACAAGTGTTTTATACTTTATGCTCTCTGAAAAGAATCTCTGTGAACAAAAGACAGGTTTCAATTCGAATGTTCTCTAACCTCTAGGTCCCCAAGGTAATAAATAGGTTTTCTTGTAGATGATTACACTCCAAAGTGCAGCTGGGGCATCTTACCCTTACCTGTCACCAGACTGTTGCGTGTGTGGACTAAGAATTCCCAACCTAAAACACTTCTCTAATAAAGGCAGAGGAAAGAAGGAGCAGGTCAGTAAAAGGGCTTTGTGCCCACGGAGAGAATTCTACTGCTCCTTCCTCAGACTGGCACTGAGTTCCTATCAAGGCTTAGTGGACGAGCTCAGGGAGGATGTCTAAGAATCAAGAAACTGTTCAAGAGAAAGACCTTTGTGGATGGAGAGACAGGGCATTTGTACTGTCATTTGTGAGGGGATAAAGTGAGATTTCATTCTGGTCACAGAGAAACTGGACCTTTTCTTTCCACTCATTCAGAAATACTTACTCTAAGGAAAACTTGCCTCTCTAAGATACTGTACGGGTTGGGACTTAGCTGAAATCTCTCTCTCTTTATTTTTTTTTTATTTAGCTTTTAACATTTATTTTCACAAAATTTTGGGTTACAAAGTTTCTCCCCTTTTATTCCCCCCCCCCAAACCCAAGCATTCTAATTGCCCCTGTGACCAATCTACTCTCTCTTCTATCCTCCCTCTCTGCCCTTGTCTCCGTCTTCTCTTTTGTCCTGTAGGGCCAGATAGCTTTCTTGACCCCTTAACCTGTATTTCTTATTTCCCAGTGGTAAGAACATTACATTTGATCCTAACACTTTGAGTTCCAACTTCTTTAGCTCCCTCCCTCTCCACCCCTTCCCCTTGGAAGACAGGCAATTCAATATAGGCCATATCTGTTTAGTTTTGAAAATGATTTCCATACTAGTTGTGTTGTATAGGACTAACTATATTTCCCTCCATCCTATCCTGTCCCCCATTACTTCTATTCTCTTATGATCCTTTCCCTCCCCATGAGTGTCGACCTCGGATTGCATTCTCCTCCCCATGCCCTCCCCTCCATCCTCCCCCCCACCCTGCTTGTGCCCCTGTCCCCCACTCTCCTGTATTATGAGATAGGTTTTCCTATCAAAATGAGTGTGCATTTTATTCTTTCCTTTAGTGGAATGTGATGGGATAGACCTCATGTTTTTCTCTTGCCTCCCCTCTTTATCCCTCCACTAATAAGTCTTTTGCTTGCCTCTTTTATGAGAGATAATTTGCCCCATTCAACTTCTCCCTTTCTCCTCCCAATATTTCTCTCTCACTGCTTGATTTCATTTTTTTTTTAAGATATGATCCCATCCTCTTCAATTCACTCTGTGCACTCTGTCTCTATGTATGTGTGCGTGTGTGCATGTGTGTGTGTGTGTACTCCCACCCAGTACCCAGATACTGAAATGTTTCAAGAGTTCCAAATATTGTCTTTCTATGTAGGAATGTAAACAGTTCAACTTTAGTAAGTCCCTTATGACTTCTCTTTGCTGTTCACCTTTTCATGGTTCTCTTCATTCTTGTGTTAGAAAGTCAAATTTTCTTTCCAGCTCTGGTCTTTTCATCAAGAAAATTTGAAAATCCTCTATTTCATTGAAAGACCATTTTTTCTCCTGAAGTATTATACTCAGTTTTGCTGGGTAGGTGATTCTTGGTTTTAGTCCTAGTTCCTTTGACTTCTGGAATATCCTATTCCATTCCCTTCGATCCCTTAATGTAGAGGGTGCTAGATCTTGTGTTATCCTGATTGTATTTCCACAATACTTGAATTGTTTCTTTCTAGCTGCTTGCAATATTTTCTCTTTCACCTGGGAATTCTGGAATTTGGCCACAATGTTCCTAGGAGTTTCTCTTTTTGGATCTCTTTCATGCGGTGTTCTGCGGATTCCTTGAATATTTATTTTGCCCTCTGGTTCTAGAATCTCAGGGCAGTTTTCCTTGATAATTTCATGGAAGATGATGTCTAGGCTCTTCTTTTGATCATGGTTTTCAGGTAGTCCCAGAATTTTTACATTGTCTCTCCTGATTCTATTTTCCAGGTCAGTTGTTTTTCCAATAAGATATTTCACATTATCTTCCATTTTTCGAATCTTCACGCTATGTTCTGTGATATCTGTCTTTCTCATAAAGTCCTTAGTGTCCATCTGTACCATTCCAGTTTTGAAAGATCTATTTTCTTCAGTGAGCTTTTGAATCTCCTTTTCCATTTGGCTAATTCTGTTTTTGAAAGCATTCTTCTCCTCATTGGCCTTTTGAACCTCTTTTGCCAATTGAGTTAGGCTAGTTTTCAAGGTGTTAATTTCTTCAACATTTTTTTGGTTCTCCTTTAGCAGGGAGCTGATCTGCTTTTCATGCTTCTCTTTCATCCCTCTCATTTCTCTTCCCAGTTTTTCCTCCACCTCTCTAACTTGATTTTCAAAATTCTTTTTGAGCTCTTCCATGGCCTGAGCCCATTGGGTGGGCTGGGACACAGAATCCTTGATTTCTGTGTCTTTGCCTGATGGTAAGCATTGTTCTTCCTCGTCAGAAAGGAAGGGAGGAAGTGTCTTTTCTCCAAGAAAGTACCCTTCAATAGTTTTATTTCTTTTCCCTTTTCTGGGCATTCTCCCCAGCCAGTGGCTTGACCTCTGAATATTCTCCTCACACCCACCTCACCTCCTGGTCCTCCCAGCCAGCGTTTGGGGACTGAGATTCAAATGCTGCTTCCCGCCTTAGGGCTTTTGGCGGGGGCAGGGCTGCTGTTCAGTGTGAGAATTAAGTTCAGGTGGTCAGGTAGGGGCAGGGCCGCCTCTCAGGCTCTGTTCCCTCAGGGGGTTTATGCACAGACCTTCCACAATGGATCCAGGCTCCCGCCCGCTTGGGGAGCCCCTGTCTGCAGCCGCCTCTCAGCTTCTATCTCCCGGGGGGGCCCGAGCCATGGGGGCACCCCACTCCCCTCTCGACCCGCCAAAGAGACTCTCTCACCAACCGTCCTCACCTGTGGGTGGAGGGGCTTGTGCCGCCACTGGAGATCCCGTCTCTAAAGCCTGCTCGGATCTGTACCTCTCGGAGCCGCAGCCGCCACAGGTCTGGGCTGGGCCCCGCGTCTGCAGCGCGATGGACCTTTTGCGAGAGGTTTGCAGTTCCCTCTGTGGGTGGAGGGACCCGCATGGCCGCAGGAGATCCCGTCCCCATAGCCCACTCGGATCTTTTCCTCACGGTGTCCCGGCCGCTGCAGGGCTGCACTCAGCTCCCAGTCCCGGTGCCCAGTCCGCAGCGTGAAGGAACCCCTGCGAGAGGTTTGCAGGTCTCTCTGGAACAGAAATCTCCCTCGCTCCAATATTCTGTGGCCTCTGGGTGCAGAATTCGCTGTAAGTTACTCCCCTCTAGCCGTTCTGTGGGTTGTGGGTTCGGAGCTATGTGTATGTGCGTCTTTCTACTCCGCCATCTTGGCTCCGCCCCCCTGAAATCTCTCTTAGTCCCCTCATCCCACCTCTTTCTAATAGGAAATTAACTCTTGTTTATTTGTTCAGTTTGGCTTGGGATTCCACACCACACTCAAATAAATGAAAGAGAATCTATTATTTTACAGATATGAAAAAGAAAAAAAAATGGTGAATTTATAGGCTCAAGTTGTATATACCTGTTGCTTATGAGAGGTTCTATTAAAAGTTCCATTACAAAAACATGTGAAATTTGAAAGAATTAATGAATGCTCCTCAAGAATGGAGATTGTTGTGTGTGTTATACTTACATCTCTGGTACCTAGGTAGAGCCTGGCACATAGTAAATGCTTAATAAATATTTCATGATTGATTATCTGGTGAGGGGGGATGAGGACCCAAATTAGAGTACTGGCCATATGAGTATAGAGAAGATGGATGAGAGAGGTGTGATGGTGGGAGATTGAATAAGATTTGTCAACTGACTTAGGATACAGTGATAGGAGAGAAATGAGAATGAAGAGTTCAGGATGGAAGACTGGATTCCTGGAAAGACAAGGCAGTGGTACTTTCAACAGAATCAGAGCAGGTAGGAGGGACTGGTTAAAGGGAGAAAAGATCACAAGTTAATTTTTAGACACAATGACCCTATTATTTCAAAGATGAAATACCCTCCACCAATACAGATTCCAATTCATTCATGCCTGCTCATCCTATATAGCTCCTGTCCATATCCATTCATAACTCTGACACATAGGAATCACTCAACAGACCATTGGTTACTTCTTCTTCTCTTGATATTGTGTGATTACCAATGGAATCAAGTATTTATCTGTTAATTGTCCCTTACTCTCACAACATGACCCATCTGTCCTTTTCTTCAGGTTGAACATTTCTCTGATTCTTACCTTCTTTGTAATGCTTCTGAACAATCCTTCTCTTAGAAAGTGATGCATTCTGCTTATACCTAGACCATTTTTCTTCCTTGTCCTTTGATCCTCAATTTCATTTTTTTGGATGCTGTAGTGTTTCATGATTCAGTCATACAACATCACTGGAAGAATGTTGTTGGTCAAAAGATAGACCTCTGTTTCAAGGAAAGGCTCAGAGTCATTAAAAGAATTGTATGATTTCTCAAAGATAATCAAACCCACTCTCCTCCTTCTATTGAATTCACCTACTAGCTTACTGTTCATTTTCAGTGTTGCCCCAAGAGGTATATACTAACAGTTCTGGTTTGTCCTTCCACCTGTACACAGTAGGCCAGACAAAAGACATTGCTCATCCACTTTGTTTTTTCCGTGTGAATAGTTAGGTCAAACTCCTCAGAGTGGTTATAGATCTCATTTAGGAGGCTCTATGATGTTCTGGGACAGCACAATCTATCTGCCAAAAGGAGTAGCTCCACTGGAATCAACAACATGAAACAGTATGGTGCTATAAAACCAAAAAAGTGAATAGGATCTTCAGCTATGTTAAACTTCAGAAAGGAGAAGGTGATGGAACTGCCATACTCTGTCCTGAAAGGTATCATATATTGTGTTCAGTTATGGGTCCTACAATTTAAGAACAACATTGATAAGTTGGAGGGCATGGAGGCAAGAATGAGCATCTTGAAGGGGCCTAAAGATCTCACCATATGAGAAGAGACAGAAGTAAATGGGATGTTGAGGCTGAAAAAGAGAAAACTCTGGGAATGCATTTTCATTGTCTTCAAGAATTTAAAGGACTAGTGTGTTGAAGAGGGATTTGATTAGTCCTGCTTGGCCCCAGATGACCAAGCCATGAGTGAAAAGGGCTGAAGTTGTAAAGAGGCAAAATTAGGCATGACAGTCAGCAAAATCTTCCTAATGGTAAAAACTGTCCAAAAGGGGAATGGGTTACCTCCAGAGGTGGCAGATTCCCTTTCCTTGGGGGTTTTCAAACAGGGTATCCAGAGAAGAAAGTGAGGCTGGTGACTGCCAAGCCCTCCCTCACTTAAATCCAGTTCTCTTGCAAGTCATGGCATCACCTCCTGATGTCATGGTCCTCTTCAGGAACAAAGGACCACCATCAACAGTAACAACAGGATCATAGTAACTAACACTTATATAGCACTTACCAAGTGATAGTCAGGGTGCTAAGAGCTGCACAAATATGGTCTCATTTGATCGTCACAGCAACCTTGAGAGGGGGAGGCTATTTTATCCCCATTTTACAGATGAAGAAACTGAGGTAACCAGAGTTTAAGTGACTTGCCTAGGGTTATACAGCTAGTCAATGTCTGAAGTTGGATTTGAACTCAGGTCTGCCTGCCTCCAGGTCTGGCACCCTATCCACTGTATTACCTTATCACTCAATTGCCTCAGTCATGTCTGACTCTTTATGAGCCCATTTGAGGTTTTCTAGGCAAAGATACTGGAGTGGATCACCATTTCCTTTTCCAGCACATTTTACAGATGAGGAAACTGAGGCAAACAGAGTTAAGTGACATACCCAGGGTCCCACAGGTATTAAGTGTTGGAAGGTAGATTTGAACTCAAATCTTTCTGACTCCAAGCCTGGTGCTCTATCCATTGCACCACCTAGCTGCCCTACTGCATCACTTAAGAGAAGACAATTTTTTGAGTTTACTATAGTGGGAATTCTTTTCCTAGTATGAATTGGGCTAAATTCCACTTAGGTCCCTTCCAATTCTCCAATTCTATGATTCTGTGACTTAAAGAAAATCTCTCTTTTGTACTTTACATTGCATTCCTCCATGACATGGCACATTCCTTTGGTAATCCTCCAGTTTTGTGCCTCATTTCACATTAATGACCAGAGAATTGTTGAACAAAGCTATCTCTGTTTTTATATCTTTCAAGGAATCCTCTGTGATTTTGATTTAATGCATAGGAGAGGCTTTGGTGAAAGTGAGGGTTTTCTCTCCAAGGAGAAGACAGAATTTAGAACTCAAAACTTTAAATTAAGCGTTAAAAATTGAAAAAAAAAATAGTAAGCATTTCAGGTGGCAGCTGGTTCTATCAAATCAAATGCTTATTTTTTGTATCCATAAAACAATAAACACAGTGGGACTTTTGTATCAATTTTGTCACTGTAAAGGGGTTGGCTTGTGAATATTTACCATAAAAGCTCATACCTTCATCAAGGATGCCTTAGATAGCTGTGTAGATCACTCCCATAAAACTTTGGTAGAGATGGAAAGGTCAGCATATGAGATATTTTTTATGGGAGGAAGCATTAGTAGTGTTCAAGATTTTTCTCATTCCTAATTCCATTTCATAGCCTGAGAAATTCAAACGAAAAAGGTCCTTGTATTAATGACTTAAGAAGAATTGGTGATCTTTGAGATTTCAATTTCAACTGTGTGGTGTGACTAGAGGGTGGAGTGCAGTGGGTTAAGGGATGAATGGTTAGTGAGAAAATGGAAGCAAAAGACACAGACCACTCCTTCAAGAAATTGTCAGTGAAGAGAACGAGAGGGAGCCATTAGTAGCTGGAGGGATTAGCGGAGTTAAGTGAAGGAATTTTCAAAATGAGAGAGGCACATAAGTATCTGAAGCTAGAAAGCACGTGAAGAGGAAAAAGTTGAAGACAGATGTAATAGAGGAGTAAGACCTGTCAGAAATTTATTATCTCAAATAAGCAGAGTCAGGGAATATGAATAAGTAGTTATCAAAGGAAAAAGCTATCAACAATTATGTAAAAATATGCTGCAAATCACTAATAATTAGAGAAATGTACATTAAAACAATGCTGAGATTCCACTGCCCAGCTTATCACATTGGCAAAGGTAACAGTAAAAGAAAATGAAAATTGTAGGGAAACTTTTAAGAAAAGCTATGCACTGGGGTCCAGGGAGTAAAACTGTGGAAAACCATTTAGAACTGTGCTCAAAAAGTCACCAAAAGAAAAATATTATTCTGAATTTAAGGAATGCCAAAAGTATTTTTATCAAAAAAAGAAAAAGTTCTACATATAAAAATATTTATAGCATATTTACATATATACTCTTTACATACATATATATGTATATACATATAAACATATACTCTTCATTGTAGCAAAGAACTAGAAACAAAGAGGGTGCCCATCTGTTGGGGGAATGGATGAACACATTTTGGTATAGCAATATCAGAGGATATTATTATGCCATAAGAAAAGACAGCTTCAGAGAAATTCAAGACTCGTATGAATTGATGCAGAGTGAAGTAAACAGATCAGAAAGACAATTGACACAGCAGTCAAAAAAACCCCAAAAACATTGTAAGACTTTCAAAGGCTCCAACTCTGATCAATATGAATAATCACAACTCTAGAGAGCTGATGATGAAGCATGTCACACCTCCTGACAGAGAGCAGATAGAATCAAGTTGCAGAATAAGGTGTATATTTTTGGAAATGACAAATGTGTGGATATGTTTTGCTTGACTACAATTATTTGTTAAAAAGATTGTGTTTTTGTGGGGGTGAGAGAAATTGAAGGGAGAAGAGAACTAGTAATAGTGTTGCCGGAAAAAGAAGGAAAAAAAAGAAAAAGGGGTCATTGAAGCATTTTTAAATGCATAGGAAAAAAAAAACCAGAAGGGAGTTCAGGTAGAAGAAAAAACAGAGAAATTAAACAGTATTGAAAATAGCATGTTGTCCTTATTACATATTGAATTATTTTAAAAGCATGCTGTCCATAAGAGAGATTCACATTTTTACATGCAATGGTTTTTTTCCTGTTTTAATTTTTAGATAGAAGAATTGGATTTGCTTTTGGTTTTGTTTTGTTTGTTTATGTAACATTTTATATAATTTTATAATGAATATAATATGATTATAGTAACATTTATTTAATAAATTTTGAATTTAATTTGAAATATTTAATAAATAAAAATAATATAAAATAATTTTCATATAATTTTAGAATAAAAATACCTAGAAAAAGCTATTCAAGACCAGAGTGTGTTATTTCAATTTGCAGAATAAAACTGATTCAAAGAAGGGAGAAAGAAAGAAAGAATGAATGAATGGAAGGAAGGAAGGAAGGAAGGAAGGAAGGAAGGAAGGAAGGAAGGAAAGAAGGAAGGAAGGAAGGAAGAAAGAAGGGAGGGAAGGAGGGAGGGAAGGAAGAAATCCAGGAATCTAGGTCACAGGCAGAAGATTAGTCTCAAAGATGTGAAGTGTTATACCTTCTGATCCAGGAAGGAAGAGAAGACAGCAGAAAGAAGGAAACACTTTTGAGGCTCAGCAGGACTATCCAATAATTGAATCTGCCACGTGCCTAAGGGCTTCCAAGTTTAACAAAAACAAAGTTGTTAATGGCAAAAGCCAACATAGTTTCTCTTTGTGGTTTGGGTACATGCTTCAGCCTGCCTGAATGTTGGCATCCCCTGCAGTGCTGTCAACATCTAACTCCCTTGGGTATCAAGGCAGGATCCAAGAGCCAGGTCAAAGAAGACCTGAACTCCCAAGTGAGTGAATCTTATCTATTCCAGACCCATTTTTTGACCTGGAATCAGTAAACACACTTGGAGCCTTTAATAAATGACCTTTAGAATGACATTGGTTTTGTTATCCATGGTGTTTTTAAGAGATTGCTTGCACTCTCTTTTGTTTTGTCCTATCTAGTGAATGAATAGGAAATGTTGACAACTGGCAGAGCCCAGGGATAGGAAACTGAGGGCCAGAAGTATAAGCAGGCCACTAAGTCAGGGTCTGAAGTTTGGTCTAAGTGGAGGCTTCTCACCTCCTTAATCCATGGCAGTTGCCAACTCAGTAGAACATCATTCTCATGGAGCAAGGGTGAGTGAGTTGGACTTAGTACTCTTCAGAACTCTTTCAGGCTCCCTCCATCATACAACTAGAGCATTGCAAATAACAGTGGCCCCCACACCACTGGTTCTGTTTCCAGCATGAGCCCTGTAGCTCTCACTGAAGGGAGCAGTCATTGTGGAGAAGTGGGCAACTTCCTTGACCAATAATCACACCAACTGCTGGCCAAATGCCATCATCTATAATCCTAGGAGTCCTGGGAGTACCTCTCTCTCCCCTGGTCAGCAATCCTCTTTCAAGCCCAGCCTTTAAAATATCATACTGGGAAGTGACCCTAATAAGGACATGACCTGCAGCTTTTGCAGCTGTGTTCTCCTCAGCCGCCACAGCTTCTGAAGACCCAGAAAATTAAGTTCTCACCACCTAAATCCTTGGCATTGCCAAATGGTTCAATATCAGAAACGGATTATTAGAGATTGTATTAAAGAAGATGCATTACCCTCTGGGTTGCTGCTGTACCCTAAGGACTATGGGACCTTTCCATCTGACTTAGAGCTGAAACTGCATTTGTATAGTCTCTCCCCCATTAGAATGTAAGAGGACAGAGACCATCTTGCTTTGCTCTTGGCATAGTGTTTTGCACGTAAGAAGCACTTAATTTTTTTTTCATTCATTCATTATTCAGAAATCTCATACCTATACATGTATATCATGAATTCCTTCTTCAAGCAAAGAGTTGGTAGGTGCTGGGTACTATAAATGTCAGTCAACTATGACATTGACTATAACTTAATAGACAAACAATAACTGATTATCAATTTTGAAGTCATTTCGGAAGTAATTGTATGTACATTACTGAGAAGAAAAGTCAAACAACATCAAATTAGAAGAAAGAATAAAGAGAAGACAGTTCCCGGAATCACAACAGGTCCAGACTGACTTATTTAAATAAGAAATTGACTCTGAAAAATAGGAAATGGATACTAACTGACATTTCTTTAAGCTTTGCAAAGCACTTTTTCATGGTCATATGGCTAGTATGTACTAGAGTTAGAATGCCAAAGTAGGTATTTCCTTATTGGAAGTCTATTAGGGTTACTTTTTTTCCTACTATTCCATAATGCCTTGTAATACATAAATGTATAAAAGTAACAATGGCTCTGGTTATCATCATTTCTTAAAGAAATTTTAACTATTGTAAAAATAATTATGATGAAGTGGGCCAAAAGAACCTTGAAATCATCTCATCCTACAAAAATTTAATGATATTCCTTGCTGAGCAGAGGCTCATAGCATCAAAAGGAAGCACTGGTTTACAGTTTGTAAGTTCATTTACAAAACATTATGGAAGATGATGATCAGATATGATCTGTTTCACAAAATGACTAAAATGTATTTACAGAAAGAGAATTTATAGGTAAAAACAGAAGAGAAAAAAAAGGACTGAAAACATAGGAAAAAGACCAGGTCTACCAGCATCACTAGCATGATCTGTTCTTATCAACAATGATAGTGCAACTACCATATTTTCTCCAGTGCCTGGCACGTAGTAGGTGTTTCTCGGTTGATTTATCAATAGATTGCTCAACACTGGAAGTGAAAATGGCACTCAAGAAAATTACCGGAAAAAATAGCTTAAAACTGGGCAAATAAATACCAAAGAAATCTATGCTAAAAGAGACTACAGTTTTAATGGCACCCCGGGATCTGTTTTTAAGAGTTTTTTAGAGGAGATTATAAAAGAACGGAAACGATCATGATGAATATTATTAATATTTTCAAAGGTGACAGATATCAACAACTGCCCATCTATAGCCATATTTTTTTTATCTCTGTTAAATTTTTCTAGGAATATAGAATATAGCTCTTCCATGGTGGAGAATGAGGCAAGAACTATGTTGGGCCTCTGAGTGGGAGTGGGGCCTTAGTGCCCTCTTTCTTTTCCCAGGCACTACTTGGCTATGAGCACATGGCATCTCAGTTGCCTCTGTCTCTGCTGTGTTTCATTCTATGTTGGAGATGGAATGATCCAGGTTAAGACCTTGTGAATTATGAAATGTGAACAGTCATCAAAAGTCCTTCTGGCAACTGAAACTGGTAGCAACAATTGCTGAGTCTGGTGGGGAGTCTGCACTGAGGAGCAACCTGCTTGACCCAACGCAGAAGTGGCCGACACATTACATCTGCAAGTAAGGGTTGACTGACTCATCCACTGGCTACACCACACCCTGAAGTGAACCTGGTGAGGAAAATGTTTCGTATCAATCACTTTAAATTTGAACCCACTCTCCCCAGGGATTGCAGTGCGTAGAGGGGACACAGTCCGTGCTATTTCTTCTCAGTAATTAGCTTTGTAGAAGTTAGTTGTTGTTAACTGGCTAAATGATATTAGGGAGGTATCTATGATCTATTGATAATTGAGGGGAACACAGCAGATAGAGGCTCATGAATGATACTACTAGAGACAACTACCCCCAGTCCCTGAGGGTTACCCCTAGAGTTCAGAGAAAAAGGAGTACTAGCCATACTCTAGACACCCAACCTACTAGTCTAAGTGTGGGTTAGGAGATTCCCAGAGTCTATACTACATTACAAAAATAAGGAGGGAAAGTATAAGGTAATTTGGGGTTAGAAGGGGCACCAGAAGCTGAGCCGTGTCAGAGGCAACATTTAAACTTAGCTTTGAAGAAGAAAACTAGAACTGCTAAGAGGAGTTACCACAGGATAAGGTAACCAAGGAACCTTGGAGAGGTAATTCAGGAGCCTTGGTGAGGTATCCAAGGAGTATTGGATCCTTTACAGACTTTGTCTTTAATTCAGACAGTCCTGAAAAGTTTTATGTTTCCATTCTCCAGAGGGCAACTTTATCTTATGTAAATTTTGGTTTGGTTCTGAACTTTGACAAATACAGAGAACAGAGTGAGAGGATTATGTCCAGAAGTGTGAATTTCTACTTAAGCTACTTTAAGCTGCACTAAGATTTTTTGGGACAGTTTACATTGTATAGAGCTTCCTTATTTTTTTAAGTATATGGTGAGTTCAACATGTAGTTTTCTAATAAAAAGTAGTCTATGCATCTATTGAGGGTATCCTTGATGAAAATTTGAGAACAAGTCAGATTTCATGAGCAGTTTTCGACAGTCAACTACATCTTTACAATTACAAAATTGACTAAGGTGCAAAGAATACCAGATCCTATTGTACATAAATCTTTCTTTTTTTCTCCCCCAAAAAAGAAAGAAAAAGAAATGATTCGATAAAGTAAAGCATAGCTTTAAAGGCTCTTTTCCCACAAGGTGTCACCTATATAAATGTCAACATCAGAAAAGATTCCAAAATAGATGCAGGCTCAGAGATAACTCCCCTCAGTGATCCTTTGATTTTCATTTTTGAGTGAGACATAAAACAAGGAGGTCAAGAAGGATAAATACTAAGAAAAGGCCATTGACTTTGATTACCATTGTTCCCTTTAGAGACCAAAGACAATCGTGGAAAGAGCAGTTTCAGTTGAGTGATGACATCAAAAGTATTTCAGGGGGTTCTGAAGGAAGTGAGAGGAAAGGTATGGGAAGCAATCAGAGTAGTTATCTTTTTTGTTTATGAAAGGGAGAAGAGATAGAGGGTGATAGCTGAAGGGAGTGGTAGGATCTACTATGGCTTGTTTGTAGGCAGAAGGAGAAGAACTGGTAGATCGGGAGAAGTGGAAGATAAGAGAGAGGCAGAAATGATTTCCTGGGCTGTCTCCTGGAGAAGATAGAAGGAAACATAGTCAGTGGTGAGAGTAGACCTTCCTTGCCCTGCTTCTTTGGTGACACTGTGAAAAGAGACAGATGCAAGTCTCTCAGCAACAATATTGTTCGCATGGGTGGTTGGGTCATAGTCTAGCTTCTGAAACAAGGTATCCACCCACTGACTGTGATATATTATGGGAAAAGAACTGAGTTGAAAGGAAGCACCCACTTCATCCATTGCTGGTATATCTCCAAGGTTGATGTCTTGGAGATGCTCCAGGTTTTTATGATCCAACTAGATTATTATGGGATGCTGTACCTCTTCCACATGATGGTGTCCTGCCTCAAATGCAGACTTCTCTGCCAGTGGTTTTTTCCTCCAGTTCTTATAATTCTTTTCAGTTGCTGAAAGCTATTGAAATGTGCCTTTTGAGCCAAAGAACCTCAGGGAAGTTCCCAGCTTTGAAAAGAATAGTGCCCACTACCTTAGCAGAACCACACATGGCTTCTGGGAGTATGGATACAACATCAGCAGAGCAGTCTTTTCAATCCTCTGAAAGCAGCTTTGGCAGCAGGCGGAATTCAGTGAAAAGATTTTTTGGGGGCATCCATGGAATTGATGGGTGAGAGGTAGGGCCAGAGCAATGAATGTAGTAGATCCTTCTTTGTTGATGATGGGAGCCCCTGATGGAATATGTTTCATCTTTGGTGGTGAGTCTACTCTCACAGAGGAGCTGGCTCTCCCATGTCTCAACAATTCCAGGTTTTCTTGCTCAGACTGACATTCCCTCAGCTTCTAAAACAGGTGGTACTGGTGCAGGCATAGGAGGATAGTATTTAGTGCAGCAGTATGCTGGCTGGGATGCCTCAAGTAGATCAAAATGTCAGTAAAATAAATGACTACCTCCTCCTACCATGATCCAGCAGACAGAGTTCATGTAACACTCTAAAACCACAGGAGCATAGAAGAGTCCAAATGGCATGACTCTCTACTCATACTACCCCCAATTGAACTAAAATGTCAGTCACCTTATATACATCCTCTGAATCCAATTAAGGTTAAAGGATGCTGCAGATGCAGCTTGATGAAAAAGGACTGCCTGAGGAAGCTGGTCTAGTTCATAGGAAGACAGAGGAAGAGAATACTGACCTCATCCCACAATGGAGCGTCTGGAGTGAGTTAGGGCAGAACCTTAACTCCCTATTCAGATGATCGTAATTTAGAGCTAGAAGGACCTTAGGGGGCATCTAGAATAATCCCCTCATTTCCAGATGAGGAACTAAGGCCCACAGAAGTTTCAGACACATTGATTTTTGAATCAACAGTGTAACATCCAAGCAAAGATATCATGTAGGCAGTGGGAGATTTCATTCTAACATTCTGGAGAGAATTCATGCAGAAGATAGACATTCAGGATTCATCTCTGTGGGGCTGAATAAGATTTACAAATGAGTGAAGGAGAGAGAGAGAGAAAGAGAGAGAGATATGGGAGGAGAGAGATAAGGAGAGGGAGGGAGGGAGGGAAGGAGAGGGAGAGAGAGAGAGAGAAAGAGAGAGAGAGAGGGAGGGAAAGAAGGAGAGAGAGAAGAGAGAATAAGAAAGAGAGAGAAAGAAAGAAAGAGAGACATGTGATGGTGGGTAAGGTCTCCCATGGATTCAGAGGTTCTTGTGCAAAATATATGGACTTGCTTTTAAAATATTTTGATATCTATATTTCAGGATAATTGATTCTTTTATAATCCTAAGTGTTTTATTTTATGCATTTAAATTGTTCTGAGAAGGAGGTCATAAGTTTCACCATCAAAGAGTCTATGCCATATAAACCCCTAACAAAGAGAACTTTCATACCACATCATACTGTCCACTCAGCTCAGCGCTCTTTGCCTCTCTCCCCATCTCCCTTCTGTCTTCCATCTTGCTCAGTCAATTCCCAAGTCTTGTGTATTCTCTCTCCATAATATTTTCAAGTATTTATCCCTTACTTTCCATTTCCCTGGCTACTACCATGATCCTGGTGCAACTTCCTTCATGCCTTGATGATTGACTCAAACTGCTTTCTGACCTATCCTCCAAACCACTACTAAATCAATCCCCCTAACAGGAATCAGGAAAATGTGACTGAATTCTGCCTCAGACTCATACTAACTGTATGATCCTGGGCAAGTCACTTAACTTCAACAGACAACTGGGTTGGCTAATGTGGAGAGCACTGGTTCTGGAGTCAGGAAGACTGACTCAGATACTTTCTAGGTGCGTGACTCTGATCAAGTCACTGGACCTCGGTTTGCCTCAGTTTTTTCAACGGCAAGATGGGGAAAATAAAGTCCATAGCTTACTCTCAAAGTTGTTGTAAGGATCAAATGAGATATTTGTAAAATGCCTGGCACATGGCAGGTTCCATATACATGTTAGTTATCAGTATCATTATTATCAGTTATTTCATCTATAAAATAAGGCAGCTGGGCTTGACAGCTTCTGAGGTCTGTTCCAGCTCTAAATCTGTGATCCTAAGATTTTGCATAATCTAGCCTCACTCTATCTAACCTTATCTCTCATTCTCCCAACAAAAATTCCTGCACTGACTCCTGCCCCCAATGCCGTTGACAATTCAGTATCTCCTGAGTTGAGTAGACAACATCTCTGTCTCTGACCCCATCTAGAGCATCCTCACTTTCTCTTCCATGGAGCTAATCCAAACCATCCTTTAAAGCCTACTTCAAGTTCACCTTCTCTAGTTATTCCCCTGCCCTCCTTCTCCTCCTCTGAACTCCATAGCATCCCCTTTGGGACTTGTTAGATATGTCTTGGAATTGTAACTTAGCAGTTTGGAAAGCGTAGGTCTCTGTTCCACAGTTACATTGCAAGCATCCAGGGCAGCATCTTACATTTCTTTTGAAGATTCCTCAGTCAGACATGAAAGTATTTATTAAAACTCTACTATGTGCCAGGCACTGGGGATATAGTGACAAAAAAGAAAACATTCTCTTCCTTCAAGGAACTTAAATTCCAAATTGGGGGAATGGAGAGGAATATGTAGCCTCCACACACATATACACACTAGAAATATATGTGCACATATTATAATTAATTATAATAATGAATATGCATGTGTATGTACATGTGCACATATAGGTATACATATTTATGTTTTTAAATTATTGTTCTTTCATTAATTCATCTATTCATTTATTTGCCTTTTAATTGATGGTCTTGAATGAAAGCAGGAATTCCAATAGATAGAGGAAATGAGGAAAGAGAGCATTCCAGACATGGAGTCTAGACATGGCATGTTATCGTCATTTCAAAGGAGGCAGAATGGAGTATTAGAAAGAGCTTTGACTGTGAAGCCCCAGGGACCCGGGTTCCATTCCTGTGGGACTCTGGGTCAGCCATATGGTTGCTATCTGGCCTCAGTTTCTTCATCTGTAAAATGAGTGACAGGGATTAGTGTCTGGCTCTGAATGCTATGACTGATGATGATAAGCCAACCCAAATCTTAAACCATCACACTGTACTTGTCCTTTCCTCAAGGACTCAACTGTTTCAAAGTTGGTCGTCCTTGATGCCCTCCCCTAGCTGGAAGTGACCTATTTTTTTCCTCAAGTGTTTCATAGTATGCGGCCTGATCCTCTCCTCCTCAGCTCTCACACCATCTCTTGTATCAAAGTTATTTGTGTGTAGGTCACTCCCTCCCACCTCCAGCCCAATTTCTTGACAATTGGATCTGTATTGTCCCTATCTTTGCATGCCCAGCTCCCTGAACAGTGCCTTCCACCTTATCGGTATCTAATTAATGCTTATGGAAGAGAACAGCTCCCTCTAGAACATAGACCAAGATTAACGAAGAGAATTTGTATCCAATTTCTGGCCTGTCTTTATATATATATACATACATACATACACACACACACACACACACACACACACACACACACACATACACACAAAACTTTTTGAATCATTTGAGGACTCTTTGCTCTGAACAACTCCATCTGGTGCATTGTGTTCTTCTCCCATAAGTAATAAGTATCTCATTCAAAAATGTTGGCAACTGTTATCATTCCTTAAACTGGCTAAATCCTGGTGGTTATTGTTAGGCATAATTCTGTGTGTCTAATTAAATCAAGTCCCACAAATCTGACCGTGGAAAATGGGCCTGGGAGACAACTGACATATTTCAGATTGGCTGTGTTACTCATGTGTCACTTTAGCTTAACTTTTGGAGAACTCCCAGGAGGATTTTTTTTATTATTATTCTAAAAATGACATGGGGTCAGGGAGCAAGTATAAAGGGGAAAAAAGACTCATTTGAAAACCTATCAGGAAACCTAAATCAATGGAGGTACTTTAAAGTTTAATACCAGAAGCTATTATGGTGAATAGGAATCTTAACACAGCTCGATCTATTTTGCAAACCAATGCAACTTGTGAAAAGTTCTGAAGCCTCATTTATTGAGCTGCATCATAATGAAAGTGGCAATGGTTGGAACCGCACATGGCCAGCTGGCTGAGCTGGGTTCCATTACAAATTCTAGGGAATGACTGTGATGGGAAATAAATCTCAGGTGTGCCTCCCTCACTTGGCACGGAGCGCTCCGGAAAGGATGCACTTTTGTCAAATTCTTGTACACCCCTCAAAAATTTCAGCATTTTCAAATGATAAAATAAGACTCTCAAAAGATGGAGTTATATTCAAATAAATCTGAAGATCTCAACCATTTACATTTTGATTAGAAAAATATGGAGAGTGAATTTGTGTAGGTAGAAGTATCAAACACACTCCCAAGAGTGGCCAGAGCCAAAATAAAATGTAATTGGTAAATATTTAACACAATAAATAAAAATACAATAAAACAGAGGTAATATTACATTTTAAAATTCAATCAGTGTGTAGTCCAAAAGGATCCTTATGAACAGATTTCTCTTTGAGTTTGACACAATTAACATAGAGGATAGAAAACTAACTTTGGAATCAGAATGATCTGAATTTAAGACCCATACCTGGCTCTGTGACCGTGGCAAGTCACTTAATTTCTCACTGGTTCAGGTAACTCTTTAGATTCTAAGCTGTAGAGCAGAGGCTGACAACATCAGGAGAGGGACTTTCTTCATGGTGAGTTCTCCATATTGACAAAACCATGAATCTGATCCAATTTTTTAAGTTAGCAAAATAATAACAATAACAACCCGTTTGTTCTATCTTCCCTTCTGAATCCCATCTGTGTGTGTGTGTGTGTGTGTGTGTGTGTGTGTGTGTGTTTTATAAGGGAGAAGCAGAAGCCTGGGTCCATTCTGCTGCCTCAGAGAGAGGCTAGAATTTATACTACCTGCCCCCTTAAATACTGTTAGTCTAGGGATTGTGGATTTCAGGTTCCAGCTAAATTTCTGATCACTGCTCATTAATGGGGAAAGGAAGACTCAAGCTTTATCTCCAAGGTTGAATCCCTTTCCTACCAAATACCAGTTCCACAATGAACACACATATGACAAATAGCAAAGAAACCCATTTATTCAAGTTGGTAGCAAAACAGAAATCAGGGAAAATATACCTAGGAGTATATATGCCAGATAATAGAATGAAGGAGCTCTGTCACTGGCAGTAAATCTCTCTGCCTAACCAAAAGAGTTTCCCAGCTCACCAAAGGGGACATTCCCCAAAGACTTTAGTGGAACAAGCTGGCATAGAGACCTGATGGAGACTGCCAGCTTCTCTCATGCTGGCTTCTTCCTAGACCCTTATTTTCCTGTCAGTAACCTGAAGCGGGTTTGGCATCATCCACCTTCTCTCTCGAAGCTGGAAGCCACAGGTGCCCAGAGACTGCAGAACCCCAAGAGACTCAAGGGAACTTGGAGACTAAAGAGCTCTCCTGTCTCCTGTGCTCTAACCAATTCTGCCCTGCCCCCTCATCCCCACAGGTGTGGGGCACTGGTTTCCACCAATGAGGAGTCTCATACCAATTGGCCTTGGGATTTGGGTTACATGTAAAAAGAGAGAGTTGAACTAAAGGGGAGGCTTTTCCAGCCCTTGGCCCATGCTACTATGATCTTGCAGGGAAATTGTGTACCGGTGAAGCTCTACTCCTATTAAGCAGCTTTCCTTTCTACTTGAATTTGTGATATCTTGTGTTCTGCATCCCTGAACACGTCTTCTTTGGGTTGTGTGACACAGACCCAGAGAGCCTTGATGAATTTGTGTCCCAGGTTCAGCAACAACTGCACCCATTACCTTCTGAACTATTCCTTCTTCAATCAGGATGGTCTATGTCATAGGTCAGGGGACTCCCATGATAACACGAGCATCATAAAACTTGTCAACCCTTCCAGTAACTCTAGAACATCTCAGAAACCTCATGCAAGGGCTGAAGAAACAACTGAAAGACTGTTAACAATGGCGATGTTAACATTGGTCTCCTCTCATCTTGCACTGGGAGGAGTAGCTTTGGCACTGGAAAAGATGGCTATTCCTCCATGAAGCAGAGCTATTCCCCACTTGAGTTACTGCTTCAATAACTGCTTCATCATAGCAGGAAAGACCCTCAAAGTCTAGGCCAGCAGAGCACAAACTCTGGGAGGTCCCCTCTGACTGAAATGACTTTGGCTAGAGGCCTAGTGATGACATGTATGCTAGGGTGATCAATTTAGTGACTCTTCTTATTGTTGTCTTTCTAAAATCTATTTTATTTTTTCCTGTCTTTTTGAATAGAGGATGCCAAACCTTATTTATGGTCTTTCTGGTGGACGGATGGATGGATGGATGGAAGGATGGATGACTTGGGGTTATTCTTTGTTTTTTAGAATAAAAAAATATATATATTTTTCCAATTAAATGTAAAAACAATTTTAAACATTCTTTTAAAAAATTTGAGTTCCAAATTCTCTTCCTCCTTCCTTTCCCCCCTCAATGAGAAGGCAAGAAATTTGATATAGGTTATAGATGTTCAGTCATGCAAAACATATTTCCATATTAGTCATGTGACTACACACAACACCTCTTAAGATCATAGGTTCCTGGTTTTAGAGCTAGACAGAATCTTAGAGAGCACCTAGTCCAAACCTCAGGTTTTATAGATCATATAGATATAGATCATATAGATCATTTTATAGATCATAGCCCTAGATGGACGCTTGGAAGCTGTCCCTTCCCCTCAATTCACAGATGAGGAAACCGGAACCCAGAGTAGTTATTGCCTGCCCAGGTAATAAGTGGCAGAGCTTCGGATCCAGTCCTCTTTGCACCACTCTGCCTCCCCAAGACTGAGCTTTGAAGTCATCAGCATATCCAAGGGAGTGGTAGGGTGCCTTGTAGCCCAACAGGCAACTCAAAGCAATTAACAACTCAGCCTACCCTCATCCCTCCTTCTGGCTAAGTGACACATTTCCCTTCACATCTCCCATGGCTCCTCTGGTTCTACCCTCTTCGTCAGTCTCCCAGAATAACTTTCATGAGAATTACAGAGATCAGAAGAGTGCGTAGACAAAGTGGGCATCCAGCCAGGACCTTTCACCTAGCTTTCTTCCAGCACATCCTCTGTCACAGGGTCATCAGAAACCATCCTCAAGAACAAATGGGGACTGGTTGTCCTTTCTTGCTCCTGGCTTCTCAGGATCACAGATCTCAAAGGTCTCCTCAGAGGTCCTGTCATCCAAATTGTACTCTAACTCAAATGATATAAAGCATTGCCAATGAGTGGTTCAACCAAATCTCTAATGAGGAAAAAAAAGCATTATTAAAAAATTAAATTCCATTTTTGGTTGACTCTTTAACATTAGGACTTTTTCCTTACATAAAGACAAAATGCACCTCTCTGTTCATCTTTGCCTTTTGCTCCTAGGTCTACCCTCTGGGGCAAAGCAGGTAAATTGGAATGCTTTTTATATGTGATATCCCATGACATAGTTACTATATTTTCTAAAAGTCTTCTCCAGACTGAATATTCTCAGTTATTTGAACAATATTCATATTATTCAACAACAATTATTATTCAACAATATTCAACAATGTTCATATTACTTGATCTCAAGACCAATAGTCTCCCTCGACTCCAGTTTAAGATGAGAGAATTATTGATTTAGATCTAGAAATAACCCTAGACGTCTAGTCCAATCCCCTCATTTAGCAGATGAGAAAAGTGAGGCCAAGCAACTCTCTGAATGCCATACTTTTACAAAGTGACCAAGCATCCAAAATCAAACAGTTCATTCTTCCTAACAAGCTATGCTTAGAACTGAACTCAGGGCTGCAGATGTTCTCTTACTAGGGTAGAATACAGTCAAACTCTTGCCTTAATTGTCTTGCATACTTTGCTCCTCTTGACTGCCATATTATACCACTGACTCACCTTGAGTTGTACTCCACTAAAAACCTCCACATCTTTTGCACAAAAATGGAGAATTTATATTAAAAGTTGATATAACCCTAATTTTTCTTCAAACACAAGGCATTTGCAAATGAGTAGTATTTCACGGTCGTTGCAGATTCATGCAGTTCATCATCCAGAAGCCACAGATAACTCCCTCATGAGTCCCTGTGGCTATTCCCTGATCAGAGTGGCTCATCAGGGAAGCTACTCCTCTCTAGATGACACACTCATGCTTGCCAAAATAGTTCTTGAACCCACCCCATCTCCTAATACTGGGACATGGTTAAATATCAGGAACTTTCTACACATGCTACACATAGTCACTCCACTGGCACCTGCAGTTGTGATAGTGTTGCCACTTAAGCCTATCCATGTATCTCTACCCATCTTCCACAGGCAACAGGGGTAAGTGATGTTCTTTTCTCTGCTTTCATATGACTACCATCCTAGTTCAAGCCCTGGTGGTGGCATCTCCAATAATGGCCTTAAGGTATGTATCTGGAGTCTTTCTTCCAGTGGAGGCTTGTGTCTCAACCCTTCACCCACAAAAGCTGATTTAAAGGTGACTCTTGTGCTGTGTGCCTTGGTCATGTTGTATGATTTTATGCTAGGGGGTACAGTGGGTTAGAGTGGTGGGCTTGGAGTCAGGGAGACCACAGTTCAAATCCCACTTCAGACACTTACTAGCTATATGACCCTGAGTAAATCACCTCTCTCAGTCCTTGTTTCCTCATCTGTAAAATGGGGATAATAATACCACCCACCTCACTGAGTTCTTGTGAGGATCAATGAGATAACATTTGCACTACAATTTGCCAACCTTAAGACTCTATATAAGAGTCTGGCATCAAAATTGTTCTAGCTCTAAGGGTATGTCTTTGGTTCCTACAAAACTCTTCCATCTTAGTAGAAGTTTAAAATCAAAATAACCTAAAGGAGTAGGCCTAAGCATTAGGCTGATAGTCATTTTTCTTGCCCCAAAGGATGATTGCTTGGGAGACCTTGTTTAGGGAGATGAGGATAAACTCCTACCTAACAAAATACTTTGGGTCTATGTTGTCGAGTTGTTTCATTTGTGTACAATTCTTCATGACCCCATTTGGGGTTTTCATGGCAAAGTTACTGGAGTGGTTTGCTATTTCTGTCTCCAGCTCATTTTACAGATGAGGAAACTGAGGCAAATAGGGGTAAGTGACTTGCCCAGGATCACACAGCTACTAAGTTTCTGAAGCCAGATTTGCACTCAGGAAGATGACTCTACCTGATTCTATGCCCAGTGCTTTATCCACTATATCACCTTTGGATTTGTTCTCCACCCTTATTGATAGGAGCCCGAGAGAATCATAGGATCATAACTCTTGAGCTGGAAAGAGCCATAAGAGGCCACTGAGTCCAACACTTTCATTTTACAGATGAAGAAATTGAGGCAAAGAGAGGTGGAGCAATACATGGTTATTAAACATCTTCTGTACGCCAGTTATTGTGCTAAGTACTTTACAAATATTATCTCATTTTACCCAAAGAGCTATGCTTAGATCCTAAAATATTTTGCTTAGAACTGAACACAGGACTCCAGATTTTCTCCAACCAGTGTAGAGTACAGTGGAAGTCCTTTCTTAATTATGGACACTTTACCCATTTTAATGCTGCTCTAAATTGCTTACTGATTTTTTGGTTACCATTTTACTCTGCTGACTTCCAGTGAGAGAGGCTAAGTTACTTGCCTAAGATCACATAATTAGTGTTTTTGATGGGATTTAAACCCAGATTTTCTGACCTCCAAGCCCAGGACTGGCCACAGAAACAAAGGTAGTTACTGGAGTGGGTATTAGCAGAGGGCAGGAAAGAAAGAAAGGAGGAAAATCCATAGTTAAGAAAAGCTGATGGTGCCAGGCAAAAGGGAACCCAGAGCACCCAGCCTGTTGCCCACCCATGGTAATAAGCCCATGACTGAGCAAGAAGGGAGAATTTCTCTGCTCTAGGAAAAGTGTAAACTGTTGCCTTCTAGATATGTGCAATGAGGTCAGAAAGGGGAGGGGCTTTAGAATAAGTTGCAGATAGCCTTGAATCAAGGCATCTGCCTCTTTCCTGTGTTGGGACTGCCCATAAAAGTGGGAAGAACCAGGGTTGCTCTGCTTGGTTGGTCTTGTAGGCTGGGCCATTATCCTATTGTGGAAGGAGTCACTGACCCCGAAGGAAGGCAAGAGATCAGGTGAGACCTCCTTGTTCTGAAGCAATGTGGCGGGGTGAGGGGAGGGCAGGGTCTAGTGTTTCTGGCAGGTTTTGTGTTTGCACTTATTTCCTTGTACGTGTCCCTAGGAAGTTCCTCATGCCAGTCTGTGCTGACAAACTATTCAGAGTTTTGAGAATAGGATTGGATGGAGATGCATCTCTGTCACAGAATAGTGATAGCTAAATCTATCATCACATTTTTGAAATCCTTCACTTTTCTCTTAGTCATCCTTGTGATGGAAGGCTTGACACTCTATCACTGTGCTTGTCTTGTATTCTAAACCTGCCCTATGTCCTGTCCTTGGTCTATAAAAGAGGGCTCTATCTTTTTCTATCCAGGTAAGAACCTTGGACCAAACCAGCCACTGACCATACATATTGTCTGAACCCTATCAGGAACCATGGATCCAGACTAGTTGCTACCAGACTCCCTGTGCCTTCAATTATGTGCTGTTGTCACCCCTAAATTCCCTGCTACTGTTAGACCCTCCTAAGCTTAGCTTCAGATAAGAAGTGTGAACTCCAGTGAAGGGAATAGATTGGATAGGAATATAAAGATTTGGGAGACAATATAAGGGAAGAATTATAGGATCACAAGATTTAGAACTAGGGAAGACACTATAAGTCATCTAAGAGTCCAGTGCCCTTATTTTGCAGATAAGGAAACTGAGACTCAGTGAGGTTAGGTGACCATAGTCCTTGGTGATTTAGCAATAAATGTTGAATCTAGATTTTAATGTTAAATCTCCTTACTATACATTCAGCTCTCTTTCTACCATCCCAGGAGTATAGGACAAATCTTCCTTCTAGATAGGTAAAAAGAAGCTATTGAAGCCAAGAGAAAATGATCTGGAAGTATGGATCTGAAATTAGAGGACTTTGAGTTTGAATCTCACCTTTTCTGCTTCCTCCCAGTATGATCTTGGGCAAGTAAGGTCCTCTGTGGTCTCATCTCCTCATAAGTGAAATAAGGGGCATGGACTAAATAATGTCTGAGGTCTGTCTCACCTGTGGATCGATGACCCTATGAGCCCATGAATACACATCATTAATTCTAGGTCTCATTCTACTTCTTTGAACTCACTCCCATCAAAATTCAGTTTAAGTGCTAGTTCCTACATGAGCCCTTTCCTATTCCTCCTAATTACTAGTGTCTCCTTACTAAGAACATTTAGTTTCTGTAAAAAGAGGAAGCTGGGTGGCATAATGGGTAGAGCACTGGACTTGGAATTAAGACGACTCTGCTTTGTGAGTTCAAATCTCCAGTTGTGTGACCCTGGGAAAATATCTCAAGCTTGTTTACCTCTATTTCCTCATCTATAAAATGAGCTAGAGAAAGAAAACAGCAAACCAGTCCAGTATCTTAGCAAAGAAAATTCCAAATGGAGTCCCAGAGAGTCGGAAACAACTGAAACAATTGAACAATACTTTCAGTAGCTACTTTAGAATGAGTTGTATATAGATATGATCCTCCTACACCCTCCTATCACTCCTCAAGGACAGGAATTTTTTCTTTATATCTTTGTGTTCCAAGAAAGCACAGAGCCAGGCACCTGTTAAGCACCTACTAAATACTTATTGATTGATTAATTGAATTATTCACAATCTGCTTTTCTTGTTTGGAGATTATCCAGGACTTTTGCTTCTCTCCTTTCTTATCCTTTCTGCCTACCCTTTAATCTTTTTACTTATCAACAGAATTGCCAGAGGTTGTGCAAAGGAAAGATAACTTGGCAAAACTCAGATCTGATTGGAGGGGTGGGGTTGCTACCTGCTGTCCTGGTAAAAAAGGTGCAGTGTTAAGAAAATCAGGACCATTAGGACATTATACATTTTTTTTAAATGTTCCTGGAGTTTATCTTGGCTCTCTTGCTCCCTGATTACCATGGAAAACAAGGAGTTGGCAGCAAATTTTTAAATTTTGTACACTTGCCAAACACTCGATCATCCTATCTTTGCTCAATCCAGTTATTGGGAAAGAAGGGTTTTTTTATGCAGGATGCACCATTTTGAAAAATGAAAATGAATTTCTATCCTTAGCTTTATCACTTGCTTTTGCTTTTTCCAATTCTTCTTTATCTCATTCTTTGATATAGATTTCCCAGGCTTGACTTTTCATGTCCTTGACTCCCTTGCCTCTCCTTGTTCAGGAAATTGTTATTTTTTGGTTTTTTATTTATTTTTGGACAAGGAACAAAAAGGACTTTGCTTATCTTCCTAAGACTTCTTTATTACTAACCCTTCATCTCACTCCCCTATCTTTTTTTTTTTTTTTGACATTCTGATCTTTTAGTTGGGGAACCTGCCCAACTTTCACTCGTTCCATTAGTGTTTGAATTACCCTTTGGAGTCCTAATATCTGTGCTCTTCACATCCCCAGAAGTCATGTGAAAGACAGCATTAAGAATATGGCCAATCCATACTGTCCTGTAATTAATCAGTCATGCCTTCTTCTTCTGCCCTGGCCCTACTTCATTTTCATTATCATATTTCTCTACCAGGCAACAGAAAAAGGGGACATTTTTGCTAATGAATTTAAGAGCAGGACTAAAACAAACATTTAAGCAAAGTGGGATTTATGTAAAACGGAGAGGAAATTTACCCCTAAATTCCACCAACACACACATAGTCTGTCAACAAGACAATAATATATAGACTTGATAAGCATTAATTCCACAGGGATGCCCTGTAACGTTAATTACTTCACCTACAGTCCCTATGTGGAGAATTCATTTGCACTTTAGTAGGAGTACACTGAACTGAGCACAGTCTTTGGAAGTGTACTTTCTCTCTTTAACGTCAATGGACCAGCACTGATAATAATAACCAGCCAGTGTCTATCCATCTGGGCTCAAGCTTGGCACAGTGGAAATGGGATAAGATGCCACAATATTAGTGAGGAAAGTGCTAGATTTGGACTCAGTGCTGCTACTTGCTACCTGTTTGACCCTAGACCAAGTCAGTTCCCCTCACTGGGCCTTAGTCTTCTTGTGTGTATGAAGGAATTAGTCTTAGAAAGCCCAGGACCTAATCACAGAAAAGGAGCCAGTTAAGAGATGTTAAATGAACTGGGGGGAAGAAATGATTATGCCAGATCACTTCTTTATGAAGAGCAGAAAAAGTTCTTCGAATAAATTAGAAATTTTTAGAATTAGAAATGAGTTAGAAATTCTTTGAATAAAATTAGAAAGAAAGCTACACTGTTGGATGAAAAATAAGGCAGCTAGGTGATACAGTGGATAGAGCGCTGGGTCTAGAGTTAGGACAAAAGTGAATTCAAGTCTAGCCTTGGACATTTACTAGCTGTGTGACCCTGAATAAGTCACTTAATTTCTGTTTGCCTCAGTTTTCTCATCTGTAAAATAGGAGTAATAATAGCATTTACCTCCCAGGGTTGTTATGATGATAAAATGAGATACTAATTATAAAGTGTTTAGCACAGTACTAGCATATAGTAAGATGTAGATAAATGTACACACACATATATACACATATTTATATATGTACATATATGTGTACATACAGATATATGTATATATTCTGCAATTATTAAAAATTATTACCCCTGCCCTCTGAGTGAGGTGCTGGATTCACTCTCCGAAGTCTATATGTACACTAGACAGTTGATTTCCCTGGGTGTGGTTTGCTAGAGCTCCCCTCAAGGTCCCAGAGGCTCCCCTTGAGGAACAGTGAAGTCCTTCTAATACTATCAATTGGAGCCTCTACTTCAGTATGCTTTCTACCGTATCACTTGACGGTGACTATTTCCCTTTATCATTTACCTATTGTTGATATCTTCTCAATCTCACTGACAAACAATCAACATTAAATTAGCTTTGGCAAAGTGATGTTTGTTGAAAAGATAAAGCAGAATCTGATGCATGAAATAGTCCCCTGAATCCCCTTCTTTGCTTCATAGCTCCATCCCTGGGAAGGATGGGTTCAAGCTTAGAATGGTAGCTACAAACATTCTCCCTCAGTCCTAGGTGCAGTCCCAGGTTCAGCCTAGCCTATGAAAGACTGGTTTTCCTTGTTTTTAGGATGTGATATTTCAGATGTCACATTGACCCGGTGCCAGGCTGAGTCAAGCCAACTGCTCCTTCCTGGGCTCAGCTTTTGGACCTCTGGCGATGCTTCCAACTTTTCAAAGCTCTCATAAGGCCCTGTGCCAAAGGAAAGAAGACATAAATAGGAGGAGATCCCATCCCAGAAACAGGCTTGCCTAGGTAGCCATATGCTTACTGGCTGGCCCAGTGAGTGGAAGAGCACCTACCCACCCACCTATACACACAACACACACATGTATACACATGCATACACACATACACACACATATACACACCCACATACACATATCCTCTGGAGCTCAGAAATTGTTCACATTTAATGGCCAGTATGAAGAAAAAGAAATGCCTTTGGGGCACATATTCAGTTCCAGTTCATCAGGCACTAAAAGACTTTTTAGTGGACAGAAAATCACTGAAAACTTTTATGTGCTCTTGGGAGCAGAGTCCCTCCATTACACATTGTCACACACTTCCAGAAGTAGGCTTATCAAATCCCTGACACATGAGCTGGCAGCAGCCTCCAAGGATCGGGACCTCATCATCCAGTCCTGTCATTATATTCAATAGCCAGTGGACAGTGTGAGGAGAAACTGGTCTGGAGAGTTCAGGCAGGAGCTGTCTTGAGGAGGAGCCCAGTTCCTAGGCAGATGTTATCATGCAGAGAGGCCTCAGAGATGGGAGAGTGGAAATACAGTCAGAGATAGCCGTGGGAGCAGGGTTAAGGCCACCACTGGAACTGTATGGGCCAACTGGACTTGAGGAGTATTGCTGCAGAAGCCCTATGTCATTGGAATCCTCCTGTAGTATAGATCCCAAGATCTATACTTCCTTTTTTCCCTTGGACTTCTTTCTGGAATAAGCCTTTTCCCTCTGGACACAGGGAATATCTTTTTATCCTTTTTTATTTTGGTCTTGAATATTTACTTTGTCTTTATAAATGCATTTGACCACCTTTCTTAGCTAACCTGGGCATATTTACTGGGAATACAGTTTGAAAAAAGCAGTTGATTGTGAGCATCCAAGGAAAAAGAGGAGAAAAAGGACAAGAGAGACAGAGAGAGACAGAATGGTTCAATACTGAGTTTTGTTGTCCTAGGCTCGAGGCCCAGAGCTTAAAAATTGACAGAATTTTGGATCCTTTTGTCACAACTTCTGAGAGTAAAGAAAGAACATTTATACTGGGAAACTCCTCTACACAATGAGTCAGTAGGAATGGGAGAGTGAAGAAGAGTGGCTAAAAAAACCCTTTCCTCTCTGTTCTATGTAAAATTAGTGCCTTGGGGTTGTTGCTCATTTGTATCCAGCTCTCCGTGACCCCATTTGGGGTTTTCTTGGCAAACATATTGGGGCGGTTTCCCAGTTCCTTCTCCAACTCCTTTTGTAGATGAGAAAACTGAGGCAAACAGGGTAAAGTGACTTACTCAGGGTCACACACCTAGTAAATATCTGAGGCTCGTTTTGAACTTACTAAGATGAGTCTTCCTGACTCCAAGCCCAATGCTTTATTCGAATGCACTGGGATAGATAATATCCAAGGACTCCTTCAAGTTCAAATTTAGGATCCTTTCATTTCTAAGGACTTGGAACTTTGCCAGCACGATCACTTCTTGGACAAGTAACCTACCAATAAGCATTTATTAAGCACCTTCTATGTGCCAGGAGGTGTACTGTGCTGGGGCTTCAAATAATTTAAATTGATAAAGTTTTTCCCCTCAAGAAAACATACATCACACTTCTTCCACTATGCCAGCCATAACTTCTTTTTGACTTAATAGATGATCTTTTAAAATTGTAACTTTAAAAAAAGTCATCTTCCTGAAGTCAGTGTTGTGCTGAGCCTCTTTCACCTTAACCAGGTTGAAGCTCAGATGACAGGACTATCCCTGGGCCTGTTCTTAAAGTCTTTCCAACTTAGTCAGAGAGGCCAGAGGGTGAGAACTGCTGCCGTAGCCCTTGAGAAGTCAGAGTCATTACAGAGATGCCAAAATGGAGCATCAAAAGTGGGCTTTAGTGGAAAACACAAACACTGGGAGCAAATTCTGAAATCCACTCTAGAATTAGGCTCAGACCTAAAGCTATGTTTGACCTTCCTGATGTTATGTCAGCAATAGTAACCAGGTCAAATTCATACTTCATGTTCTGATGTCTAATACTCACCATGGGCTAGACCAAGCTTCCTTGGTCTTCATCTTTCACAATGGAGATAGAACTAATTGATTGAGGTAGAGACATTTTTCAGTCCAGCAGCGAGTGATCAAGTAGAGCCTGAGATTCAGAAGGGTTTAGAGGGATCAATAAGAAACAATGCCTATTCATCTATTAAACAAATATAGAGTAAGCACCTTCACTGTACAAAGTGCTATTTGAAAGAAGTGGAAATATATTACAGTGACAGTATTCTTCAACTGGAGAAACAAGACATTTCTTCTGGAAGTCTGCCATTTGAGGTTGGATGCTTATTTGTTAGGAACATTGTGGAAGGGAATCCTGGTTGGCTATACATTGAACTTGAGGTCCTCTGAGGTCCTTTCCATCTCGGAGATTCTGTGTCATATGAAATAACAAAGTTGAGAGTTAAGGGTTAAAATAAATGATGCTAATCCTAAGTGCTGGAGTAAAGAGAAGGGACAAATTACTGTGAACTGAAATAGGGAGGAAAACTTCATAAGGAAAGGAAAGGATTAGGTAATAGCTAATCTTCCTGCTCTGTGTGTATGCAAATATATGTTTATGTATATATAAATATGTAAAAATGTATATATATGTACATGTATAGGTATTTTATATACACACATGCATGTATACATATATTCACATGCACACATATACAGACATATATAATATAATATAATATAAAAATAATAATAACTAGTATTTATATAGCACCAGGCACTAGGCTAAGCACTTTACAAATATTAACTCATTTCATTTTTACAGTAACGTAGTTCAGGTAGGTGGTAAGTTAGAAAGTAGGTTAGGAGGTGGGTGTTATTATTATCCACATTTTTATAGTTGAGGAAACTGAGACAAAGAGAAGTTAAGAGAAGTCAAGGCCACACAGTGTCTGAGACCAAATTTGAACTAAAATCTTCCCAATTCAAGCCCCACGACTAATTATTGAACCCCCTATCTACCAAGTTCATCCTTTCCATTCTGAAGTCTCTTATAAGTGCCAGGTTCTGTGATTAAGTCCTGGGGAGACAAATATGAGTAAAGGAAATGTAAGGGTGGAGTAAAACCAACCCCATTTGACTCCAGGTACCCTGATCAGATAAGAGCACTTTTTGATTGAATCAAACCATCCAACTGAGTATTTACAGGCCCAAACTCCTCCTTGAATCAATCAAAGTCATTGTTTGAAAGACACACCCTGAGTAATTTGTATAAAAGACAGAAGCTATCTCAGATCCAAGGGGAGAAGGAGATACTAAGTTTTGGATTCTAGGAGCAAGACTAGACTACAGACAGGACTGCACTGCTACTGAGAAGGGAGATACCTAAGAGTGGTTGGCTCTGGAGCCATTGCAAGAGGACCCAGGCTGAGAGAAGACACGAAAGAGGTCAGCTCGTTCACCAACTTATCCACCCAAGGTCTGTCTAACCATAATGTAATTTGCTTCATTTTCTGGAGGTTTCTAGTAAATTTAATTTTGCCTCGATCATAAAGAGGTTAAGAATGCCTAGAAGTTAGGAATTTTCTTAATTAGGGAAGTGGAACTGTTATGATTGAACTCAGAACTTTTCATTTAAAATAAGAAATAATAAAAATATTAAAATAAAAAGGAGAAAGGAACCAAGTGGACCTTAGAGGTCAGTATACGGCCCCCAAGACTTAAAATGAGCTAGTCATTGCAACTGGGTTTTACAGGGACCTTACCCTCAAGGAACTCAACTTTTAATGAGGGAAAACAACACGTTTAGGGGATCTGAAAAGAGAGAAGCAAGATGGTGGGTGAAGAAAGAGGACTCCAGAGAGGACGGTGTCCAAATGTGAGATTAGGATTTAGATACAGAGGTTTGGGGCAACCTAAACAAAGGTATGGAGATAGGCATGAACATAGGCTCTTAGGGTTTAGAATTGAAAAGAGGCCACAAAATTATTTCATCCAATCCTTGCCTTGTACATATGAGGAAAGTGAGGCCAAGATATAGAAAGTGACTTACTCAAGATCACACATGTAGTATGGGGCTGGGCTAGAATTTTGTACCTAGGTCTGGGATGCTAGGCTTTAATAGAAATCCAGTGCTCTTTCAATAACATGAGGCTATTCAAAAAACACTGGGAATGTTCAGTGAATAATATAACAGTAGACCTGGCTGGAGTGTAGGGTTGTTGGCAAATAGTTGGAGATGGACTGAAAGGTGGGTTGGGGCCAGGGAGGAGAAGGTTGTAAATGTCAGGCTCATGGAACAAAACCTTCTTATGAGAGTTTGCAAAGGTACCACACGATATCTTGCTCTGACAATTCTATAACCTCATGCTTGCTCCATCTCATGAGATTAAACATGATCAGTGATTAAAGAGAATGGAAACTTTTGTCCAGGGAATGAGAAGGGTACAGTGGGCCACTCAGAAGCTTTGAAAACAGCTGTAGGAGGGAGAAGGTCAGCATCTTTATTGGATTCATGCAAGTGTAAACTTGAGTTCAGGGAACTCTCTTTGTGCATTGATTGATTGATTGAAATGCCTGATAAGTACCTGTAAGCTCTGAAGACAATATGCTATAGTATCCAATCAAATAAACATGTTAAGTGCCTACTATGTGCCAGTCACTACGTTAAGCACTGGGGACCCAAATAATATAAAGTTAGTCCTTATCTTTAACAAGTTTATAAGCTAATTCAGGAAGATAACCCATAAAAGGAGGGAAGAAAGAAGGGGATGATGTTGAAAACAGTTAGGGTAACAGATGCAGAGTGGAATGAATCCAACAGTCCAGTTTCTACACTCTATAAAGGAAGGCATTGGAAAGAGTTTGGTACTTTGCCCTTTAATCATCCCAATAGAGGGGAGAGGAGGCTGAGGGAACTGATGTCAGTCAAGGTTTAAGTTCTAAGACTATATTTTGGAAATGAACTATTGCTATCCACACATCAGAATTCTGGACAAAGTACAGACTTGGCCATAGTACATTCTTTTTTTCTTTCTTTGAAAAGACCATCACTTATTCAACCATTCTATAGTCTTTGGACATTGAATTCAACTCAGGATACATATTCATCCTTGAACCATGTAGTAAGGAGGAAGCAGGTTGGTACAGTGGGAAGGCCTGGTTTCACATTTATGGTATATTTTGATGGTTCTTTTCCCTTCAATTCAACACCGTCAAGGCTGTCATTTGGAGATAGCAACTATGAAGCTGCCAAGATCCTTCTCTGAAGGAGCTTTTTCATTAGAATCCCCCATCTGACTGTTAGCTCCCTGAGGGTAGGGATTGGATATTATCTAAATCATACGTCTTACCTAGTTCCTAGTGAGGGACACACAAGGGATGCTTAATGAATATTTGTGGTGGTTGTAGCATGGACAACTTCTACCTTTCTGCTAATCAATTGCATTCCCATCTTCTCTTACCACATGGTTCTGAGTTATAGAGAAGACTAGAAACTCAGTCCAGGGTGGCAAACTTTATTATTTTAAAACATATTTATTTAGTATTGTATTTTTCCCCAATTACATGTAAAACAATTTTTAACATTCATTTTTTAAAATTTTGAGTTCCAAATTCTCTCCCTTCCTTCCTGCTCTCCCTCTTCATTGTAAAGCAAGCAATTAGATATAGTTTGTACATGTGCAGTCATGGAAAACATATTTCTGTATTAGTTATGTTGTAAAGAAAACACAGACCAAAAAAAAAAAGTATGCTTTGATTTATATCCAGTCTTTATCAGTTCTTTCTCTGGAGATGGATAAGCATTTTTCATCATGAGTGCTTCAGAATTGTCTTGGATTATTGTATTACAGAGAATAGCTATGTCATTCACAACTGAACATTGTACAATGTTGTTGTTACTGTGTATGTTCTCCTGGTTCTTTTCATTTCACTTTGTATAAGTTCACATAAGTGTTTCCAGGTTTTTCTGAGAGCGTCATGTTTATTATTTTTTTAATAGCACAAATCTTCCATCACAATCATATTCCATAACTTGTTTAGCCATTCCTCAATTGATGGGCATCCCTTCAATTTCTAATTCTTTGCCACCACTAAAAGAGGTGGTATACATATTTGTGTACATATAGGTCCTTTTCCTTTTTTTTAAATCCCTTTGGGATACAGACCTAGTAGCAGTATTGCAGGGCCAAAGGGTATGTGGGCATAATTCCAAATTGCTTTCAAATGGTTCAATCCATGTGTCTCCATTGTCCCATATCCCCTCCAACCTTTGTCATTTTGTTTTCTGTCGTATTAGCCAATCTGATAAGTGTGGAGTGGTACCTCAGAGTTCTTTTTATTTGCCTTTCTCTAATCGATAGTGATTTAGAGCATTTTTTCATATGACTACAGATAGCTTCGATGACTTCGTTTGAAAACTACCTGTTCATATCCTTTGATCATTTGTCAATTTAGAAATGGCTCTTATTTTTATACATTTGACTCCTTTCTCTGTATATTTGAGAAATGAAACATTTATCAAAGAAACTTAGTGGCAAACTTTAAAGAAGCTTTATATTATCCTTGTGGTTCCTGTCCAGATTACACATCAGGAAAAATTCTAATGGCACAATAAAAGTATGAGTGCTTTGAAGGGAGAGAAGGAAAATGAGGGAGACTAATAATGGTAATAAATAGCTAGCACTCGTACAGTGCTTTGAGGTTTTCAAAGGACTTTACATATATTATCTCATTTGATCTTCATTGAACCTCTGTGTTATTGTTGAATCACTTCAGTTACATCTGACTTTTCCTGACCCCATTTGGAGTTTTCTTAGCAAAGACACTGGAGTGGTTTGTCATTTCTTTCTCCAGCTCATTTTGTGATGAAGAAATTGAGGCAAACAGGCTTAAGTGACTTGCCCAGGGTCACACAACCATTAAGTATGTCAGTGAAGTACCTCTGTGAGGTAGGTGCTATTCTCATCCATTTTTACGAGTCTCTCTAAGGTTTTGAGACGTTTATTCCCAATTTCTCTTTCTACCTCTTCATTGCTAGATCCTCTTCCATAGGTGTCCCTCGAACCTCTATCCTGGGCCTTCTTCTCTTCTTCCTCCATCCTACTTAACTTGGTGATCTCATCAGCTCCCATGGATTTAATCACCATTTCTATACTGATGATTCTCAAGTCTACCTATCTTGCCCCAGCCTGTCTGCTAACCCCCAGTCTTGCATCTCCATCTGCCTTTCAGATGTTCAAGACATCTTAAATCCATTACATTCAAAACTGAACTCATTATCTTTCTTTCTAAGTCCTCCCCATCCCCACTTGCTACTTTCTCTATTACTGTAGAGGGCAATAACATTCTTAGAATACCTGAGGCATGAAACCTAGGAATCATCCTGACTCTTATTGGGCACCCTATGTCCATTCTTTCTTCAAGGTCTGTGGATTTCACCTTTGCAACCTCTTGTCAGAGGGGCCAATCCCTTCTCTCCTCTCACACTCACACCTGGATTACTGCAATAGTCAGCCGGTGGGTCTACCTGCCTCCTGGCTTTCCCCACTCCATTCCATCCTCCATTTTGTCTGACCACATCATCCCTCCTAGTCAATAAACTCTGGTGGCTCCCTATTGCCTCCAGGATCAATTACAAAATGCCCCATTTATATTTGAAGCCTTTCATAATCTAGCCCCTTCCTACCTTTCTAGTTTTCTTATCCCTTATACCTCTGTCTCCCCATTATTCTTAGATCCAGTAACATTGACCCCCTTGCTGTTCCACAAACAAACACTCCACCTCTCTGTTCCAGATATTTTCTCTGGTTGCTCCCGCAGACCCAGAATGCACCTTGATGGCTAACTTTCCTGGCTTTCTTTAAGTCCCAACTAAAATCCCACCTTCTACAAGAAGCTTTCCCTAACCCCTTGTAATTCTGGTGCCTTCCCTTTGTTAATTATTTCCTATTTATCCTATATATAGCTTGCTTTGTATGTATTTGTTCCCATGTTGTCTCCCCCATTAAATTGTTAGCTCCTTGAGGTCAGGCACTATTTCTTTTTGCCTCTTTTTATATCCCCAGCACTTAACCCGGTATCTGGCACATAGTAGGCACTTAATAAATGTTGATTGATTGGTTGATTGAAATTGAGAAAGTTTCAGTGATTTGCCCAGGGTCATATAGTTAGTGAATGTCTGAGGCAAGATTCAAACTCAGGACTTCTTGCCTCCAAGTCAGACAATCTATTTGCTCTGCCATCTAGCAGTTTTACTCATGAAATTAAACAGAGCTGAAAAGTTTTCTGACCACCCACTAAGATCTTCCTCTGAATTCTTTCAACTTCATGGATATAACAGTAGACTGGCTAAGTTTGGAGGGGCATCAAATTAGTTAGGGTGAGGAATTTTTCTACAACACAAGAATTCACTATTTCATACTAATGGTTGTAATCTGTATCAGTAGAGAGAGTGTCCAAATTGATGAAATAAATATCTTGGAGCCTTAAAGGATTAATCTTGAAGCTTTCTCACTGAGGTTCACAGTCACTCAAAATGAATGAATGAAAAAGCATTTAGTAAATACTTACTAAATGCTAAACACTGGGATGGGGGGGTACAAGTAGAAAAGTGAAGATAGTCCTTCCTTCCTAGAGGAGCTTGCCTTCTCATTATAGGAGAGGGTAAAGTTAATGGGTGGGAGAATAGGAGAATACTCTGATAGACCCTTTTCAAGACCAGTTGCAGTATTGATTTTTAGCATGGTTCCAGAAGTGGAAAGGAGGAGGGGGACAAGAGGTGGAAACTTTGGGCAATAACAAGGTTACTGTACCAAAGATGGTCAAGGAGTAAAGTAAAATATGGTCAGAGGAGGGATTGATATATAATGAGCCCCATGAGACATGTACCAATCAGGAGAGTGGGGAGCTGTTGTAGCTGGATGTATATAAGTACAATGAAACATATGATAGAGCTATAGCTGGAAAGGATTTAAAAAACTATGTAGTCAACCCCCTTATTTTACAGATGAGGAAAAGGTCCAGGGGTGTCAATTGTCTTTCACAGAAGGGTTAAGTCCCCTGACTGGGCAGCTAGGTGGTGTAGTGGATAGCGTGCTGAGCCTGGAGTCAAGAAGACCTGAGTTCAAATCTGACCTCAGACACTTCCTAGCTGGGTGACCTTGGGCAAATCACTTAGCCCTGCTTGCCTCAGTTTCCTCATCTATAAAATGAGCTGGAGAAGGAAATGGCAAATTAGGTATCTTTGTCAAGAAAATGGGGTCAGACGTGACTGAACAACAGCCTCTCACTGCAGAGTCTGGACTTTCCCCACTGTGTCACCTTCTATCCTGCAGCTAAGCAATAGACCATGGCCAGAGTTGAATAGAAAGAGATCGGTCTTGCTTGAATTGAGCAAATTACATCATGATTTCAATGACTCCGTACTGTATTCTGTCCCAAAAGTCAATCTTTTTCAACACCAGAGAGACAATTAAGGAATGCCACAATCTCAGTGAATTCTAGTGGCTCTCTATTACCTCGAAGGTAAACTGCTTTCAGGCAATTGAAGCTCTTCCCTTGGCTTGATCACGCTTTAGAATTGTGACACATTATTCCTCTCTACTCTAGGCTCAAGCCAAGCTGCATTTCTGCTCTCTCTCTCACACAGCCCCCCAACTCTGGCTTTTGTATGGACCAGCCCCCTGTACCTCTTCTGTACCTCTGCCTCTCCAAGCCTCTGGTTTCCTTCAGCAGACAAATCAGACTGAAGGACCAAACTGGGTCAATTGACATCGTGTATCTCCTGTCCCCTTCCTCCCACAATACTGAGAAAATAAAGAGAGAATAAAAATTTTAATAAAAATTTTGCATCAATTGACCCTCCTGGTCCTTCTAGTATTGAGATACCTTTCCTCGTCTCTATAGCTGTTAGCACTTTCCCCTCTTTCAAGGTTTTCTTGGATTTGGATTTTGTATATGTTTTGCATAAGCCTATGTATGTATATACATATTGTGTATATGTGTATACACACACAGAGTTATACTTTCCACTTCCCTCAGTTTTGATATCGAGGGGTCAGCATAAGAAATTAAATGGGAATTTTGGGAGAGTTTTGTGGAGACATTTGTGCAAGGACAATGCAAGAAGGCCAGCAGTAGATACAGAAAAAGTTTAGAAACTCAGAAATGCATAAAATATATGCATAGTATTGTATGATAAAAACATATTTTATCTTTTAATATATAATAATTCAGATTTCTTCTCTGGTACAAAGGGAAGGTGAAAATTTTTTTACCAGATTCTCCAGATGGTGGGCCATTCCCACCCCTAACCCTCTTTATGTGAAAAGGATAACTCTGTGTGTATAAATACACACACTACAGAGTGTCCTTTTTTTTTTATCTATAGGAGATCCCCTACCCACAACTGCTAATAATGCCTTTCACTCAGTTACTTTCTATCTAATTGGTATGTACTTTATACTGATTTCTGTATATACTAGAATGGAAGCTTCTTGAGAAGAGGGATTGTTGATACTTTTTAAAAATCCCTGGGGTTAAGCACTGTACCTGGAACATTATAGGAGCTTAATACTGGCTGATTTATCTGAAAAACATTCAAATGGCAAGGGACCCAAAGACAAATGGAAAAACTGGGTGGTGGCCCTAAGCAAGCTTATGACCAGTGATGACTTGTGCAGAAATGGTATAAAGGAACACGTCCCAGAGCACTTATGGTGGAAAAATGAGCATGGCCTTGTCAGTTTCTTCATCTCTAACATGAGGTTACTGGGCTGAAGAATGCCTAAGACCCCCTTCCAACTCTGAATCCTTCCTGAGTGATCTTTACTGAAAATGAGGTTTTAAGCCATGAAGTGGTCTGCATTGATGCCTGTAATGGATGGGCAAGAGGAGGATAGAGGGAGAGTGGAGTTTCTATGTTGTCATACTCCTATTTCCTTTGCTCCCTCAGACACCCTCTTCTTACCCTTGAAATTAGGGAGTCATTAGTCACTTCATAGAAATGTGGATTTAAAGCCAGAAGGGATCCTAGAGGCTCTCGAGTTCAGCTCTCATTTTACAGATCAGGAAACTGAGGCAGAGAGACTGAATAACTTGCTCAAGGTCACAGGTAGTCAAGCTGAGATTTGAACCCTAGTTCTATGACCCTTGTGGTTGGACCTTTCTTTTTTCAGAAACATGCAATACTAGTGTTGAAATCTATCCCTTAGGAGGAGTCTAGGACCATCTCTGAACAGGATGCAGACCCCAAATCTGCTTCAGGCTCTCCTCTGCATTCCTCTCTAGGCAGCCAGGTGGGGACTGCAGGACCATTTCACATACCACTACCCCCTCCCCCAACACCTTTCTGAGGTGATATCCAAGGGGAACGGTGGCTAGCCTAGGTGAGACAGCATAAACTAGGAACTAAAACCCAGTCAGTCTCCTATTGGCAAAGGGGAAAGTGGAGGGACAGCAGCCATGAGATGGGTGCTGGTGGTGACCTCGTCTTCTCTGCGCGCCTCCCTCTCTACGTTCAGGTTCAATGCCTGGGCTGGACCTAAGGCTCTGCGGGTCTCCCTCTCCCCCTTCTTCTGCTGCCGCGAAAACCCGGAGAAATGGAGTCCAAAGTGAGCTCCCCGCGCTGAGAAACTCCTCGGCGGCTCTAGCAGCCGGGGAGCTGGGCATGCTCAGTAAGCCCGAGCTGCTTTTGGGGCGCAAGCCGGCCGCTTTGGCTCGCCACGGGGCCGTGGGGGGGAGGGAGCCGCCGGCAGCGGGGGGGCACTGCCCGCTGCCACCCCGCCTGCAGCTTCTAGGCGATGGGCAAAGTTTCCGGCGTCTCGCACGCATTGAGCGAGCGCCCGGGGTCCAGCGGGGGTGCTGCAATGGTGGTTGCGGCAGCCGGGGGGCCGCTGCCACGGTCACGGCCACGGCCACTGGCCCCTTCCCTGTAGCCCGTGACCAACAGGTAAACTGTTGCCGGGAAGGCGGAGGAGGAGGGGGGGGTGAGGGGGAGGTGGTGGTGAAGGTGAGGAGCTGCGGCAACGGGGGGGGGTGTGTGTGTGTGTGTGAGAGAGGAGGAGAATGGAGCGGGGAGGGTGCGGGGGGGGGGGGGGGGAGACTGGGGAAGCCTGCAGGCTTCACCCGGCACTGATCGCAGCTCCTCCTCCCCCTCCTCCCCCTCCCCGACCCCGCCTGTGCCCAGTGAGCCCCTGGAGGGGCGCCGAAAGGGTTAAGCCGGCTCTAGGCCCCCGCGAGAACTCCCCCGTGCATTCTGCCGCGGCGGCCGCTCGGCGGAACCTCGGTCCGCTCCTCTCCTCTCCGCTCCTCCCAGCTCCTTTCCTCCTCTCCCGGCAGCGGCGGGCTCGGATGCTCCGGCGGGAGGGAAGCTCGCAGGCGTCTTGGAGGGACCAGCCGGTTTCCCTGCAGCCGAGCATCCCTCCGCCCCCCGCCCCGCCTGCCCCCTTCCTCCTCCTCCTCCTTCCCCCGCCCCCCGCGGGCCTCCGCACTGTCCAGGTCGGTGTCCAGGTGACAGCATCCAGGGCCCCGGCGGGGAGCGGTGGCGAGAGCCGGCGGTGTTCTCAGGGAGCTGGGGAGCTGGGGCTGCGCCTGGAGGGGAGGGGAGGGCAGGGCAGGGCTGCTCGCCGCGGCAGCGACAGCGGCAGCGGTAGCGATAGCCCCCTACTCTGCCCAGAGCCGTAGGCGCCCCACCAATACTTCAGCTCCAGGCTTGGCTGCAAAGAAAAGTTTTTTTAAAATTTTTTCTCCCTCCCCAACCCTGAGCTGGGCCAGGCTGGGCTGGGGTCTTCCAGGGGTCAGCAAAGTGCCCCGCTTCCCCCCGCCCGGTCCCCTCCAGGAGGTAAGGGGAGGAAGGGGGCTAACCCGCGGGCCGAGATCTGGACCCCTTCTCTAAGAGCCGGGGGCTGGGGAGGGGGCGAGGCTGGCTGGGGGTGGGGGGCGGCGGGAGCGTTGGGGGCAGTGCGTGCGGCGGGCTGCTCAATTGCTGTGGGTGTCTGTGTTTCAGGCGGCGGCGGCTGTGGCGGCAGTGGCAGCATCCAACCTGCTCATTCCTGCAGCGAGAGGAAGAGAGAGAGAGAAGAAGGAGAGGAGGAGAGAGGGAGGGAGAGAGGAGGGAGTCTGTCTGCAAAGTGCTGCTCCCTGGTGCTCAGAGGCGGCTGCTCCATCTCCAACTCTCATTCATTTCTCCGGTTAACATGAGAGATCATGGCCGCCTTCGGGCTTCTCAGTTATGAGCAGAGACCTCTGAAACGACCCCGACTCGGGCCGCCTGACGTCTACCCCCAGGACCCAAAGCAGAAGGAGGTAAGCGCGGCTGCCGCCGCCTCCCTTCCCTTTGCAGTGCCCGACCCCCCCACCCTCCTCCCCAGCCCGGTCTCTGCAGCGCTGACCTGGGGCCAAGTTTGCCCAGCGGGCATCCGAAGTAGTGAAGGGAGGGGGAGGGGGCAGAATGGAGAGCGTGCTGGGTGGGGAAGGATTGCCAGGGGGTGGAGGCTGGTACAGGGTGCTAGGTCCATGCCAGCACCAGGTGGGGGTCACGGGGAGGCAGAGCCGCCGGCTTAGGGTTGCTGTCAGTGAATGCATTGAACTATGAAGTTACTATCTGCATGTGTTCGCCTCCCCCCTCCTCCTGGGCCTTCCACGGCTTTTGGAGATTTTCTCCAGTTTAATTTGCTCTCGGCCTCCCCTCTCCGACTTCCTCTTCACTATCTCTTTCTCCTCCGCCTCTTTAGTGAATCCTCATAAACTTTTGAAAAATGTTGGAATGCAATTCAGGGCATCCAATACGAGACTTGCATTTTGCGCTAGGAGAAGCAGAGAAGCGAATAAAATCCCCCCTTTTTTTCCCTGCCTGCCTGGTACATCCTAATGTTTTACATTGCTAACAACCTTTAGGAGAGGCACAAACTTCGAAATGGGAACGATATCCTAAAAACCGTCATTCTGCGTCCCCCATCCTCTAAAATGAGCAGTAGAGAGGAAATCCTGATTTTTTTTTGCACCTAGAGGTGATTGGCTTAACTGACAGCAGATTTGCATATGTAAATTGAACCGTGTTAGCGCAGGTAAGTCTGATTTGGAGGTTAGGGAATGAATGGTCAGTAAGTATTTTAAATTTCATTTCCCTGCCTGCTTTCTCTAAATACCATTAAAGAGTGAAATGTTGCCCCCCCACCCCACTTTGGGTGCCACCGACGGTAATGGTAAGGAATCTAATGCGGTTTCGTAACCATGTATGTTAGTATATGATACTGCTGTGTGGAGCAGCTGCTAATAAGTAATTATGTAACAATGGACTAGGTGTAATCATCACCCTTTGCTACAATTTGTCAGGGGACTTTTTTTATATCACCTGCTCCCCAGCTGTATCTTATGGAGCTGCCGTCAACTGTAAATACTTTGTGTTTTTTCCTCCTCTCTTTCGCCAAACAATAACTGTTAGCAAGGCAGTTTACCTCATTTTCCAGAAGTTTTTAATTCATGATTCAAAGTTCATAACTCATGACCAGTCCCCATCGTACTTTGTAACTTAAACACCAGCCTGTCTCTTTAATTTTGGGGAATATAAATTTGTACACTTCACTGAAAAGTTGATGAGGGGTGGGGGGGTTGACTGTTTTGGTTAAACTTGATTATTTGCTAATGTGATTGTAAAGTAGTATGGCCTGAGGCTAGCGCTAACTCCTCTATTTCGGAAGTTTACGCCTTTAATGGGCCTGAATTTCTGTAGGTAATCTTGACGGAAATTCACAGGTAGGTTCTTTTGATGCGCTTCTGTGAGGCTGAGAGGGAGGAAAGCGGGGAGGGCAGGGCAGGGCAGGGGAGGGGAGAGAAGGAGGGAGGGAGGGACACAACCATCAGTTGGTGCTTTGTGTGAATTTGAGTTGATTCTGCAAATTCCTGTCTTCCCTTTTCACTTACTCCCACCCCTACTTTCCCCAAATCAAGCTAATTGCTGTATGGTAGAATTAGGGACAAAATATCACCTTGAGGTAAAGAAGGAATTTGTCCCTGCTTGGATTTGGGGTGAGGGAGATCTGGGTTCTAATTCTGCCTTGCCTACAACTTCCTAGCTTTGTGATTCTTGGCAAGTTGTTTAATTTCATTGTGCCTCACGCACCTCCCCAGTGATTATCTACCCTCTTCATGCAATTTCTTGGCCTAATGTAAAGAAAGTTCCAAATGATCTGTGTAGAAACTTCAAGCTGTGGGAGGGAATAGGGACATTTAATGATTGCTGTTAATGCTGGCATTATATTGGCTAAAAGCCAAAACAATCCGATTTTGTTTTTAATGGGTATATTCAAAATTGGCGTATTTTGCTGTGTTTCCATAATGGAAAAATAATTTAGCAGTTTGTTAGCTGTTGTTCAGACTGTGACCCCATTTCGGGTTTTCTTGGCAGAGACGCTGCAGTGGTTTGCCCTTTTCTTCTCCAGCTCATTTTCCAGATGAGGAAACTGAGGCAAACAGGGTTAAGTGACTTGCCCAAGGTCACACAGCTAGGAAATGTCTTGGGGCCAGATTTGAACTCCGGTCTTCCTGACTCCAGGCCCCGCATAGTATCCATTGTGCCATTTAGTGGCCCTGCCATTTTAGCAATTCTGACTGATATGTGAATAGACTAGACATTGGAACACAGTAGTGAAAGGGTATGAAATGCTGCTATTGAGTCAGTGGGTTCTTCCTCTTTGCATTGGGCTCTCTCCACACCTTCTGGAGCTCAAGGCCAAGAGCATTAGTAGATTCTTTATAATCAGGGTAGGAGTACATTTAGAGAACGGAAAGACTGGTAGTTTTCCTCATTTTTACAATCTGTTTATGTTCAGGGTGAGGTGGGAAAAGAGGTTTATCCTGTGGTTTTTGGCTTGCAAAAGTTAAGTCTTTCAAAGGCATCATGGTCTTCCCTCCCTACCTCTTTTGGAAAGAGCGTTGCACTGTGAGTAAGAAAAGCTGACCATCACTTACTAGCTGTGTGACCCTGGGCAAGTCACTAAACTTCTCAACCTTAGTTCTATCTTCTGTAAAATGGGGATAATAATAGCATCTCCCTCACAGGATTGTTTGTGAAGATTTTGCAAACCTTGAAGACAAGTTATAGCCTCACCTCCCTGCACCTCAGGTCTTTCTTTGTAAAGAGAGGGTTAACACTTGGATGATCAGTCCTCACAATTTTGGGGAAGAAAGTGTTTTGTAAAATATTCTGTAAGGTAATCTTCCCGCGGGACTTTTGACAATATACATTTTCTGACTGGATCAGTAATATTATTGTTTTAATTCATTCCTCTTGGAGAAGCTTCTACTTACTATCTTTTGATATTGGCACCTGCTCAGCAATTTACAGTCTTGGGGAGTTGACTGGGACTCTAGGATGTTGTGTGTCTGTGAGTCAATAAACATTTAGTTGTGTGCCAGGCCTGTGCTAAGTCCTGGGGAGAAAAAGAGGCCCCTGCCCTCAGGGAGGTCATATTCTAATGAAAGACACCAAACACAAAAAATTGTCTGGGGATATATACAATGTAAATAGAAAGGAAGGTCATCTCCAAGGGTAGGCACTAGTCTAAATGGCTTACCTGGTCTTTGAGACTTTGAACCTTCCACCCCAACTCTGTACTCAAAAATAATAATAGTAAAGAAAGAGGTAGGCAGCCCACTTCTGTAGCACTTTTTATCACTGTGCCTCAGTATTCCTGAAGGATGAAACCAGCAGAAAGTAGTGATCTCCTCCCCCTCCTCCAAGAAGAATTTAACATTTGAGAGAATTAGGTCCTTAGAGTCATGATGGTAGAAAATCCTGGACCAGTTCCCCCAAAACTTGAAGCTCTAGATGAGTCTAGAGCACCTTTGGATGATTCCCTCCCTTTTCTGCCCACTCTAGAACTGACAATATTTATATACAGCTCCAAGCATCTTATTCATTTAATTATTGAGCAACTATTATGCAGCATCTGGGTGTCTGTTACAAAGTGTAAATAGTTCTAATGCCCAAATGGCTTAACTGCTTTTCATCCTCCATTTGTTATAATAGAGTTATTTTTCTCAAGTCACTGCTTTGGCCACAGGCATTTGCAGTGATTCTGCTACCACTCCTCCCTCCCCTGGAGTAATCAGGATTGGGTTCTTGCTGCACCCATTTCTTGGCCCTTGGCGGGGCAGGGTTGTGTATTTGCCCTCCTTGGGAAATGGCAGACCTCCTATAAAGCATGGAGTTCATGTGGGGTGCAGCCAGTCTCCTGTGTTCTTTGTTCCGTCAGGAAATGGGCCCTGGTGGTTGGACTAGGAGAGGATCTGAAGCCTTGCTTGAGAAAGCTGGGGAAATAGCTGGTGATAAAACCAGGATAATGGGAAAGCCAACTTCCTTCAATAGCTCGTGTCTCTGGGACTTTTTCTACACAGCAATAACAGTAACTAAGTAGGAGCTAGTATTTACATACTTCTTTTAGTTTTGCAAAGCATTTAGTGTAATCTCATTTGATCCTTCTAGCAATCTGTGAGAAAGCTGCTTTTATTAGCCCCTCTTGATGATTATAATAATGTTGAAGATAATAACTAGCCTTTATGTATATGTTTAGGGTTTTATAAAATGCTTTACATATTCTCTCAACTTGTGAGGTGCGTACAATTGTTATCCCAATTTTATAGATGAACAAACTGAGCTTCAGGGAAAGTAACTTGACTTGCCCAGCCTCACACAGAATTTGAACTCAGTTCTCCCTAACTCTAGGTCTAAGGCTCTATCTCCTGCTGTACCATGGACCAGACTGTCATTTTTAGAGGTCTTTGAGAGTTGCTGTAGCTGAAAAATACTTGTTCCCTATCTGATCATAAGTTTCTGAGCATTAAGTTAGGTAGGGTTTTGCTTTGTTTTTTAATGGGGGATAGAATGATGAACTTGGATCTGGGAAACCTAGGTTCCAAACCATCTCTGGGACATTGCCTATGTGACATGTGTCTATGTAATGGGGATAATGTAGCACCTGCCTCCCTGTGTTGTTGGAACCAAAAGAGATAATGAATGAATGAAAAAGCTCTATGTTAAGCACTGGGGATACAAATATAAAAGCATGGTCTCTGCCCTGAAGGCTCCTTCTGAAAGCTGGAAACAACCCCAAGAGGAAGTAATGGCCTTGGTGGCTTGTTAAGTATATTGATAAGCCCTTAGATTCACTTACCTTTCCCTTTAGTTATGGTGGCATTGATTTGATTATGTAAAAACAACTTTGCAAATCTTAAGGCACTGTATAAATGAGCCTTTATTGGTTTAAAAATTAGGTTCTCATATGACAGACACATAGTTCAATACCTCAGATTGTCTCATTTTTACAATATAAGCTCCTTGAGGGTAGGGACTTTTTTCTTTGGCCTTTTTGAATATCACCATACTTAGCACATACTAAACATTTAATAAATACTTGTTGATGGGGTCATCTCTGGACCTATATTGAAAGTTTTTGAGAATTAGTAGAACCTGTCAGATATTGTATTTCTTTGGTGTGACTTTTTAATAACAATAGTATTTATCCTGGGCTTGAAGATTTGCAGAGCACTTTACATATATTATCTCACGTGAATCCTCACAACAACCCTGGGAGGTAGAGGCTATTTTTACGGATAAAGAAGGTAATTGGTTTGCACAACTAAGTGTCAGAGTCAGGATTTGGGCCAGCACACAGTCACCATCCCTACATATCGGGATGAGACCAACAGGGGATGATTTTAATGGATAAATGCAATCAGAAAACAGCATAACATCTTGTATGGTCAGAGTTGTTTCATAGTTGTATCCTCCATGCTGATTGTGCTTTTGCCTTTCTTTGAACCCTAACCTTCCACAATGCCTGGCACATAGTAGGTACTTAATAAATGTTTCTTTACTTAAAACTGCATAAATACTATTTGGGTACTGTCTGGACAAGGTGTCAGGGGTCACATAGACCTATTGTCGAATGAGTTGCTATTTCTTTTAAACACAACATACATGAACAAAGTATTTATGGTGAGACCTAGGAAGATTAAAACGAGTCTTCCTTTACTATTCAGTCTTTAGTGAGGTTTTATAATTTACTTTTGTGCTTCATATATAAGAAGGAATTGGAGAAATTGGAAAGATTCCATGGAGGAACAGTGAAAATAATTAAGGGTTATAAAATAGAGTCTTTGAGCAAAGATGAAAGGAACTGGGCTTATTTAGCCTGGAGGAAAGGTTACAGAAGGGCGAATATTAAAAAATGGAGTGAAGAAGGTCAAGGAAAGTTTGGAGAAAAAGCATCTGTGTTTGGCATGGAGAAGAGCAGAGGAAAAAAAAGATCGATAGAGAATTCAGAGCTTTAGGAGACATCAGGGACCATCTAAGTCAGCTCACACCTGAAAAATTATGCTGAAAGATCTCCAGGGAAGAGGGACCCATTGCTACCCTCCGGGACCCAACGGAACAAGTCTGTCTCATGGAGGTCATGGCCCTCCTGACTCTGCTCCATACTTAATATCCCCAGTAGCTTTACATGACGTGAACTTGAAGTCCTTTTCCAGGAGGAAGGGTCGCCTTCCTTTCAATGCTTGGCAGCTCATTGTGGTCCTCCCTGAATTTTGATGTAAGAGTACTCCGCATGCAGTCTGAAATTAGCTGTCTTTGATTTGTCCCATAAGGGAGATTTGGGGCCTGAAGTTAGACCTTTGGCTGATGACCAGTGATCTGGTAGAGTCCTGTCTTCATGAGGAGGAGACTGTCTCTCAGGGCTGAGTGGGTGTAAGAGTTTCTCCTGAAATTCTTACTTTGCTTCTGCACAGGCTAATGCCACCAGTAAAGATGTTGTCTTCAATGAAAGGCTTGACCGTATTTCTCAAAACTTTTTCTGCCATATGACCAAATGAGGATTGTAGGAATATAAGATCCTTGCAGAGGCAGCTGGGTGGCAAGAACACTGGAGTCAGGAGCACCCAAGCTTGAATCCTACCTCAAACCCTGATTAGCTATGTGAGTCTGGCCAATTCCCTGAGTCTCAGTTTCTTTCTCTGTAAAATAGGGTGGATAACAATAGCTTCTACTCCGAAGTTGAGAGAATATGTGGAAGTTAAAGGGCTAGCTAAGGGCTATCATAAGTATTATCATCATCATTATAACTGTTAATACACCAGTAATTTCCTTAAGTTCTTGGGCAGCTGGAACCTGATTAGGACTAATTTGGGACCCCTTTGTCACTGAAAGGAACACATTTCTAGACTTAAATTTCTAGGAAGGGAAGTTGAGGATGGGGAGCGGGATAAGAAGTGCTGCCTGGTCTTAAAAACAATTCTGAACTATCCATTTTTGAACTGATTGAGCTCACCAGTGGCTTTATCCTAGTCCAACCTCATTTTACAGATGGGAAGGGAACAAGGAAAGGAACCAGCATTTATTTAGCACCTTAGTGATATGATCTCATTTGCTCCTTACAATAACTGTTTAAAATAAGTTCTGTTATGATACCCGTTTTACAGTTGAGGAAATAGGCCCAGAGATTCAACAACATATCTGAAATCATCACCGAAGTATGAAGTGGTAGAAAGCCCAGAATGCAGCTCTCCTGAGTCTCAGGCCAGTCAAATCTAAACCAAGGAGGGTCAACTACTGTGAATGTGGTGTGCCGCCTTCCTTACAGTCTAGGGCCCAAGGAATCCCCCTAGCAGCTTCCCATGATTTCAGGCTTCTCAGTCTCTGTGACAGAGTAGAAAATATTGATTATATTGCTCACTCCTGGGTGACCTCAGGTGAATTATTCAACCTGCCTTTTTCAGTTCTAACACTTCTTCACCTTTGAAATGAAAAGACTCTGATTTCTGAAGTCCTTTTGAGGTCTGAATCCTGTAACATGCTGTTGAGATGTGCAGGAGACTGTATGTGGCTTTGAGATTTCCATTTCACATTTTTTCCTTGAACTGGGGTTTGAGGCATCTTGTGGAATTTTTGTCCATTTCTTGTGAGATCTAGACCCAAGGTTCTTAATCTTTGGTGACCCTGTTAGAGCTTATGGATATCTCCTTAGAACTACGCATAAAATAAAGTACCTAGGATTACAAAGCAAATAGACTATATTGAAATACAGTTAATATTTAATATACAGTATTTTTATTATAGATAGAATTTTATTTATACATAAGATTACAAAGTAAATTGACTATTGAAATACAGTTAATATTTAATATATAGTATTTAAAATAGTAAATATTTAAATAAAAGGTTCATATAGACTATTATAAAATGTTTTACATGATTGCACATGAATAACATAGCAGCTTGCTTTTCTCTCTCAGGGAGGGAGAGGGGGAAGAGGAGGGAGGGATAGATTTGGAACTCAAAACTTTAAAAAAACAACTCTTGAAACAAATATCCATATTTAAGTGAAAGCAAGTTCTTTCTTTGGTCATTGTAAAGGGAGTTAAAAATCTTCCCCTGCAAATTGACAGGCCTCAAGTGGGACTATTGACTTGATTAGGGGAGGCTTGTTTCCTATGAAGGCCCACACTTTTTGCTGATTGCTGGTGAGGCACTGAGTCACTCTGGCTCTGAAAAGGGTAAATACACTCTGAGGTGAGATTTTGCTTTAGGGTTAGGTTTTGGAAGAAGGTTAGTGTGCCAGGTGAGACTCTGGGCCGCTGTTTTAAGAAGCCTCCCCTCCCCCCATTTGAAAACACAGATGTTGGTGCTGCTGTTTCTGGTAATGATGTATGTATTGCCCATGGTCAGACAGTTGGAAGCCTCATATTTTCTTTGTGGGTATATGTATTTGATTAAAGTGAAGGCCAACCACTCCAAAATTGCTTTCCTTTTAGAAAAGCAGATCTGAGAACCTGTACAGCAGGCCCTCCTGTGTGTGCTGTGTGTGTTTATTGCTACAGTCACATCCAAACAATGTGTGTCTCTTTCTGTACCAGTGTTCACCATCTCTGTCAAGAGCTGAGTAGCTTCACTGTCATCATCTAGACCTGAGTTCAAATCTCACATCAGACACTTGACACTCACTAGCTGTGTGACCTTGGGCAAGTCACTTAACCCCAATTGCCTCTTCGTGGGTCATCTCCAGTCATCCTGATGAATATCTGGTCACTGGATTCCGAGGGCTCTGGAGGAGAAGTGAGGCTGGTGACCTGCACAGCTCTCCCTCACTCAAAACAAAGTCAAGTGCAAGTCATGTCCTCATTTCTCTGATGGCATGGTGTTCTTCAGCAACGAAGGACCAACACACACAGCATCGTGGTTGGCCATCGAGGTGGTTCCTAAGTCTTTGAGAGTTGTTTCTTTTTGCGGTGTTGTTTTTGTTTAACTTGTTTTTCTTCTCACTTTGCTCTGCTTCAGGTTTGAGGTAAGAGTTTTCCCAGGTTTCACCTATAATTTCTTGCAGACCAATAGTATTCCATTAAATCCATGTGCCCTAAAATTTATTTAAACTGTTCCCTAACTGTTGGGCGCCCCTTTGTGTTTGCAGTTCTTTCTTTGGTACCATGGAAAAGAGGTAACTTCACTTGTTTTTAATGAAGCCAAGCTGAGGACCTATGGAGATTGCTTCCCTTTTCTAAGTTTACTGACCATTTAGAGAATTATAGAAGTTTTCTTGGAATCTTAGTGCAGCTTACACTCTGTGTTTTGTACACATCATTCTCTTTCCTTTCTTGAAAATTGGAAATTTGTCCCTTTCCAGATCTGTTGAGATCTTAACCATTCTGCATCATTTTCCAAAGATCTTGATAGTCTCCATCTCACCCATCACATCTCTTACTTCCTTTAGTTCTCCAAGATGCAGGATCATCGGTACCAAGGGACTTGAACTTTTAAAGTCTTTTATATCCTGGCCTCTTCCTTCCTTGTCAAGTCAAGTTGACAAGCATTTTTAAGTGCCTACTATGTGCCAGGCACAGTGCTAGGCACTGGCGATACAAAGAAAAGTGCTGTCAAGGAGTTCCCAGTTGAATGGGAAAGAGAACATGTAAACAACCATATACAAACAAGATATTGTGTTTTCTTATTCTGTTAATACACGAGAATTGTCTTTTGATGTCTCATCTTATTGTGTAGGTGACTTTTGTGTAGTAGGTATTGTGTAGGCAGTCAAGTGGTGCAATGGATAGAGCTCAACCTGTAATGAACAATAATTCCTTAAAAGAAAATAGCAAAATACTGAATGGATGATTTTCCAGCTTCCAGTTGGGCAAGTTCAATGATAAATTTACACTCCCTGGGACAATTCATTCTACTTTTAGACCTCTTTATTTGTCAGGAATTTTTTTCTTATGTCAAGTTGAAATAAGCCCTTCTACAATTTGGGCCCACTGATTTTACTTTGGTGCCAAGTAAAACAATGTTAATCCCATCCATGTGACAATCCTTTAAATATACTCCAATATCTTCCCTTGTTCTGGATGGCATCCATCTATTGCAAGAGAGAGAGAAAGAGAGAGAGAGAGAGGAGAGAAGAGAGAGCATGTTGACTTTCTTGGTTGCCATGTTACCCTGCTTACTTGTTGTGAACTTGTGGCCTACTTAAAGTCTCTGATTTCTCTTTCCACCTGAGCTATGGAGCTACATCTCCTCCTATTCTGTCCTTGTATAATTGATTTTTTGGACCCAAGTTTTGGACTTTACATTTATCTCTTATGTATCCTCTCACCGTGTCAAATTATTTCTTTTACCTGTTGAGAGCTTTCTGGATCCCAGCTTTGACATTTAAAATGTCTCCTCTCTTTGTGTTATCTTTGCTTTAAACAACATGCAGTCTGTCAATACCATCATCCAATCCATTGATAAAAATGTTGAAAAAAATACGCTGAGCATAGAAATGAGTGACACTAATTCTATTAGAGAATTCACTTCTGATTCATCATCAATCCATTTATAATCACAGTGTATAATTGGCTTGTTCAATTCCATTCTTTGGGTCTGTTTATTTCCATCCAACAGCCCTGGGGACACAAAGGTATAACAAAAAGTACTCTTTAAGAAGAGTTGATGTTCTTATCAGTGGGGGCAAGGGATACAATATATATGCAAAGAATTTAATAAAGCTATACAGAGTAATACAATTTGCTTCTTCCTCCCTCTCTTCTCCCGTCCAGCCCATGTTTGTGCATCTTGTTTACAAGGACATCATGGAAAACTCTACCTGATATGAAATGCTGTTGTGTTAGGTGTGTGGCATTCCCCTGATATACCACTCTACTAACCATGTCATAAAAGAAATGTGGTTAGTCTGCCACGAGTGGTTTGTAATGGACCATACTGCCCTGTAGTCTTGCCCTGTCTCTTCCAAAGAAAACCAGGCCATTCATAGTATGTTGGAATATTTTTGAGAAATTTTGAAAATCCCGACATTATCTTGCTTTGAGAGAAGGGATTAGTTCAGAAGATGCCCACTGTGGGTGATGAGGAAACTATTTAGTTGAACCTGATATAAAACATAGTAAGACACAAGAATCCAAATGAAGCTAGAATTGATTTATTGTTGCCTTTCTAATGACCTTTCTCAAATGAGAAATAGGAAAGAGGCAGACATCTGATTTTTTTTAAGTGGCAGATGTGAAGGTTGTATAAGCTCTTTATCATATTTCCCGCTTTTGAAGATATCTTTGACTTCTAAGGGGAGGCATGAATCTTCTCTTGCTGCTAAATATACAAAATTAAGTCTTGCCCATCCATGCTGAACTCTTCCATGCTGATTCCTCTTCTAGAATGAGCCTTCCTACATCTGGCCCGTTGGAACCTCTAATCTTGTAGATGTCAGTTTCTCCTACTGTTTTATGTGATCAGATTTCAGTAAGGGGACACAAGAGGCCCTACTCTGTAAGGACCTTACAATATAGATGGGGAGATAAGGGCAGTGTGTGTGTGTGTGTGTGTGTGTGTGTGTGTGTGTGTGTGTGTGTGTGTTTGTGTAGGGCGGTGTGTGTACGTGTGTGTGTTTACATATACATTCTCTAAAGAACAAGCTATCCATACAAAATGCCTAATGAGGAAGCAAGAAGGAAGACTGCATTTGTAAGAAGAAAGCCAGAGCAACTGTTTAGAGGCAGTAATCTATTTGGGGCGTAAAACAGTCCAACAACTTGGTTAGAGTGGAGGGGTCATGTGAAAAAGTAACGAGTTGATAATGGCAACCTGGAACAGGAATTTTGCTCTGCTGGTAAACTGTTATGGCATGGGAAATGTTTCTTATATATTTGAAACTGAATTTAAAATTTGGTAACTTGAAATACTGTTTTTTTTTTAGCTCCCTGGAGAATATTATGACTTGAGGCCTTGATTGAATTCTTCTGTGACAGGAAAAATTCCCTTGGGAGAACTGTTGGCTGATTTCATGGCTGGGATTTTTGTATTTTGAATTTTCTCAAAGAAACTTGAATTAGGGGGTCAGAAGAGCTTGGTTCGAATTCTGATTTTGCTACTTACTATCTCCATTAAAATGTAATTTCCTTGAGAGTAATAGCTGTTCCATTCCTTGTGTTTGAATCCTCAGCATCTAGCCCGAAGTATAGTAGGCACTTAGCTCCTTGAGAGTAGGGTCTATCTTGTGTCTTTCTTTGTATTCCTGGTACTTCATAAGTGCTTGTCGACTAATCAACTGACTTACTGATAGTGAGATCATGGGAAAAGTGGTGGGGGGTGATCTGCAAAATGAGGAAATTGGAGGAGCTCACTCCTAAGGTCTAAATTTATTCTTCTATGATCACTGACATATTGTCTTCTCAAGTGTAAGATCATGACCGCAGAGTGTGCCACATTTCTTTGGATCTCATTGTCCACTTTCTTTAAATGTTAAGGCTTATGTTTTAATTTATCTGTTTCATTTAACATTCTTAAACCTGCATCTAAGCTGTTTAGACAGAGTTCCATCATGAAAGTAGGATGGACGTTTCACAGGCTGCAGGTGAAGTTTCAGAGTCAACTTTGAACTCTGTAATGGCTGGAAATGAAACTCAATTGGGAAGGATGTTGTTTCTACTCATCCCCCATTAAAAGCCTCCCTCTCCCCCAATCAGGATTCAAATCCAGGTCTTCTGACTACAATTCAGAATTATTTGAGAAAATTCAGTATACAGAAATGTGGACATGAAATCGATAAACAATTCTCTCAGGAGGAAATAGCCATGATAAAACCTTCTCTGCAAATGAGGAAAAACTGAGGCTGCCAAGAGTGGGCTGACTTGCCTTAAAAGGTCCTAGCTTTCCTTGGGATTCATGCCTTAAGGGATTGTTGGAAAGGCCTGTATATAGAAGTTCGATGTTAAAAGAAACCGAGACTCTACCTGTAGGGGAATTTGTGCTCCCTTTAACCTTTCTCTTTGTCCTGGATGGATCATTAGTTCCAGAATATACACTCCTGAAGGTTCAACGTATTTTCTCTTTGTTCTTCAAAGCACAGGGGCTCTTCCATAGCCATTTTGCCTGTGGGTGCTTGATGAATATTAATTGTGGCTGAAGACCAAGGTTTTGATCCTTTGTCAGTATATATGAAGTATGTGGGAGAGTCATTCATCTTTCCAAATACCTAGAAAAATAATCTTTGCCTTCATTCATTTCTTCTGTGTTTATTCATTAATTCCTTCAGTGACTATGTCTTGAGTGTTCAGCTGCTTAGTCGTGACTGCTGTGGTGATCCTGTTATAAAGGCCCTGGCGGTATTCAGTCTGGAAGATAGAAGGTGTTAAGTCTATGTAGGACTATCTTATAGAAAAAGGATTAGATTTGGTCGGTTTGGCCCTAGAAGGCAGAATTGGGAGGGATGAGTGGAAGTTCCTCACTTCCTAACAATTGGAGCTGTCCGAGAATGAGATGGCAATCTCCCCAAGGAAGTAGGTTTCCCCTCAGTGGAAGCCTTCCAGATAGAGAATTCTTTTTCAGGTCTTTGAGGTTCCTTCTAACTCCTCTATGTTCTGGGACAGAGATGGGGAACCTTCAGCCTTGAAGCCACATATGGCTCTCTAGGTCCTTAAGTGTGGCTCTTTGACTGAATCCAAACTTCCCAGAACAAATCCTTTTAATAAAAGGATTTGTTCTGTAAAACTTGTCTCAGTCAAAAGGCTAAACCCACAGACCTAGAAGGCATACTCAGGCACCTAGAAGGCATACTCAGGCACCTAGAAGGCCGCATGTGGCCTCAGAGGCTGCAGGTTCCCCACCTCTGTTCTGGGGCATTGTGCTCAAGGTACTATGTTAAGTTCTGTGAGGAATATAAAGATATAGAGGACATTAGGCCTTGCTTCCAAGGAATTTACAGTCTAATGGGGGTAGGGGGAGATGAAACAAGACATCCTCAAATAACTTCCGTCCAAGGTACTATGTAACATCAGTAATCTTCATAGTATGGCCTTGGTGTTATAGAATTGCAAGAACTGGGGCAGCTAGGTGGCACGGTGGATAGAGCACTGGCCTTTAGTTCAAATCAGCCTCAGATACTTACTAGCTCTATGACCCTGGGCAAATCACTTAATTGCTTTCTCCCCTCAAAAAAAAAGAATTAAGAAGCAGATGTGCTTAGAATAAATGAATTCCACACATGAGGTGATAGGAAGTTGGAACAAGGGAGGTCCACAGTCTTGACCACAGGCTGACCTCTCCCTCTCCTCCATTCTTGCATATCCAAGAATTGACTCTGGAAGTTTCAAGATCTTCATGACTCATCATTTTGTCCGACTTGGGAAACTTGGTGGAGAGTGAAAATCCCTTCCTCCCAATGTCCTCTCAGCTCTATAGTGTGTGCTCCATACATATTCATGAATTATTATTTTAGTTTGTTTACTTACATCTGTCAAAGGAGATTTCTAATTGTAAGTAGTGACCATTTGATAGTTTTGAGGGGCAGAGAAGATGAATATTATGATAATGCGTGTATACACATATATGGTATCTATCAAACATTCATAGCTTGGGACTGCGCTGACTTCATACATTGTATATGTATACACATATATGTACATATACCATATATGTATGTGTAGGTAGTGTTTATACATATTTATATATGCATGTACGAATATATACACATACATACATTTATGTAGGTTTGTCCATACACCTGGAATGTATATGTGCAAACAGTATGCAGGTGTTTATGATATATACATATGTAAACACACATATGTATATATGTGCATATGTATATAAAATTGTCTTCTGTTGAGACCTCTCTGTCCTGCCCTGCCCTGACCAGAAAATAGGAAGATAGACCAGAATTTAAAAACCATTCTAGTTTATTTGGTGCTAGTTGCAGCAGGCTTGCTGATGCATAGAGGGAGATTTTTCTCTTTTCTTGGCTACAGTAACAACTGAGGTGTAGGGTGTATTCAAGTACAGCTGTCTACGATGTTTTGGGTTCCTTTTCTGTTGGTTAAAATTCAGTCCAGTGAGCATATATTTAGCTCTTACTGTATGCAAAATACTGTGCCTAGTGCTAGGAGTAGAATACCCAAATTAAAAATATATTCTTGTTCTCAGGAAGCTTACTTCCTGTGCTTGGAAAGGGAAGAGGGATACAACCTTAACATGGAGAGGCGAAAACAAGATACTTTGAGGAGAGACCTTGGGGGGGTGATGCAGCTAATAGGAAGCTGTCCTGGGAGTGCCTCAGTCCAAGCGCCACCTCTGATACATTCTGACTGGGTGCTCCTGGACCTGCTGCCTGATCCCATAGTGTTCTAAGGGATTCCCTAAGGTGGGGCTTCTTAACTTTTTTGTATATTTGGCAGTCTGGTAAAGTCAGTGGATCCCTTCTCAGTAATATCTTTCAATTCATTCAATAAATTTTATAGGCTGATAAAGGAAACCAATTTTATTGAAAATAAAAATTATCAAAATATCTTTTAAAAAATAAAGAAAAACTGCAGTGTTTTACAATTATATTTACTTATCCTCAGAACTACTCTGGGAGGTAGGGGCTATTATTATCCCCGTTTTGCTGAGGAGAAAACTGAGGCAGGCAGAGATTAAGTGACTTGTCCAGGCTCACACAGCTAGTAGGTGTGCAAGGCAGGATTTTTTTAAAAAGTAGCTTCTTTTTTTCTTATTTAATGGTTTGTTTTTTCCCCAATTACATGTAAAAACAATTTTAACATTCTTTTAAAATTTTGAGTTCCAAATTCTTTCCCTCCGTCCCCAATTGAGAAGGCAAGCAGTTTGACATGGGTTACACATATGTAGTCATGCGAAACACATTTCCATGTAAGTCATTCTGTGAAAGAAAACACAGACCAAAGAATCCCCAAGAAAAATAAAAAGTATCCTCCATCTATATTGAGACTTACCACTTTTTTCTCTGGAGATGGCAGTACCTTTCATTAGAAGTCCTTCAGAATTGTCTTGATCTTCATATTGCTGAGAATAGCTAAATTATCCACAGTTCATCATTGTACAATACTGCTGTTCCTGTGTACGGTGTTCTCCTGGTTTTGCTCATTTCACTTTGCATCAGCTTATTTAAGTCTTTCCAGGTTTTTCTGAAAGTGTGTTGCTTTTCATTCCTTAAAGCACAATAATATTCCATCACGTTCACATACCACAACTTGCTCAGCCATTCCCCAATTGATGATTATCCCCTCAATTTCTAGTTCTTAGCCACCAAAAAAGAGTTGTTATAAATATTTTTGTACACATAGGTTCTTTTCCTTTTTGTTGTTTATCTCTTTGGGATACAGACCTAGTAGTGGTGTTCCTTAGTCGAAGGGTGCATGGTTTTATAGCCGTTGGGGGTAGTTCCAAATTGCTCTCCAGGATGGTTGAATGAGTATACAACTTCACCAATAGTACGTTAGTGTTTTAATTTCCCCACATCTTCTCCAACATTTGTCATTTTCCTTTTCCGTCATATTAGCCAGTCTTGCAGGTGTGAGGTAGCAGCTCAGGGTTGTTTTAATTTGCATTTCTCTCATCAATGTGATTTAGAACATTTTTTTCATTTGACTATAGATAGCTTTGATGACTTTGTCTGAAAACTGTCTGTTCATTTCTATTATTGACCATTTATGCATTGAGGAACAGCTTTTATTTCTATAAATTTGACCAAATTTTCTATTTGATTGAAAAATGAAGTCTTTATCAGAGAAATTTACTGTAAAAAACCAAAGCTTTTTTCCACAGTGATTACTCAGTGATTTTCCTCAATCCTGTTTTCCCCTGTTTATTGTACTCTTTGTCTCCTTTTACCTTGTGTATTTTCAAGTGTTTTGCTTTTGACTTTTACCTCCCCCAAACTGCCTTCCCTTCTATCAGCTCCCCTACCCCCTTTCTTTTATCCCCTTCCCTTCCTGCTTTCTTGTATGGTAAAATAGATTTCTACATCCAGTTGACTGTGTGTATCATTTTCTCTTTGAGCCATTTCCAATGAGAGTAAGCTTCATTTGCTCCCCTCTCTGCTTCTCCTATTTTCCTCTCCACCATAAAAATCTCTTTCAGGCCTCCTTTATGTCGGATAACTTATCCCATTCTTCCTCTCCCTTTCCCCTTCTCCTACTGCATTCATCTTTCTCATCCCTTAATTTTTTTTTTTTAGATAATAATACCATTGCTTTCAGCTCACACCTCTGCTTTTTGTCTATGTGTACTTTTTTAACTGCCCTAATAATGAGAAAGATTTTAGGAGTTATAAATATAATTTTTCTAGGTAGGAATATAAACAATTGAGCCTTATTATATCCTATATAATTTCTCTTTCCTGTGTATGTTTTTATGCTTCTTTGTGTCTCATATTCGAAAATCAGATTTTCTATTCAGCTCCCCCCCCCCTTTTTTTTAATCAGGAATGTTTGAAAGTCCTCTATTTCATTGAATGCCCATTAAGTTTTTGACTCTTTCAAGGTGGTATGGTCTAGGGAGAGGTGTGTTTCCTACTCTACTGTACTGTGCACTGGTTTGTGAATAACCATAAGCACTCTTTTCAACCTTGGAGATGGGACCAAGGTCTCTGTTCCCTTGCAGCTGCAAGCTCTGCTGGGCTACTGCTACTCCTTACACTGGTTCTGAGACCAAGATCCAAGTGGTGCCAACAAAGGGACCCCTGTAGATCTCCTGACCTGTTATCTGACCCACTTAGTCTGTGGACTGAGAGGTCCAGAAGCAAACTGCAACCACTGCTGATACAGTGGCTCCCAAGGCTTTCTTCTGATTTGCTGGGTCTGGATCTGTGCTGGTGTGACCTTTGCTGGACTGTGTTCCTCTCTCACCCAGGTGTGACAGACCTTTCCTGCTGACCTTCTAAGTTGTCTTGGGCTGGAAAATTGTTTCACTGTGTCTTTTTGTGGGTTCTACCACTCTAGAATTTGTTTAGTCATTATTTAAAGGTATTTGGAGCGGTTTGGGGGAGAGCTCAGATGAGTCCCTGCCTTTACTCTGCCTTCTTGGCTCTGCCTCCCCAAGGAAGGATTTTAAATCAAATCTTCTTGACTCTCCAGGCCAGCTTTCTGTGTACTGTGCCACCTGTCTGTGAAGAGGAGGATTGTGCAGTTAAAAAAACTAAACAGACAAACCAGATTGTGAAGGGTTTTAAATGCCAGGCTGAGGTCTTTGTATTTTATTTTAGTGACTGTAGGGAATCATTGAAGAGTCTTGAACAGAACAGCAATATAGTCAGACCTGTGCTTCAGGAAAGTTGCTTGAATTGTTATGTTGAGAATGTGAGAAGGAAGATGGAAGCAGGAAGGACAATTTGTAGTGTCTTACAAAGAAACTGAGTCAGGATAGTATTTCTGCAGTTCAAGATAAGGGAATCTGTGCTGGAGATGTGGAAGTAGAATCAATAAGACTTGGAAGCTGATTGGAGATAGAGTATGAAGGAAAGGGAAGAATGGAGGAGGCTATAAATCCAGGTGACTTAGAAGGTGCCCTCAATAGAAACATGGATATTTGGAGAAGGATTTAGTTAGAGAGAAAAGATAATGAGCTCTGCTTTGAAAATATTTGAGTTTGAAATGCTTATGGGACATCTTGATGGAGATGTCAAGTTTGTGGCTGTTGTTGAGTTGTTGCAGATGTGTCTGACTCTTTGTGACCCTGCTTGGGGTTTTCCTGGGAAAGACGTCACATGGCAGGTAAATATCAGAGGCAGAATTTGAACTCAGGAAGATGAATGAGTCCTTCTGATTGCATGCCCAGCACTCTATCCACTATGCCACCTATTTGCCTAGATGTCAGGCAGGCTCTGGTAATTCATGATTGAAGATTGGGGAGAAACTAAGGCAGGATATATGTAAGTGGGAGTCACTTGCATAGTGGTGCTAATTGAACACATGGGAACTGAGGGGATTACCAGTAGAGTATGGAAATAGAAGAGAGGAGTGCCCAGGGTAGGAGACACCAGTGGTTAAGAATGGGACAAAGATAATGAGTCTGTAAGGGGAGAAGAGAAATCAGAATCTCTTGAGTATAGCAGCTGTCCTGATTCTGTCCCTAAGTCTGATTGGAATCTGAGACCTGCCTCTTACTTACTGAGAGGCTGTTATAGGAGAAATAACTAACTACTTAGGGGAAGAGGGTGGTAAGTCATTTCAGGCCTAATACATAGTAATGGGGTTACTATGATCACCCAATTTCAGTTCTCTCTTCCATGTTTCATGGATTTAAAGAATGACCCTTCAAGTGATAATTGTAATGTTTATTAGTTAATTAATCAAAAATTAAATGAATTTAAAAAGAATTGGAGGTTAAATGTTCATTTTCTCACCATCTCTCATGAGACAGCTAGGTGGTGCCACAGTGGATAGCACACAGAGACTAGAGTCAGGAAGACCTGAGTTCAAATCCAGCCTCTGACACTTACTAGCTGTGTGACCCCGGGCAAGTCACTTCACTTTTTAGTCTCCATTTTCTCAACTGCAAAATGGGAATGATAATTGTATTTACCTTTTGGGATTGTTGTGAGACCAAATGAAAGAATATTTCTAAAGTGCTTAGCACTGTCTAAGTAGGTACTTAATAAATTCCCCCTTTAACAGTGTTAAAGCTAAAGGCAGCACATCCGAACTGGGGCAAAAGTTGAGTGCTGGGAGATTTATGTAAGAAATAAATAGATGCTATTTTTATGTCAGTAGCGTCCATCTTGGCTCACAGCGCCTTTACAGAAATGAATGAATTAGACTGGAGTACAAGCTTCGATACTGAGTTTTACTTAAATTTCTTGTTGTGAATATACAGAGAATCTTGAGTAAAAGCTTAATCTTTAAATGAAAGACAAATGGGAAGAATCCATTAAAATGGGATTATTTGAAAGTTATTGAAATGTGTTCACTTTTAATGCATACTCTAAATAGGATTATAATACTTTGAATCTACCACATAATAGCTCCATTTGTGTGTGTGGTAAGTGCTTTTCTCACACTATAACTTTATCTCCCCTTTTACAAATATGTAAACCTTGGTTTTGAGCTGCTTGTTATCTACAGTTATCTACTTGCCCAGGGTTCTGTAGGCAGTAAGTATCTGAGGTTGGATCCACGGATACAGCTTTGCCTCTCCAAAATTAAGAAAATAGTCTTTCAAATTTTATAATGTTTCCCACCTCCTTCCCTAAACTCCAACTCTGAGATATATGTGGCATAAATATTATTTTTCCATTTAACAAAAAAGGAAACTGAGGCCAGTACAAACATTATTTTTCCATTTAACAAAAAAGGAAATGGAGGCCAGAGAGGTATAGTAAACATAAGGTGTGTAAGGTTACTGGCTAGTAAGCATCAGAGCTGAGACTTAATCACAGGCTTTCTGATCCTAAATGCAACATTCTTTCTGTTGTATCTCTCTGGGTCTCAGCTCCCTCATCTGTAAAATGAGGGAGTTGTCTACTAAATGATTTCTAAAGTCCTCTCCAGCTCCAAGTCTCTGAATTTATGAGCCTAAAAGATCACACAGACTCACCAATGTGAAATGAATCATCCAAGGTCACAGGAGTAATAAATCACATAGTGAGGATTTGACCTTGGGTCCTTGGACTCCAAATTCAAGGTTCTTCCCATTAGACAGTATGGGCCATGTTGGCTCCTGACCAGACTTCTTTCAAACTTGATTCCATTGGAACTATATTCACCGTGAACAGACACCCCCCTCCCGCTTCCCTTCCCCACGTGGTCACTTGATTGACTTTACTTGAGAAATTACAATAGACAAGCTCAGGGCTAGGGGAAATTCTCTTGTGAATATCCAAAGGGGTATTGAGAACAGCGAGGCATTTTTCCAAAGAGAAAGGTGAGCCCTCCTGATGCACAAGCCCAAAGATGTGAGGGAGGAGCCTGTTGTTTAGTGCACATCGAAATCACAGGAGGAGCAGGTTGTCCAGTTTGCATTGAATTTATGAACTCATATGTGTGTGGGGAAGTATGCAGGGTCTGAGACCAGAGGACCTGGGCTTTGGACCTGGTTCTGCCACTTTACTACGTGGATGACCTTCTGAGCACATTTCTCCATTCTAGGCCTCTAGTTTCTGATATATCAAATGGGCAAATTGGGTTGATGCACCTCTTAATGTCTTTCCAGTCTTAAAAACCTCATAATTCCAGAATTTTGAAAATGATCTATCTAGTAATTTTTATCTGAACAAATAATCAACAGGTATTTGAATGCAAAGTCCCTTTGGTGAAGAGAAAACCAGAAGGATTTGCCTTGCAAAGGACCCCTGGAGTCAAAGTATCTGGTCCCTCTCTCCCATTTTAGGGGTAAGCAAACACAGTAAGAGTGATGGAACTCTTGAGGCCAAGCCTTTTGACTTGCTCTCTGGGGCTCTTCTTATTTTTCTACACTGATTGATCAAAGTGGCAAAGTGATAAATTTGGACTTAAAATTTAGAGCTGTCCAAAAATGATATGGTCTGGTTTCTAGATTAGCTTATAAGGGACAAGGGAAATGGATTTTCCCTCATTGAAGATCTCTCCGCAAAGGCTGAAAGGCTCATATCTCCAATGCCTATCAGACATCTCAAATTAGATACCCTGTAAACATCTCGAACACATCATGTCTAAAACTGAACTTGTTTCCTTCCAAACTTTCCCATTACTGTTGAGGGCCCTACCATCCAGTTACCTAGACTCTAAGCCTAAGTGTTATTTCCGATTTCTCACTCCCTCCCATCTGATCTATTGATTATACCTTTATAACATCTAGCGATGATGATTAGAGAGACAGGTCTGAAATCAGGAAGACCTGAGTTCAAATCCTGCCTGAGACCCTGACCAGCCCTGTGATCCTGGGCAATGCACTGTCTTGTTTACCTCAGTTTCCTTATCTGTAAAATAGCAAATCACACTACTTGTATAACATTAGGCACACTCCAGAATCTAATGGCGTCATGAAGAGCTGGACATGACTAAGCAAGAATCACAACAGGATCCCATTACCTCACGCCTGGGCTGTTGCAGTATCCTACTGATTAGTCTCTTGGCCACAAAACTCTTCCTGCTCCAGTCTGTCCTTCTGTCTCAGCTGTCCAAGCAATCTACCTGAAGCACAGCTCTGATCATGTTACTTCTCATTCAGCAACTCCACCGGCTCTCCGTCACCTCCAGGATCAAATATAAAATCTTCTGTTGCGTGTTCAAAGCCTTTCATGACCTGCCCATCCTCTTCCCACCTTTCCGGACCCTGAGATTCAAGGACACTGGCCCTACTGTTATTCCTCAAAAAAGACTTTGTCTCTTGACTCTGGGCATTTCACTAATGGCTGTTCTCCATTTATGGCATGCTCTCCTTCATCTCAGGCTCCTGATTTCCTTCAAGTCCCAGCTAAAATTCCAGCTACTATAGGAAGACTTTCCTAACCCCTCTTGAATTATAATGCCTCCACTCCATTGATTGTTTCCAGTTTATCCTCCATAGGGCTTGTCTGTGCATACTTGTATGTTGTCTTCCCCATTTGACTGTGAAGTCTGCAAAGTAGGGAGTGTCTCTTTTACCTTTCTTTGCATCCTCAGCACTTAGCATGGTGCCTGGCACATGGTGAGATGCTTAGTTAATATTTATTGACTGAATGATCACTTACCAGATATATTATAGAGAAGAAAAATTTTCAGCAATGGATTGGACTCCAATTATGAAATTTTTTGATATTCTGTGATACTTCTTTTCAAAATTGGCAGAAAAATGCAAACGTATATGAGTGAATATTCTGTAATGTGGATATTTCTGTAATGAAAAAGAATGTCAGATGAGGGATATAGAATCCTCAGTTTACAGCTTGAGATTGTAGAGTTCATCAAGTCTAATCCTCTTATTTTATAGGTAAAGAATGGCAAACCTAGATAGATGATGTCACTTGCCCACATTGGGCAGTGTAAATAGAAGATTTGTGTTTCTTTTACATATAGAGAAACTGAGGCCAAGATATAGAAGGGGACCTGCTCAAGATCACACATGTGGTAAGAGGATGGGCTAGGATTATTTTTTTTGAGGCAATCGGTTAAGCAACTTGCCCTAGATCACACAACTAGTAAGTGTCTGCATCCAGATTTCAACTCAGGTCCTCCTGACTCCAGACCTGGTGCTCTAACTACTGCACCATGAAGCTGCCCCAACACCTGACTCAGATTCTCTTACTCCAGAGTCAGTAAGCACCCTTTCCCTTCTCTCACACTACTTGTATAACATTGAGCAAAGCTTTATATCACTCAGTCTCCATTTTACTAGGCATAAAATGAGAGGATTTGACTCGTTGAAGTATCTTTAAGGCCCCTTAACAACCTATTCTTCTATAGCTTTCTTAAATCCTATGTCATCATTCGTAGATGTTACTGCCAGTGGTATAAAGAGCTGTTGCCATCAATGCCCCACATTGGACTTAAGAGGTTGGCCAGTGGGCTGAGCAGGATTGGGCTATGGAGTTGTTATAGGGCTGTGGTTAATTATCCCAACTTCCCTAAAAGTCCTGGAGATTCTCTTACTATGGCCACAAGCAAAAGAGATGCCCAGGGGTTGTGGGAGTCTAAATGGCTAAGCAGCTGGGGGAAAGAGATACTGTTCAAGTCAGTGGCTGGGGCATTTTAGTCTTCCAGACTCAGGCTCAGGCAGCTCTTTCACAAAACACTTGTACCTTAGTGAATGACTAAAGAGTGGCTTGAAATAGAGCTGCATAGTCACTGCCTCACTCATTGATGCTTGCCTCTGACTCAGGCAGAGAGGAATAGCCATTGATCTGTTGGCCATTCTGAGAGGGAGCTGGGTGTCTTCCCTTTCCTGTGAATGCGGGAGCTGGCTGTAATCAATCACATGTGAAGTGAACAGTATTTGTTAATTTAGGATTTGCTGGCAAGACTGGAGAAGGGGGTGCAGGAATCTCTCCAGCTGGGCTCCTCTTCTCCAACTTGGAGATGATGCCTGATCAGTGTCTTCATTCGTGAATATTAGATTTTAGGATCATACTGGTAAACTGGAGAGTGTCCAGAGGAAATTAGGATGGTAAAGGCCTTGAATGTATGTTCTGTGAGAATCAGGTAAAGGAATTGGAGATGTTTACCTTGAAAAAGAAGAAGAAAAGACTAGGGATTGGTTTGGAAGGTGGTTGGGAATTATAGCTGTCTTCAAGGAATGTCATGTAGAACAAAGATTAGACTTCTCCTTGGCCCCAGAGGAACAACCAGGAGCAAATGTTGAGATTACAGAGAGATGAGTTTAGGCTTGAGGATAAACTTCCGAATGGCTAGAACTATCCAAAGTAGAATGGACAGTCTCCAGAGGCAACGGGATGACTAGATGGCCAATTTGTTGGAAACATCCTAGGAGGGTGTTCATGTCCAGGTATGGATGTGACTAGATAGGTCATTTCTGAGAATTCTTCTCAAATCTTCTCCACAATTCATGGCTTCTGTGAATGTCCAGATTCATCATCTCCTCTTATTCCACAAAAAGATATTGAACTTCTTTTAGAGAAGACGTTGTGCCAGTGTTGTGGGTCCTGTACACAATTTGAATGAATGCTTGCTTTACCTTTCTTTGCTTCTGCCTTAATGAATCTGAAGAGTTCATTTGGGAGGTAATAGATACATTGCTATTGCTACCTTAAACAGAAGAGGTAGGTAAGCAGAGGGCGGATCTCTGTCTACATATCTAAACATATACATATATATATATATATATATATGTACACACACACCTATATATAATAGAGAGTTAACCCATCAGCGGATTACAGATTAAGAGCTGAAAGGAATGTCAGGCTATCTGGTTCAAACCCTTCATTTTGCAGATGAGGAAACTGAGTCCAGGGAGGTTAATTTACTTCCCTAGGGTTGTAAAGGTAGGATGCTTCTGAGATTTTCATGGGATTTAGTGGGCAGAAGTCACTTTTTTGTTATAATGTTCATATTTATGTATAACTTTCCAATTACAAAATATTTGCCATGTATTATCTCACTTGAGCTCCACAATTAAGTGAGGTAGCTAATTCAACTATTATTTTCCCCCATTTTATGGTTGAGTAAACTGAGATACAGAGTAGCTTAGCAACTTGACTATGGGCCCAGATCTAGTAAGTGGTAAATATGGCACAGATTTTTTTTTTTCCAATTCCAAGTTCAGAGTTTGTTTTTGTTTTTTTAAACTACATGAGATGGTTTAACTCATTGTGGCATTTCACTCACCCTCTGGAGCCTCCCTACTGTTGTACAGAAAGCAGTAAAAGATTCAATTCACTTCAATTCAGCAAGTGTAAAAGTGCGTATGATGTCTCAGGTATTGTGCATAGGCACTGAAGCCATAGTAACAAATGATTTGATTTCAAGAAAGTCATATTTTAGTGGTAGAAGTTTCTGAACATCTGTGCCTCTATGTATGGATGTGTGCATTAAGTTGGCTTGTGAGGGAGCTGGCAGAAATTGTGCCCCAGGCCATTTTTTTTTAATGTGGGAAAATGTTTTAAAAAACCCAACTCTTTCCAACCCTGGATGAAAACATAGGTGTTTTGCTTTCAAAATAAAGATTTTATTGCTATAAACACTCTGTGTGGTGAGAAGTGATCCAAAAACCCAGGATCATCTTGTGAAACTCGGTGTAAAAGTAAATACGTGAGATTTGCAAATGAATTTGGAATTGATAAGAGTTCTGGAAGACACCTTTCTACAGGTATGAAACAAGGCAGTAGGACTGGCCTTCTATGACTCAGAGTGAGTGTCTACTACTCAGAGTTCAGATCTGAGCTCCCATCATTCTCCAATGTAGGAATTGTCCTAAGTGTGACATTTGAATGAGGGAAAAGAAGAACTTTCCTTTGGTCCTAGTGTTCTGGACTTTGAAGGATCGTCATGTCAGTAAAAAGGCTATTGAAATCCACTGTGAGGGGAGCCCTGCAGATAGAGCCTCAAGTCTACATGTTAGATGGCCCTGGGTCTTGACCTGTCGCTCACTCAGTGCTAGTTTACTTAACTTCTCTCTGTGTCTCTGATTTTCTATCTTTAAAAGAATTAACACACCTCACTAGCTAATTGTAGGACTGTTGAAGGATCATTGACCTAATGAGGATAAAAGTATAAGAGCTAGCATTTTTGTATGGTGTTTTAAGGAGTGCCAAGCGCTTTCCAAATGTTTTCTCCTTGAATCCTTGCAACAGCTAGGTGAGATTGGTGCTCTTGTGTCTTCATCTTACATAGGAGAAAACTGAATCTGAGAGAGGTGAAATGAATAATTGCCCAGGGTCAAATAGCTAGGAAGAGTCATTCAAAGTCAAGTGTTCCAGACTCCCAAATCCAGTGGTGTCTTCTGCTCCACCTAGTGGCCACCTAGGGATGTCTGATTGTTAAATAATCACCAAATACTCCATCTAGTGAAGTTCTTCAACAAAGGACTCAATCCCAAATCCAGTGTTGTCCACTCTTCCACCTAGTGGCCACATGGGGAAATCCTGCAGTAAAGTATTTCAAATCCATATATTTGAAAGAGCAGCCATGGGATCTTGGTTCAAATTCAGCTTCTTTGGGGGGAACACTTAAGATGTCTGAGCTTTGGGGAAGGGGTTTAGACTTGGTGGTCTCTCAGGTTCTTTATAGATCAGATGCTCCTAACAGTGGCCATTGTAGGGAAAGTGAGTGGAGATTGTAGAGAGACAGATATTGGGTGAGATCCAGGTTTTCAAGGAAAACTCCGTTAAGTGTTAGAACTATCCCACATTGGAATGGGCTAGCTTTGGGAAGATTCCTTGTGGATAAGGAAGACATAGGCTCAGGAAGACCTGGGTGTGAATCCAGTTTCTGGCACTTATTAGCTGTGTGGCCACTGCAAGCAATTTAACCTTTCTGAGCCTCAGTTTTTTCACAGGTAAAGTGAAGATAATAATAGGAGCTACTTTATAGGGCCTTTGTGAGGATTAAATAAGGTAAGCTGTATAAAATGCTTTATAAACCTAAAAGGATTGTTGTTACTACTGAGAGATGGCAAGTTCCTCTTGTTTAGAGGTCTTTCAGTATAGCCTGGTCACTTCTCAGGAGTGTGATAGAGGGGATCCTGTTGAGTTGTGCGTTGGTGTAGGTGGCCTTTCATTCTGTAATAATGACATCGTAACATGCAAACTTTAAGAGGGGAGAAAAAATATTTGACATATCTTGAATATTATGATTTGTGGCCCAAGCAGAGCTCTAATCTCAGAGATCTCACTTTCTACCTTATTTCTTTCCCCCTAACACTCCCCCACTTTTTTTTTTTTTTTTAGGCAAAGACTTCCTGAGCAAAATGAGGTAAAAGCTAGTGTTTGTTCACATAGTATATGTTGCCTGTGTGACTCTGGACAAATCATTCTTCTCTATCTGCCTCAAGTTCCTCATCTGTAAAATGGGGATAATAATTCTAACTACCTCCAAAGGTTGTCCTATCAAATAAGAAAATACTTGTAAAATGTTTTACAGGCTTAAGGCCCTGTATCAATGCTAGTTATTTAATTTACTTATTATCATCATTATTTAGAAACTGCTGTGTCAGTGGTAAGGTTTATTGGGTCTCAGTTTCCTGACTCTTTTCCTTGGCGATTATTGGCTTTGATATATATTAACATTGTAGATTATTGTTAGTGTATGGGAAATTAATCTTATGTTTGGAATCATCTTTATGAAATTCCACAGTTTTCAGAAACTTTTTTTCAAAGCTCATACTTTGAAAAAAAAGGATATTGGTGTTTGTGCTTGACTACCCCAGTTTTTGGTGCATTGGGAAAAGTGTTGGCTTTGGAGTCATAAGACTTGAGTGTGAATCCTGACTGGACTGCAGTCACTACCTGTGGCCTTGGATGAGTGACTTCTCTGGTTTCCTTACTAGTAAAATTCAGGGCTGCACTTGATGACTTCTAAAGAACCTTTTGAGATCAAAATTTATGATCCCAGGTCAAATCTTGATTCCTCTGAAATGCCTCACTAGTGCTTTAATAACCACACAGAAAGATTTGAGGCTGGCCTCACCTCATCTCTGTGTCATTTTTTCTCTTTGTACTGGCTTTAACTTTGGAGACTGGGGAAAACTTGCCCATTTTCCATTTTGAGAGATTAGCTGTTGTGGGAACCTAACAATGCATCCTCTCTCCTAGAGATTCTTGCCATTCTGCTAGAGAGCCTTGAATCCTAGTCCATGTGGTGACTTCCTGAGGCAGGTTGGGAGTAGGAATCCCTTACATAGCTAGTTGGAGAGAAGGGAGATGGACACAGGAAGGGGATTCTGAGTTTTCTTCCTCCCTCTTTCCCTCTGTAAAGACTGATATCTATCTGTTATTCATACACAATCTACTTTAGGGCAGCCCTCTTCTCACTGACTTTTCCTCTTACCTTCAAGTACTACCTCCCTTCCACTGGTTACCCCTGTCTTTAGTTTTGGAATTTTGTTTAACTTGCTGATTCTTTTTTCTTTTCTTTAGTTATTTAATTCTTCCCCTTTCTTTCTCTCAGTTAAGTAGTCCATTAAGCTCCTCCTTCATCTCCTCCCCTCTAACTTATTTTGTTTGTTGGTTTTTAAAAATTTTTATTTTCTGAACCTTTTTTCCCTTGTTGTCTTTGTGATTTCTCTTTCCGTTCTCTCCTTTCTAGACTTTTATTTTTTCACTCACAACCTCAATTTATTTATTCCCTCTTAGTTTCTATTTTCTAATGGCATTAAATCTTCTAAAGTACCCATTTTGAGTTCACTTTTCTAAATGGTTTTGATATTACTGTCTTGTACATTGTTTTCGCTGTTCCCCTTTTCTCTTGTGCTCACTTTCTGAAGTACCAATTCCTGAAGAAGATAGAAAGGATACAAAGATGGATTATCCCAGGGTAGGAATTTTCTTAGGTTCCTGATTTAGTACTTTGTTACTATTTACTATCCCATAATCTTTTTTCCCTGACTAGTCATGAGCTCTGCCTTTTGTGTCCAGGTTCTCCCACTCTTCTGGTGTCAGTTACCCCCAGGAGCTCTGGTATCCCCTTCTCCTGAGTTAGGATGCTGCCTGTCGAAGCCTAACACTCTCTCAGAGGTAGTGGTCTCTCTAAGTATCAAATTTCTTCAGATCCTATGAAGGGAGACTCTTAACAAAAGCTAAGACGTCCATGAGACTGGCCCCCAAATTGACTTTTCATTGCTCTAAGAAGTGATTGATGACTGGGTGTTGCTTGGTGCCTCAGGTACTCCACCCAGTCCCTTAGCTCAACCCCAGAAACATAGCAGAATTTTTATTCCAGAGGAGCAACGCTGTGTATTGTTTCTCTATTTAGCTGCTCCCTGAGAGCTGACATTTATATGAATAACTCTCAAATCTAGTAATAATGTTCGGGGAAAAAACACAGTTGCAGCGAGCAGGATATAAGTAAGTATTAATAGAAATGGAAAAATTCACGATCCCTAAATGTCATTTTTAAAAAATTTATTAAAAATTCAACATCATTTCCACTGATGTATATGTTAAAATGTTTCAAATCACAATAAGTTAAAATAACTCACTAAGAAGGATTTCTGATTTCTAAACAGAGGCAGAGCCTGCCTACTTGACTATGAGTGATGTCAGGGAAGTTCTTGCCTTGATTGGAGACATAAAAGATGTTAGTTGTCATGTTAAATTATTGATCTATCCGTTGAACTGCTGTTTTATTAAGGTGGAAAGGAGCCTGAAAAACCACTTTTTTTTTTCTATTGTAAGCCAGAATAAAAAGAGTCCCTAAAGTGAAGTAGTGGTGGATACAGCTGTACCATTGGGTCTTGAAAAGCTCACAGACCCGCTGCATGATTCTTTTTCATGGGGATGGGAGTTTGGGGGGGGAAGGAGGAAGGAAGCACATGCGCTACTACCTAATTGTTGTGCCATGCAATATCATGAGAGAAAATCAGAGATGGCAGCTTAGTTTCCTATTTCTACCCCCCTTTTGCCTTCCTTCTCCACACCACCCTCTGAAAAACAGACCTCGGCGCCTCTGTTCCGTTAGCTTAGTCAGAATGCTTGTTTTAAGTTGGGACCTTTCTGATGTTATCACATTTACAAAGTGCTTTCCGTGTGTTGTCTCTTGCCAACTCTGTTAAAGTAGGTGCTACAAGAATTGTTATGCCCATTTTATAGAAGAGAAAACCAACCGGAGTTAAATAGTTTACTGATGTCAAAAGTGGGATTCCAAGTTCAGCCCTGTTCCCACTTCATCATGCTGTTCTCCTGGCCCTTTCTCCATCTTGTGGGAAGCTGAAAGTAGCTTCTGAAACCAACCCCCTCATGAAGGAACTTAGTCCCAGGAAGCATAGGTGATTGCTTGAAGGTCACACAGGTGGTATGTAGCAGGATAATAAATGATCTTTATTAAATTAAAGTCATAGAATGTTAGAGCTGGAAGGAATCTTAAGCTCATTTCAGCTCAAAAAGATAGAATCAATGACGCAGTATTCTTTAATACTTCAAGGACCTGTGATTTTATCTGTCTGTCCCTCTCCTTCCCCCTTCTTCCCTTCCTTCTTTCCCACTCTCTCTTCCTCTCATCTTTCCCTCTCCTTCTCTTCTTTCTCCTTCCTGTTTCTTCCTCTTTTCCTCCCTCCCTCCTTCCATAAGAACCCTACTGAATACATTCAAGCAGTGGTGACCTGGATTTTAAATACAGCTCTGAACTGCCTAATTTGTTCCTGTGTTGTAATATTCCTATGCTATAATCTTCTATCTCCAAATCCACAAATTTGAAAGTAATGACATTTATATAGTTTTTTAAAAATTGCAAATTACTTTGTGCATATTATTATCTCATTTGAACCTTATAACAAACCCTGTAAAGATGGGAAGTATAGATATTATCCCCATTTGACAGATGAGGAATTTGAGTTTGTGAGATGCCCATGGTTGCAGAATTGGTCAAAGCGGGGATTGAAACTTGGATCTTCTTGTCTACAAATCCAGAACACTTGCCACTATAACATGCTGAATTCTTTCTTTCCCTCTTCATCTACATATATGTACACACATAAATATGGAAAAGTAGCTGGTCTTAAATTCAGGAAGGTATGAGCTCAGGTTCTACCCTCCTCTGACATATTGGCTGAGTTAACCCTGAACAAATCATCCCATAGTGCTCCAGGCAGAAGGTGCCAACCTGTACCGATAAAGAGAGTTTCTTTAGCCAAGTATTCTCTTTAACCAATGAAATTACAGGTCTGATCCCTGTCCTCCCTCTCTCTCTCTCTCTCTCTCTCTCTCTCTCTCTCTCTCTCTCTCTCTCTCTCTCTCAGTATATAAAATTTATTCCTATGTTATGGATCTATTGGACTGGCTCCTCAAACTATTCATTTGAAAATGTCTGAAGAGTTTGAGGTTCCTTTGATATGTGAGTGTGTAACTCATTCTCTGGGTGAAGCAAAATCTGAATGACCTTCTCCATGCTTAGAGGAGACTTGATTACTTTAGAGTTTAATTTCCCCAAACAAGACATGTTTGATAACGGGCCAAAACAGTGGTCTGCCAACTTATTAGTAATAGCACACAGAATTAAATAAAGTTACATGGCATGCCTCCAAGAGACCTCTGTTCACAGCTAATATGGCCTTTTAAGTCTTGGAACGAGTGCTCATATACTATAAAATACCTCGTTCTAGAACCTGGCAAAATATCAAGATGGTGGCTGCGGTTGGGTCCATTATTGATCATATCTTTAAAGCAGTTGCTTGCTGAAAGTGTGTAGGTGCTCTCCATTCTAGGATGAATGGCACCATCGTTCCTGGTGTCAATGTGGCCATTTGGATGTGCAGAGAAAGAGGGTGGTTCAAGAGAAGACTATTTTTTCTTCCCTTTCTCCTATATGTTAGGAAACCTTGTATAATGCTTCTAATTTGGGCCTTTGACCTTCACTTGTCACAAGTGAGTCAGTGAGGATGACATGGTCAGGGAAGCCATGTTTTAAAATAAAAAAAAAAGGTTCCTTTTAGTGTCTTGTGAGGTTTGTAGCATCATAGTCTATAGGATCAGAGATGAGAGGATTCAGTGCTAGGTGAACCCTTAAAGTCTGTGCAAGTGGAATGTGAGGAGGGACTGCCTTGGGAGGAGGTGGGCTCTTCCTCATTAGGTGTTGGATGATCACTTTTTGGTTATGTTGTAGTAGGTATGGACTGCTGAAAATCCCTTTCTACTGGAAAAATTCTGTGATTCCATGATTCTGGGATTATCCCATTTAACCTCCTCACTTTACTGGAAACTGAAGCCCAGAGGGACTAAGGTCCCATTGGCAATCATTAACAAAGTAAGGACTGGAACACAGGTCTTCTGACTCCAAACCCCAAGGTCCTGTGTAGGATGAGTGAGAGCGTTAACACATAGCTCTGTGCTAATGGGGGAAGCGGCACTTCTTAAAAAATAAATGAGATCTATGAGGCAGAGAGCTCTGTGTGTTCTTGGTTTCACTGAAGTACAAGTTAGGAAGAACTTAGGCTCAGAACTATTGTCGTAACATGGAAGCAAGAGGAATGGAATTTAATCACAGTAATGCAAGTTAGCCTCTCCCATGTGATTCCTCTCCTAAGAGCATTTCACATGAAATGGGTGGTACACAAAGGCCAGAATGTGAAAGAAATGCCCGTTTCTGCCTAATGTCGCATTAGTGTGATTTGTTTTAAGAGCGTTTATTTGGGATGTGAAAATATGACTTTTGTAAGACTGCCAAGAACAATGAGATTTGTGATGAGCAGTCTGATGTTCAAACATTGGGGAGAGCAGAGAGAGAGAGAAGGGAGGGAGAAGAGAGGGGAGGGGGAGGAGGAGGAGGAAGAGGAAGAAAGAAGATCTGTTAATACATTTCCACTTGGCTCCAGATAATAAAAACCCCAAATACCTTAGTTTCTTAATTAATCAACAAGCATTTTTAAGTGCCTACTAAGTACTAGGAACTGTCTTAGGTCCTGGATATACAGAGGCAGAAATGAGATGGAAACTTCAGAGCTTATTCTCTTTTTTTTTTTTTTAATTTAACTTTTAACACTTATTTTCACAACACTTTGGGTTACAAAGAGCTTATTCTCTATCAAGGAAGATGCCATGAACTTTGTAAGCATCTATGATTTCTATAAACTCACTTTCTGGGAGGTAGAATTGGCCTCTGGGGGCACCAGGAAAGGTCTCAAGTAGGAGGAGATACCACTTGAGCTGAACTTTAAAGAAGATGAGAGAATCCTAGAGGAGAGGAGGGGAAAGCCAGCTAGGCATCAGGCACAGCTTGTGCAAAGACACAGGGAGGGGAGTTAGTAGGTGGGGTTTGAAGAATAGGAAGAAGACTAGTTTGACTGTACTGTAGCATATGTGAAAAGGAAACATTTCATGCTGCAAAGGAAGGTCAGAGGCAGGGTGAAAGGGCTTTCAATGCCAGAAGGATTAAGGAATCATAGGAATTCATTGAACTTCCTCAAGGAACTCATTCTGTACTGGGTGTACTTCACTAGCCAATTAAATAAAAACTGCATGTTCAGAGTCTACTTCAAGAATGATAGGGAATGCATTTACTCACATCAGGAAAGGTTCACGTATGAGGTGACGTTTGGTTCAAGCTAGAAATTCAACAGAGGTGGTGGTTTTGCCGGTAACTGTCTTTGTGACCTTATGTGAATTTATTCTCCATTGAGGTGGAGAATTGGACTTGATAATATCTGAAATCCCTTCTAGCTTGACCATTGTGTGATTTTCTGTGTGATGCAATGGATAACGGTTTTGGAGTCAGGGAACCTGGGTTCAAATTTTACCCTTGTCTCTTATTGCCTTTGTGACTTTGACCGAGGTACTTAGTCTCTGTGGGCCTTGATTTCCTCATTTGTCAATTGAGGGCACTGGACTAGATTCTGTGGTCTGGATCTATGATGCCAGACTTCTCTTTTCTCTTGATTTAGAATAGCTCCTCTTCTCTTCCTTTATCTTTCCCTCTATTCCCTTCTCTGGCAAACCAAAATGTTGACTAAGCATTATAAAGCATAGGTTCTTCGGTGAAGGTGTAAATTCAGTTTTTTAAAACGTCCTGATTAATAAATACCTTCTTTGAAACAGGATGAACTCACTGCAGTGAATGTGAAACAAGGCTTCAATAATCAGCCGGCTTTCTCTGGCGATGAGCATGGCTCTGCCAAGAATATCGTCATTAACCCATCCAAGGTAAGGCCCAGTCTTAATCTCAAGCTGCATTTCTTAACTGTGGAGTGTGCAGAATCCCATGTTTAGATACATACGCTGTTAAGTTTTTGCCCAAGCAAATGTGTTTTTATGTCCTAAAAATGTATCTCCCTGAATGATAAGAGGGGCCGTGTGTGGTTTCATGGTTTGACTCTCTGTTTGTTAGGTGAAAGTGTGTTCATACAAAGTCATGTCTCTCAAGCCCAACATGACCGTTTTGGGAAATATAATTGCAAGAAAAAGATGAACAAATAATAATTTTATGTTAGTCCCTGTAAAGAAATGGTCCTTGATACAGATTAAGTGGAAATGTTTCCATGAGTGCTCATGTTCTGCAACTCATGGTATACTTCTATTAATGTAAAAGTCTTTTGATTCAGAGTGGCCATGTCACTGAATTCTACTTCTTGTGCTGGGTAGCTCTCTAATGTCAAAGTTAGAAAAGTCTCCTAAATGGAGGGAATGTCCAAGCTGGGAGTTCCCTACATTGAGGAAATCCAGGTTTAGAATAACAACAAAAGTTTGTACTTGTTTCCTAGAGATTGAGAACATGTCTCAGAGGACTGACCAGGCCTGTTTACCTGGTATGAGCTATTTGTTCAGTTTCACTTGAACATGATATATTTTTAATTATTAAAATGCCAATGTCAAGAAGAAGGGAAACCATAACAGCCATTATTATTGAGATTCCTAGCACTAAAAGATTTTGGTCCTTTTTAAACTTTTTTATTTGCTAGAGTACAAAAAGTCAACTTTGTTACATTATTAGGGGTTAACCCTTCTTACTGGCATTTGTGCAGTGGATAGAAGGCTGGGCCTGGAGTCAGGAAAACTCATTTTCTGAGTTCAAATCCGCCCTCAGATCCTTACTAAGTTATGTGAACCTGGGCAAGTCACTTAATCCTGTTGCCTCAGTTTCCTCATCTGTAAAATGAACTGGAGAAGGAAAAGGCAAACCATTCCAGTGGTTTTTTCTTAACCAGGAAAATGCTGAATGGGGTCATGGAGAATTGAATACAACTGAACTGAATGAATATTTAATGTCAAAATAATGCTTTACATTTTATAAAGTGCATTTATCGTCTCAGCCTTTTCTGATCATCATGGCAGCACAGTGAGACTGGTAGGCTTGTCTTGCCCCTCCAGAGATTCAGAGGGCTCCCAGAACTTGAACTTGGGCCTGGGTATTCTGACCTCAAGTTCAATGTTCTTTCTAGTATGACCTTCCTACCACTAATTATGGCACATCAGTCAGTCACCAAGCATTTATTAGGCACTTACTGTGTGCCAAACACGTGAATTTCCAAGAAACCTTGGTCCCGTTGGTTTTGGAATTTTGAGTATGGAGATGGCTTTTGACTTCACAAAAATGTCACATCCCCTCTTATGACAGAAAGACGTCGTATCTGATTGAGAAAACAGATGATAGCAAAAAAGCAACCCACCAGCCAGGCTGCTGTGGATTCAGTGATGCTTGTCAATGAAATTATATTTTAAAATCCCAGCAGCATATGTATTACATTTGAAAAATGGCGATTCACTATCTGTGTAGGATATAATATTTATTCAGCCTGCAGAAGGTAGAGTTGCTTATTTTTTATACTCAAATCAAACTGAATATTTTGTTGGAGTTAAGCATGGATCTGAATGGTAATAGTTGGCTTGTACAAGGATTTATAGACCCTTTGAATAACCTCTTTGAAGGCCTCTAAAGGGGTCTCTGGGTTCCCATAGATTGGGAATGGCTGTTTAACACACATTCCCCTCCCCTCACCCCTGCCATTTCCTTGTTACCAAGACAGTTCTTGAGTCCCTTAAAAAATACCTGCTAAATTGGGGGAAATAAACACTTCAAATTAAATGTCAAAAATGATACTTTGGTCTCTCCTCATGCTCTCTTTAAATCTTTTACTTCCCAGGAAAACGTTGCTTCCTACAGCATGCATCTGTTCAGAAGGTGTTCATAGGACCCAGGATGCATATGCAATTTTACTGAGTTCCATTGGTATTATTAAGTCCATGGAAGAAAGTGTAATTATAAAAGCAAACAGCCCAAATTTTAATCATGCACTAATCAAAAAAGGATCAAGCAACACCTACTTCACATCTTTTGAAAAATTACTCTTCTTTCATATTCAGGTAGACAGATTTGGCTAATTGCTTACACCTGTACACCAGTCTACAGACTACATATTTATTGATTCATGAACATTAACTCAGATGATAATTCATCTTTTAAAAATTGTGCTTAGTCTGGCTGCACAGCTAGGACTGTAAGTGCTTTAGGTTGTCCCCTTCTGCTGGGTCTAGGGACACTGGGAGGGTCTGGCTTACCTTTAAAAAAAAAAGTAACTGCTGGGGAGAGATGCTTAAACAGGCCACTTGGGAAAACTGAAGCAAGTTTATACTTGTTGTTATTATTCAGTCATATTCAACTCTTTGTGACCCCATTTGGGGTTTTCTTGGAAGAGATACTAGAGTGGTTTGCCGTTTCTTTCTCCAGCTCATTTTACAGATGAAGAAACTGAGGTAAGCAGGGTCTAAGTGACTTACCAAAGGCCGCAAGTGTCTGAGGCCAGATTTAAGCTCAGAAAGATGACTCTTCTAGCTGCCCAGAGTTTATACAGCTTCATCCATTACCAGTTATTATTCCGTTTTGGCCTTTTTTATCCTGAACATTTCCAGATTTTTCTTTTTCATCAATAATATAGAAATGAAGAAACAGGTCCAAAGAGCTTCCCAATGCATTTTTGTAAGGTATTATGAGAAACCAGTGTCGGTAAAATTGGCAGGTCAGTCAAAGATTTGGGGCATTTATAAGTTGTTTGCTATGAAAAGAAAATTTAAATGACCTTTGACCAGGTTTCAGAATCCTAATATAAATATACAGTTTTCTTCTTGAAAGAGTGATTACTGTGTGATTGCTAGATTTTTCCATTACTGTTAAAACCCAAAATTCATGTTAGGATAAATATTCTCCTAGAGGGCTGAGTGAAATTAGCATGAATAAGAATGTCTATTGTAGTAAAAGAGAAAGGTTAGCTTTAGAGCATGGCAAAAGCCCATTTACTTTAGGATGTTCAGGACTTCATTTTACCTTGCCTAATGTCTTTAAAACCCCTTCTCCTTCTCCCCCTCCCTCCCCCCGCCCTGGACAAATTATTTGTAATTTAGGTTTCTAAAGAACAAAGGTGATCTGTAACTTTTAGTGGAAATCTCAACTCTGCTTTGAGGAACTGAATCTTAATCCTATTATGTGATTGACTGAATTGGTGACTTCTTTCAATTAAATTGTAACCACAAATTTTTAATATAGCAGGGTTTTTCATATTCTTTAACTTACTTCTTCCTTCTTTTCTCTTTTTTTTCCTTCCACCAGATTGGAGCTTATTTTAGCAGCATATTAGCAGAGAAACTGAAGCTAAATACTTTCCAGGACACAGGAAAGAAGAAACCACAAGTTAATGCTAAAGATAATTATTGGCTGGTGACCGCCCGATCCCAGAGTGCAATTCACAATTGGTTCTCAGATTTAGCGGGAAATAAACCACTCACTAACTTAGCAAAAAAGGTATTAGCTACTTTTTTTCATGTTGCTTTAATATTTGATTTTCACCAAAGTGAGGAGCTGGTACTAATGAAGTTCCCTCCTTTCCTCACATAGGAGGTGGACTTTGTGTGTGTATATATATATATATATATATATATATATATATATACACACACACAATGTTTTTCCCCTTTCCTAGTTTTGAACTGTGTGTCCCATATAGGGCTTCTGTCTAAAATGAGAAGCTTTCATAGAAACACAGTTTATATGGGCTACTGAAGGTAGAGAAGGAAGGACTTTGATGTCCAAAACAAGTACCAAGAATCTACCATTTCCATGACTCGGATTTCTCAATTCGAGAAGTCCTTGAAAGCAGACCTAAGTGTGTACAACTAACTTTCCTTGCTTTGTTGGGCACTCCTCTTTAAAAGAAAACATCTTAAGGTTCCTGGCTAAGTCTTGTTTCCCCATCAGATGAGATCAAGATTGAGATTCTGTGTATTCTTCATCTATTAAGGAGCGAAATGAAACAAGTTAACAGCCTTCTTGAGTCCTTTCCTTTTGATCAGTGTGCCTCAGAATGAATATTTCCTTGTCGTGGGACAAAGACACACAGGGTCAACAATCATGTAGACCAACTGAAAGGAAATGTTCACTCGAAGCTAGCGAAAGAGCGAGAAAGCTTTTTTTCTTGGTAGACTTAGAAATGGCTTCCTTTATTTCTGACCTCTTGTATGGTTTTCCAGTGGGCATGTGGATTTCCTTGCAGTCTCCTCTGCAGCCTTTTTTTTGTCCAAGGTATTTCTGTCTTACTCGCTTAACTTTTCAATGGCAGGTCTGGCACTGGCTCAAAGTAGAGAAGAGCTTGCTTGCAGGGTTTTTTTCTTTTTAAACAAAAATCCTTCCAAATAGGACTTGTTGCTTTATGTTGCTCTTATTTTTGTTACCATGATAGGTTTCTGTGACCAGACCCAACTGAAGTATTTAAACGTACAAACCAACCTACCCAAAACAAGTCAGTTAATAACATTTATCAAGTACCTGTTGGGCTCCAGTGCAAACCAAACCTACTCCCGTTCCCTTCCTTATTGGGTCATGTCACTAAAGCTTGTTGGACTGTTTGGCTGTATCTTTTTCAGTGGTGAATAAGAGTTTACTCAGTGACCTCACTGCAGGCTAGGCTAATGTCATCCAAGTACGTTTTATTGTTTGCTTTCTTTCCACTAGGAATTCCTATGCTGTTTGTTGGTTAGCACCTCCACCTCCTGCATGGCCAACCCGGCTTTCTTCTTAGCAGGTTTTCCTGTTCTGGAAGCATTTCAGACGTATTTTTGATGCTCCTTAAATGCTCCTGCTGGCAGAGGGATGATGTATTTTGCATTAGAGGTGTATTGATCTAGGAAAGTCATCTTCTAGGAAGGAGGCAAATCCTGGAGCAGTTTGTTAGTCAATGTTCTTCTCTCTTTATTAGGAGCTGCTTACCCTGGCCAAATCAGGTGTTGTTCAGGTAAGCCCTGGCATTCCTTCTTTGCAAATTTGTAGATGTTTTCTTTGTAGAACCATTGAATGTAGTTCAAAGTAGTTGTTTCTTGGGCTTTTTTTTTTTTAAGAGCATTTTCAGTTGGCCTGAGCATCCTTTCCTCTTGGGATTGCAAAATTATTCATTCTCTGCATGTTCTTCATAAGTTTTTTTAAAATTTTTTTTAAGTTCTGGTATTGGCATCTTGCATTTCTTCTAGAATTCCTCTTTCAGATAGCTTACGGCAGAAAACCTTGCCTTTCCTGCTGAGATCACGAGTCAACTTCCAACTCTGATCTGGGGTCTAATGTAGTTGGGGATGTGTGAAAGATTGAATTTCCTAACTTGTTTTGCTGTCAGAATGAACCATGTAAATTGCCAGGTGTTTTGTTTCCGAGAGGTTGACAGCTGCATGGTGGGAAGGGGACAGGGTTTTTTAATTGATAGACAGTAACAGCTGGATTTTGATTGGGAGCCTTCCTTGCTGCTTGGGTTTGCTATAGGGAATGTCTCTGAGTTTGGAAAATATCTCTAGTCTTCACTTATCCATTTCAGGTGGTCATCTGATCAGTCCAACCTGTGCTGGTGACCCATTTTGGCCCCACTGGGGTGAGAGATGGTGCCATTGGGGAAAAATGGGGAAAGGGGAATGAGTAGGGAGAAGAGAGGGCTCTTCCAGGGGAGGAAAACAATGGCTGCATACTAGACGGTCTTAATTTTCTACTTTTATGTAGCTGCATTTGTTACCTCCCTGAAAAACATTGATATTATTTCACTTCAGGACAGTTATAGCATTATTGTAATTTTATTTAACTGTCTTGGAAGACAAGGTATTTACATATGCCAGATGATTGACTGAATCAAACAGATATCCTAAACTTTTGGCCAATTTTCTCTATTAAAAATAGTTTCTATCTCTGTAAGGAAGAACAACAATTTTGGTCCATGGAAATCTTTTTCTTCTGGTTTGCATGATTCTTGTGGTTGGATTCAGTACTGACCATGGCTATAAATTGAAGAGAGCTGTTGATCTCTCTCTTCTTCCCTAATTATGTAACTTTCTTCTCATAAATGTGTGTATAAATATATGTATATTTCTTCTGAATTTTAAGCACTCAAATTTAGCTAACTACTCCTCTTGGGAGATTGCTTGTAAGGGCGATATTAGAATTTTGCCCAGAGCTATTATAATTTCTCCTAGTCATTCAGTTTTGTTGGATATTTCATCTAAATATTTAATATGTTGTATTAAATTTATCTTCAGCTTTTAATCCTCCTGTCGATTGCTGTTGCAAAGAAATCATTTAGGCTTTCCAGGAAAGATAGCGTCAGTAATAATTTTCGGAGGTGGCAAACTTCTCCTGCTTTTGTTTGCCTATCTGCTCTGGATCTTGGTCCTAAAACATTTTTCTCTGTGCCTGACTGAGAAGCGGCCTGGCCTTTGACAGATATTTGACATGCCAAATATTGTATTAGAGGAAATGGCAGATCTGACCCTGGGATGAATAAGCACATGTTTTCCTATAAAGGTCTTGAAAGATGTAGTAGTCAGTGAACTGAGAGCCGCATGCCCTTTCAATGAAATGCTTCACAAGCAAAACGTGCTATTAATTCTTGGCCAGATACATTACAGGGACCCAGAACTTGAAGCCTTACTCATTAGGCTCACGTTCTTTTCATTCATTTCATTTTTCATTCCCTTTGGAGTTGTGGCTGCCAAATTGGAGGGGATGGCCACAGATGAAGAGAAGGTGTGCGGGGGAGTCACTGGATTTTGAAATTTTATTTTTCAAATGGAAAGAACCACCAGCAATGGGAGAGACCTTAGGAGATCATCTTTGTTTTTTTTCCATTTATGGCTCTTGAGACCAAGGTGCCTGAGGGCCATGGCTGTGACTAGGAAATACCCTTGCTAGTTTGGAGCTTGGAACTCACAAATATGTAATAATAAATATAATAATAAGGCTGTGTATTAATGTAATAATACTCTTGCTTTCCACAGGGCTTTCTTATATTCCTTTGTGAACTTCAGTGGCCCTAAGGAATAGTACGGGGATGAGTGAGGGTGGGAAATGGAATAAATGTTTGTATACCTACTACACACCAGGCACTATGCTGTGTGCTTTACAGATATTATCTCATTTTATTCTGAAAGCAATCCTAGGAGGTTGGTGCTATTATCCCCATTTTACAGTTGAAGGAAACTGAGGCAGATAGAAGTTAAGTGACTTGTCCAGAGTCACATGTCTGAGGCTGATTTTGAACTCAGGGCTTCCTGACTCCTGGTCTGGTATCAGAGGTTCCTAGATTTTAAAGCTGGAAGGGACTTCGGGGGCCTTATTTTATAGATTAGGAAACTGAGGTGTACTATGTATAAGTGACTTGCCCAAATTCACACAGATCATAAGTAGTAGCAAAGGTAAAATTTGAATCCAGCTCCTTTGACTCCAGGGCTCTTTACTATCTTCATTTACACAAAGAGAAATTAAAAGGACTGAGAGCTTAAATGATTGGTCCCTGTTTCACACAGGTAATATTCTTATTTCAAGTTCTGTGTTCCATCCACCCCCTTTTTTTTTAAACCTATTCTGACCCTGGGACTTAGTCACCTGCTGTCACAGCTAAATGAACTTGGTTGGCCTTGGGCCCCTTCCTCTGGGTAACTGAGCTAACCAAATTCTGGGGATAAACAAATTACTCTTGAGATTATTGGCATTAGAGACTTTGAGAGGGTCACTAAACCTTTTCTACCAGCTCCCTTTTGCTTCTCTGTGTATTGGGGCTCCAGCTCCCTCACTAGGTCTAAAAAGAAATAATAAACTTGCCCCTATCCTTCTGGTCAAGTTACTAGAGCTCTTGGTGCCACAGGGAAAATTCTAAGACCAAGTTTCAGAGCAGGTGCCTATTAGTCACTAGTAGGTGTTTGTTCTACGGAAATTCTTTATTCTAGTGTAATCAAAGGTCTGTTCAACAATTTCCCCTCCTCCTGATCCTAATATGTGCTCTCTTTATGTGGAACACTGGGTTCCTAACATGGGGTCTGTAGATTAACAAGAGAACAGATGTTGGGGGGGATATCTCTGAACTTGTTTTGGGGAAAATATCAGATCTTTATTTCATTATAATTGGTTTCCTTTGTAATTATACGCATTTTATGTTATGCGTTTAAAAACATGATTCTGAAAAGGGGTCCATAGACTTCGCCAGATTTTCATAGACTCCTAATCAGTGTCCATGACACATAAAATGTTGAGAACTCCAGAGTAGAAGTTTAAGGCTTACATAATGCTTTATCTTAACAGCTCTGTGAAGTATGTCATGTAAGAGTTATTATCCATAGTTACAGAGGAAGGAACTGAGGCTAAGTAAGGTTAAATGACATAAAATCACACAGCTAAGTTAGTGGTTTTAAACCCAAGCACCAAGGTGGGTGCTTTTCTTTACCCTTCCATATGAACATTCTGTTTCTCCCTGTTGATCTTCTGCCCCCCCCCCCACATTAGCATTTGGCCCCTCCATTTTAGTGGTCTGCCCCTCTGTATTAGGACCTGCCCCTCCACATTAGAGGTTGTCTCCTCCCTATAAACTTTCTTGCCTAGGCTGTAGGCACCTTTGTAGCTTTTTGTATTCTGTGTGATTTAGAAAATACAGGTTTTACAAAGCATTTGACAACAAATGTTTCTTTGGAAAGTGAGGCTGGAAGTGAGTGAGCTCTGACTTCAGATTTATTTTGTATTTTGAAATATTTCCCCTCTGCTCTTGCTGATAAGACTCAGGTTTTAGTGTCTATATGAGTTATGAGAAAATGCACAGACATTTTTTTCTTAAAATGGGTTTGGGTTATATTGTTGAGGAGAAGGATCTGTATTTCAATTTCTTAGGTTAGTGTCCTACTCAGGATCCTATGGCCAGTTTAGTGCAGAGTGGAGTCTGGAACCCAGGTAGTTCCTAACCACATTTCAGTATGCTTTGAATTCTTCTGGGTGCTCCTCCAGACAAAGCAAGAACTTTACCCCTAGTAAAAACCTCATGACAAATCTGCGAGTTGTTGTTGAATTTTCATTTCACTCACCTGTTCCCTTGCAAGTAAGTAAATTTCATTTTTGACTAGTTTTTCCTCCCACCCTCCGTTTGCTTCCTCTTTCCTAGAAATGGATTTGGAGTCAAACCTGAGTTTGAAACTTACTTCTGTGTGACCTAGTAGGTGACCTAGTCCTCCAGGAATCCTCAGTCTCCTGTATATAAAATTAAAGGACTGGCAGAGGTGAATGCCAAGGTCCTTCTCAGCTCTAAATCTAAAATTCTTCCAAATATTGCAAACATTGATTTCTTTTTCTCCCTCTTTTTAAGGTTCCTATCCTTAGCAAAAAGGAGGATGTTTTTGCGTATTTAGCAAAATATTCAGTGCCATTGCTTCGGGCAGCGTGGTTGATCAAAATGACATGTGCTTACTACTCTGCTATTTCGGAGGCTAAGATTAAGAAGCGTCAGGCAACTGATCCGAATATGGGTAAGTTACTGGCTGCAATGCCTCAATTTATTCATTTGGTAAATGCTCTTGCTATGCCAGATTCCCAAAGAAAGTTAGGTTGTTTTCTCCAGCTGTCCAAGTTTAATCTTGAAAATCAAGCACTCTCTAGCTTATAGGTAAAGATGCTTTGTTTACACTGGTTTTATTTCACAATAACTACCCCAGATTGAACTATCCATGATAATACGAAATACAGTTAAAACAAAAAACAGCTCAACAAATGGACTCTCTAATGACTTATGGCTCATTCTCCATCTGTGGTCTTCCAGCTCTTTGAGAAGAGAGAGATGAATTTTATCATCCTCCCTCTGGAGTCAAGAATGGCCATTGCTTTGATCTGACTCCTGATATATATATATTTTTTTTTACTGTTGTTTTCCTCTTTGTGGCCAGAATGTAAATAAATGTTGTCTGGATTCTGCTTATATCAATTTATACAGGTCTTCCTGCTTCTCAAAAGTTCTCCCTAGTCATTGTTTCTTATTCTATAGAAATATTCCATAATGTGTTCAGCTGTTCCCTAATTGATGGGGTTTCATTTTTGTTTCCAGTCTTTGCTGCCATGAAAAGCACTGCTATAAATATTTTTGTACATAGGGGACCTTTCTCTGTCCTTGACTTTCTTGAAGCACACTAGTGGTCTTGTTAGGTCGTAGGGCATAAGCATTTGAATCATTTCCTCACACATAGTTCCAAATTGTTTTCCACTATAGTTAGATAAATTTATAGCTCCATTAACTGTGTTAGAATGCCTGCCTTCACACAGCCCCCTCAACATAAACTATGTCCCTTTTTATCACCTTTGCTGATTGGGAGATGATGCTTCACAGTCACTTCCATTTTAATTATTATTGATTTGGGGCATTTTTTCATTTGGTTGTTGATCGTTTGTATTCTTGTTCTTAATGCTATTTGTACATATTCTTTGACCACTTATCTATCAGTGACATTTGTACCTCTATTGCTTGGATATCAGAGATATTTGATTCATTTCTATCTTCCTCCCCCTGCCCCCAAGAGTTTTTCTTTTTATATTTCCACCTTAATCCTCAGAGCAGGAGGTGATAACTCTCTTAAATGTGAAACTGCCATGGACATACTGGCTAAGATTATTAGATGTCTTTTTTAGTTTGGAGGGGCTGAAGTACTCACAAAGAAGATGGATGAGAGATTATAGATTATTCACCAAATTCTGAAGTTTTAGAATGAACCACAAAGCTGTCTCTACATAGAGAACCTATCTTTTTAGAGGGAAAAAATGATTATATCAACTGGTGTTAAACAATAAGAATAACAAATAATTGATAAATTGTGACTTTGACATGTAATCAACCCATGATCCTTTTTAACTTTTCACTCTGACCAAGTCCAAGTGATGACACTTCCCTTTCTTTGTACCCCTAGCATTTTGCATAGGACCTGGCAAGTAGTGGGTGCTTAATGTTTATTGACTGATGGTTCACATATCCCAGTAGACACTGCTGTTGTCATTTCTTTTCTCCAAAAAGACTATCCTTGATCTTCATTTTAACCCAGTTTCACCTGGATACAAATAGGGTTTGGCAAAAGATAATGTACTCCACTGGAAGGATTAATATAGTAAGAGTCGAGTCTTGGGTTGTAGCTCATTTGCTCTGAGATGTATGAATGTATGGTCATATATACTTCTCCCATATCATCCATTTCTCCCCCACCTTCCCGCCCCAAGTGTTCTGTGGTGCTGCCATCACTATGGAAGAGAGGAAGCCTCTTCATTCCTGCTGCAGTGACTGTACCTTGGGGTCTATCCAGAGCAGGAAGGAGTGTGATATGAGGCATTTTGGCCGAACCCTGTAAATTTGGTTAAAAAGGATAAATCACTGAGCTAGGCTGTGTGAATTGAGATCAATGAAACACCTGCTTTTAGGGAAGAGACATATAAGCTGCTAATGACAAAGAATCCTTATGTACAGGACATACCAGAGCAACAAAATAACATAAGCCCTAAATTAAAGTCTTTTGATATTGGATACATTTGCTTTAGGGGTCGTAAACGAAATGATATTTGAATGGGAGGTTTAAAGATTACAAGATATTTTGATAATTTTTTTTGTGGGTCTTTGATTGGGATGCATGCCTTTCCTCCCTCCTCCCCCAAATCTCTGAGTCAACAGTAAGCATTTAGTAAGTACCTACTACGTTCCAGGCACTGTGCTAAGACATGGGTATACAAAGAAAGGCAAAACAGGTCTTGTTTTCAAGGGACCCACAATTTAATGGAGAAAACAACATGTAAACAGCTACGTGCAAACAAGATACACAAAGTGTAAATTAGAGATAGTCACAAAGTGAAGTCATTAACATCAAGGGGGCTTGGGGAAGGCTTTTGGCATAAGGTGGGATTTTGAAGGGAGCCAGGCACGCTAGGAGACAGACAGACAGAAGGAGGGAGAAAATTCCAGGCAGAGTAGACAGTCAGTAGTGACCCTGTTATAACCCTAAAGTGTCTTGTCTTTTCTCAAAATTTTGTTTATATTTTCATTTTTATATGACCTTTCAAAGAAAACTTCCCTTTCTTCATAACAAGAATAAGAAAAGAGAGTAAAATAAAAAGTTCAGGAAAACCAAAATGTCGGTCTTGTTTGACAATACTTGCAATAGTTCATGCCTATAAATCTCTTATCTCTGCAAAGAAGGGAAGAATGTGCATGTTTTGGAGCATTTTTCTTTTTAGTTTTCAACATTCACTTGTATAAGATTTTGAGTTCCAAATTTTTCACCCTTCATCCTCTCCCCCTTCCCAAGAGGCCACACAATCTGATAGAGGCTATGGTCCATGTATATATATTTCCACATTAGTCATGTTGTGAAAGAAAAATCAGAATGAAAAGGAAAAACCAAGAGAAAGAAAAAAAAGAGAAAATAATGTGCTTCAATCTGTATTCAGACTCCATAGCTCTTTCCGTGGATGTGGATAACATTTTCCATCATGAGTCTTTTGGAATTAAGAATGTATATTTTCTCAACCCTCTTCAAGTATTTTGTCTGCCCTGCATCAGGGCAGAACTCTACCTAGACTACTCCAGTTAAATGGGATTCTGTCCCATTTTCAAACATCTCCAAGGATCCTGTAATCTGGTTTCCAAGTACTTTATCCTTGGATACTAGGCGGGTCTCCAAATTTATCAGGGCAAACACTCCCTTTCCTCACAGATTTCTTAACCATGTGGGATTATTGGTCATCTTTTCCCATGAATTCTTCCAAGAGGTTCCACCTGAATCTCCAGAGTATTTCCTCTAACTAGTGGGGAGGTGGGGTACCAGTGTACTGCTCTGATACATTGTATCCTTTATTTTTACTCCCTGTTTTACTCTCCTCCCGCTGGCCTTGATCATGTCTCATGCCCATCATTGTCATCAATGCCAACACTGCTGTCCACGTCCTGGCGCTTTTACATATTACATTGCCTTTTTCCATGTTCCTCATGCAGGACACACAATCCACCTGCCTTTTGTGCTGGCTGCCCCCTTCCCTCTCCTCCATTGTGTGGAATTCTTTCCCTTCCTCTCCTCTGCTTTCTGAATTCCTTCAAGACTCAGTTCAAATCCTACTTTATTTTTTTTTAAATTTTTGTCTTTTTAAAAATTTTTTTTCAAATCCCACTTTCCTGCTGTTAGTTTCTTCTCTCTTAAGACTATCTTCTATTTACCGTTGTCTCCCATGTTAGAATTCAAGTTCCTTGCAGGCAGGGACCATATTTTTGCCTTCTTTTCATGTCTCCAATTCTTGGCATTATACTTGGCACATATTAAGGGCTTAAGAATGCTTGTTGACTTAATAGCAGAAAATAATAAAAAGATGACTGATTACATCTGCAAAAAAGTCATTATTATAGTTCCATCTTAGAGCTGTGGTGGTTTGACTTCTGACCAACTTGTTAGTTTGTGAGGGGTATGGGCTGGTTCCCTCTTTACCTTAGGATAATAAGGCTCTTCTTTGTCTTCAATGGGGGAGGATGAGCTGAGGAAAAAGAGCTGAGGGATGACTTCACGAGAACTATGACTTTAAACAGTATCTGGATTGAGGAAAATGACCTTGCCACTTTACTCTGCCTTTTTTAGACCCAATTTGGACTACTTTGCCTGGTTTAATCATATTTTAAGAGGGAGGTGGAAAAACTATAACATTCCTATAAGATGGTGCCCAAGATGGTGAAGGAACCAGGAGCATTTAATCGAGACTCAAAAAGATATTGGGGGATGGAGGTGGGCAAGGTAGCTCATTTTCATATATTTGAAAGGATTTCATTTAGAAGAGCTGGGGGAGATGTCAGGAATAGGACCAATGTTTGGAAGTTACAGGAAGACAAATTTTGCATCATTCATAAGATAAAAGAAACATTCCTCCTCTTTATTAGGGAGTGAGCTCTGTGTCAACGACAGTGTTCAAACTGGCTAGCTGATGACCTGTCAGGGATATTGTATAGGTGCATAACAAAGATTTAGACTGATCCCTTTCATCACTAAGATTTTCCGCTTCTCTAATTTTTAATTAGAATAGAGGAGATTGGTCTTCTCTTTTTTAAAATCCATCTAGGTAGGATTAACCAACCGAGCCTGCACCTAACGATACTCTTCTGGACAGCATCCTAGAAGATATTTCAACCCTGGAACTCACACCATGGAAGTACGTCTGCCCCTGGGTCCCTTCCCTCTTACTGGAGAGTAGAGAGCTTTTCCCTGCACCTTCCTTTAGGGAGGGAGCCCAGCCCAGCCCGACCATCTCTTCATTTCTTGCCCAACTATCCTCCCATGGCTTTCTCCATCATACCCCTGGCTGGGTACTTTCCCTTTCCCCCCCACCTCTTTGCTACTTACTTTTGTGTATTGTCTTCCTCCATTAGAGTGGAAGCTCCTTCAGTGCAAAGATTATTTTTTGCCTTTCTTTCACTCCCAGCATTTATCACTGTGCCTCACCTATAGTGAGTACTTCAAAAATGTCTATTGACCAACTGAAAAGCTTGCCCATTGACCTTTGTGGGCTAGTGAAATCTTTGCTCTCTGATACTGTGGGTTCTTCCTCTTGATTGTTCTTCCATAATAAACTTGGCCTAGAAAGAACTGGAAACCAACATAGAGAATTTACTACAAATTAAGAAGATAAATTTCATGTATCAGTGGTAAGGTCTCATGACAGTTAACATTACAGAGCAGCAGAGAGGTAACACCAACCCAGTTGTATTTTTCTCACTTCATTAGTACTAGGAATGCTATATTTAACTTTTCAAAGGCTGAAATATTTTAGTAGGTCAGACAAAAAATCAATAAATGTACTCAGGAGAATTGCTAGTGGGGATAAATTTTGGAAGGAAGGGCTATTAATAGTCCATCTTAATTTAAGTAACATTCATCAAATGTAAGCCAGGGTTTAGAGAGGTAATATGAGGGGTGGGGAGTGCTTGCTGTTTAAATGGGGATTTGAACTGGGAAGGGAAGACCAACTAGAGGGAGGAACTCTCACCCCTGCAGGCGGGTCAAGCTAGGACTTTGAAGGCTAGGAGGGAGTCAGAGATCAGGCTACTGAACTGGTACAGTGTCATCCCCTGACTTTAAGCTTTGCAGAATACTTTCCATATATTTTTGTTGTTTTTCCATATATTTTGCTGTTCAGTCATTTCAGTCATGTCTGACTCTTCATGACCCCATTTGAGGTTTTCTTTGCAGAAATAACTGGAGTGGTTTGTTTTCTCCTCCAGCTCATTTTACAGAAAACTGAGGCAAGCAATTAAATGACTTGCCCAGAGGAACACTGCTAGTAAGTGTCTGAGGCCAGATTTGAACTTGACAGTTGTTTATCTTTTGAGTAAAAAAACCTTGCATTAAGAAGATTTACTGCATTCAAACTTAGGTCCTACTGACCACAGGGCTGGTGTTACATCTCTGCACCACATAGCTGCCCTGGTTATACCATATCCAAGACAAGTTTTAACATAACTATCTCAGTGAATTCCTGGACCAAAATACTCCGTCTGCTACTGTACATTGCACATACAAAGAACTTAATAAATGTTTGTGTGTTGTCTCTCTGTTAGAATTTAAATTCCTTGAAGGCAGGGGCTATCTTTTGTATTGTACACACAAGGCACAGTGCTTAGTACATTACAAGTATTTAATAAATGCTTTGCACTGATTCATTTTCACCCAAATCTTTCCTAAGATTTGGTCGCCATCCTTTCTCCTGGCCTGGGAGAAGACTGAACCTCCTCACCCTTTTTATAACTGATCACTCTTTCATTGTTACTTTATCTTTGACATCTTAAATTTCCTTTAAGGAAATTGTATAGGACAGTGGGAAATGCTTGTCTTCTGGAGGCAGCAGCCATATTGTAGGCAAGCTGTAATCCCATGAGTATGTAGAAATGGCAGCTTGCATTAAATCATGCAGACTTCAGCAGATGAGTCTCCAGGAACAGGTTCTATCTTTTTACTTTGTTAGGCAAAGATCCCACGCTATACATCTGGGGCAGGAATGATTATGGCAAAACCTCCCTTTGTTGGTTGAGGTTTTATAGCTTTAGTCATCTTGGTGATCTTTAGATTCTAGGTTTTTTTCAGTGAAAATGGGTTTTATTTCCTTGAAATAGGAATACATGTTTTATTTTCAGTTCTGCCATTCAGAGTTTGAAGAGAGAGATAAAATCCTGCTAACATCAATAAGGAATCAGCCTTGAGTGAAATACTGATGTGAAAATTGTGGGTGTGGAACCTATTGTCAGTATGCATGGTGTTCTAGACTAGCAGGGCACCTTTCAGGTAGGTGAGATGGATTTATCCCTCAGAGATGTGATGGTAGGAAAAGTCTTAACTGGTACAGCATAAATGCCAAAAGGAGAGAATCCAATTCAACAAGTATCAAGAGCCTGGATATACTCAACACGGAGGGAAGCCTACCCTTAAGATGAGCACATTGCGCAGGAATGTATGATTTTATTTAAGTGAATTTACATATGTTGGTGTACGTGGACATGTGTTTGTGTGTGTGTGTGTGTGTGTGTGTGTGTGTGTATATATGTATATGCGCATATATATAATTTTCCTCCAATTACATGATAAAATAAATTTTTTAAAAACTTAAAAAAAGTTGAGTTCAAAATTTTCTCTCCCTCTTTCTCCTCCCTCCTCTTCCCCTCTCCCTGAGATGGTAAACAATTTGGTATAGTTTATGCATGTGTAATCATATAAAACATTTTCATATTAGTCATTTTGTATAAGAACATTCAAAAGAATGAATAAAAAATGAAAAATATTTAAGTAAATTTTAAATGAAATTTTGAATGTAGGGAACATAAGAGATGAAAGAGATTTAGACAGAAGTCAGTTAGGAAGAAAAGGATGCAGAAAGAAGGGAATTTGGACAGTCTTACAACTGAGGGAAAAAGAGAAGGCCATAAGGGGAAATGAATTTATGGAAATGCTGTGGAAGAGAGTTTTTTGTTGTTTGTTTTTACTCCTTCTGTACTTAAAAGGTTAAGTCAAAACAACAGCAGGTCAGAATTGGCTACTGGTTTTTGAGAGTTTAATGAATTTTGTTTTGTGAGTGGGAGAAGAATGTGTTGGGTATCTTTAATGCCTTCATCATAGCAAGAGAGAAACTTGACAAGTGTTAACATGTTGCAAGAATTCTGCTTTTGATTATGAGTGTGGTATGGTGGATACAAAGACAGCCACAACTCAGTTCCTGCTCTCAAGGACCTTATAATCTAATGGGGTTCAGGGTGGAGGATTGGAGAATTTTTCAGAGTTGGAAGAAAGCTAGGTGGTTATTAAGTCTAACTCATAACCTGAAATGGTGTCCCTTGTGCACTGTCCCATCTCAGAGAAACGATCATGTAGCATTTGTTTGAAGATCTCAACTAAGGGGAATCTCCTGTTTCCCAAGGTGGCCCATTCCAGTTTGGATTAACTTTAGTTGTTGGGGAATATTTGCTACTTTGCAGCTTCTACCCATGACTCCTGGTCCTGTCCTGTATGGGCTGAGTTTCTCCACCACAGTGCTTCCCATAGTCACATAAAGACAGTTATCTGACTTCTGAATAAATCTCTTTTCTAGGCTAAACACCCCCAGTTTCTATAAGCCAGGAGTTCTTAACCTTTTCTGGGTCATGGATCCTTTTGACAGTCTAGGGAAACCTTCTCAACATAATGTTGTTTTAAAGCACAGAATAAAATTCATAGGGTAACAAAACCAAAAACTATACTTAAGTTATTTTCTAAAAAGTTCACAGACCCAAGATGAATAACCTGGGCTTGAGTCTATCCTTAGAGTGTGACCTCAGTGCCCTTTACCTGGCTGATTGCCTTTCTCTGATACTACCTAGCCAATCAATGGCCGCTGAGCAGAATCAGATGTGGTCTGATCATGGCAGAAGTTAGCAGGACAGTCTCTCTCCTCCTTATTCTCAGGCTCTCTGCCTCCCTTAGTGTAGCCTCAGGACATCAGCTTTTTTGGTTTCTACATCAAACTCCTAACTCATTGAGCCTGCAGTCCACTAAAATTCTCAGATCTTTTTCAGACAAACTCCTGTCTAGCCAAGCCTATTCCATCTTGTACCTGTAAAGCTGATTTTTTTAAAAAAGCCAAATATAAGACATCATGTCAATTCCTACTAAATTTCATCTTAGTGTATTTGGCCCAGTGTGCTCGGCTGTCAGGATCTTTTTGAAGCCCGCCTTTGTCATCTAGTACATTAGACATCCTTCCCAGCTTTGAGCTTTCTGCCAATTTAGTATTACATCTATGGAATTATCTAAGTCCTTGGCAGAAATGTCAAGTAGCATGAAACCAAGCACAGATCCCTGGCATACTCTATTGGAGACATTCCTACTTTAGAGAATCATGTGATTATAGATGTAGCTCTGGAAAGGACCTCAGAAGCCAACCTTCTCATTTTACAATTGAAGGAACTGAGACTCAGGGAGGTTTACAACTTTCTCAAAGTCATGTAGAAAGTGGCAGAATTGGGATTCACGTCCATTTCATCAGGACACTGAGACAGCTCTGTCATCAGAATTCATTCATTCAAATAGTTCCTAATCCTCCTGACCCCTCCTATTGTCTAGGCCAATCATTTTTGAGCAAAACTAGCATGAGAGACTTCATCAAGGACTTTCCTGAAGTCTATACAATAGTCAGTTGATAAATTAATAAACCAGCAAGCTTTAGCTACCAGGTGCCACGTGCTTTGCCCTGCACTGGGGACACAAATACAATAAAGAAAACAATCTCTACCTGGAAGGAGCTTATAGTCTAAGGAGGAAGAAAAGGAGTATGATATAATAACAAATATAATATGACAACTTAAGTATTTCCAAGAATGAATGTTCAGTTCTGTATGACTCTTTGTGACCTCATTTGGAATTCTCTTGGCAAAAATACTAGAGTGGCTTGCCATTTCTTTCTCCAGCTCATTTTACAGGTGAGGAAACTCAGGCAATCAGGGTTAAGTGACTTGCTCAGGGTCATACAGCTAGTAAGTGTCTGAGACCTGAATTGAATTCAAATCTTGCTGATTCCAGGCCTGTGCCACCTGTCAACAGAAATAAAAAGTAGCTAATTACAAGGTGGTTTGGAAGGGAGGGGCACTGGTTGTTGTCCTTTGTTCTCAAAGAGGACCAAAATGACATCACCATGATAAAGTGAAGTTTCATTGTATGCGACTGTGGCTGATCAGACCAATACGAGCTCGGAATGCTCTACCACAGATTGGGCACAGATAGGTCCATGTGAACATTTGGGGTGGTTACTCCAAATTTGTGCATCCTACATTTCCTTTGTGCTGTTTCAATTCTCCTTTGCTCATAGAGCACATGGTGGGCACGCCATGCTGAGCCGTCCTGTGCCAGTGTCTCCCATGTTGCACAATCAAATCCACTGTTCTTGAGAGAGACCTTGACCTTGTATTGCTTCTGGCCACCATGTGATCGCCTGCCCCATGCAAGCTCTCTGTAAGATAGTCTTTTTGGCATTCATACATTTTGCATTTGAACAACATGGCCAGCTCATTGGAATTGCTGTCCCTGAAGCACAGTTTGAATGCTTGGTAGTTCAACTGGAGCAAGGACCTCAGTGTCTGGTACCTTATTTTGCCAGGTGATCTTCAGAATCTTCCTAAGACAGTTCAAAGGGAAGCAATTCAGTTTGGGGGCTGGGGGCACTACGAAAACCTGTACATAAAACAATGGTTCTCAAAGTATGGTCCACAGGCCCCTGGGGGCTCCCAAGACCCTTTCAGGGGCTCCATGAAAACAAAACTCTTTTCATAATAATGCTAAGAAGTTATTCGCCTATTAAAATACGACTTCCTTTTTCAACTGCATATCTGTGTGATACACAGCCTCCATTTTTTCCCTAGCATTCACCCAAAGCCATGTAATCGGAACAGACTGAATACAGAAGCAGAGAGGAGACTCTGGCACTCTTCTCTTAAGCCAGACATCAAAGAAATTTGTAATAATATACAAACAATGCCACTCCTCGTTCAATTTTTTTTTTTTTTTAGAAAATAGTTGTTTTTCTCTGAGGTTTACCACATCGCACCTATCAGATTGGCTAATATGACAAAAGAGGAAGATGATAAATGTTGGAGAAGATGTGGAAGAATTGGAATACTAATGCATTGTTGGTGGAGCTGTGTGCTGATCTAGTCATTCTGGAGAGCAGTTTGGAACTATGCCCAAAGGGCTACAAAAATGTGCATACCCTTTAACCCAGCAATATCTCTTTTGGGACTCTACCCCAAAGAGATCACAGAAATGGGAAAGGGTCCCATATGTACAAAAATATTTACAGCAGCCCTCTTTGTGGTGGCCAAGAACTGGAAATCAAGGGGATGCCCATCAACTGGGGAATGAATGTACAAGATGTGGTATATGAATGTAATGGAATACTGTTGTGCTATGAGAAATGAACAGCAAGACTTCAGAGAATCCTGGAAAGACTTATATGAACTGATGCTGAGTGAAAGGAGCAGAACCAGGAGAACTTTGTACACATCAACAACCATAGTGTGCAAGGAATTTTCCTGGTAGACTTAGTACTTCATTGAAATGCATGGACTTAAATAATTTCCAGTGGACTCATGAGGCAAAACGCCTTCCACATCCAGAGAAAGAACTATGGAATTAGACCACAGATAGAAATAGACCATTTTCTTTTGTATTATGTTTTGTTTTGTTTTATTTTATGATTTCTCCCATTCATTTTCATTCTTCTATGTAACATGTTTTTAATAGGAACCTGTATAGAACCTATATAAGATTGTACATCGGCTCAGGGAGGGAGGGGGAACTGAGGGGGAAGGAGAAGAAAAAATCTAAGATTATGGAAGTGATTGTCAAACACTGAAAACAAGTAAAATAATTTAATTTAAAAAAAGAAAATAGTTTTTCATATAGTATGGTGTTTATGTTAACATGTAATTTTTATTATTTTTAAATAAAAAAATAAATAATAAATTATATAAAATAATGAATAAAAAATAATAAAATAAATAATAAATTTTGTTAATTTTAATTTCCAATAGGACAAATATTGATCAGTGTAACTGATATAAATAAAAGCTCTAGAGTCCTCAGTAATTTTTAGCAGCATAATGGCTCGTGAGACCAAAAAATTTGAGAAGTACTGATGTTGGAAGACAGCATTTGAACTGCATCCTGAAGGAAGAGGGGGATTCTGTGAGGCAGAGAGAGTGCATGCTAGGCACAGGCTGGGAGAGCCAATTAGTTCAACAGCATGGTGACTAGAGATGGTGTTGTGTGTCATTGTGTGAAGAACAAGGGGTTTGTTTAGCTGTTTTTGCAAGATGTTGGAGGGAAAGTAATGTTTATTCAGACTGGAAAGATAGTTTGAGGTCAGGTCACATCAGAGATTATATTTTTTATTTTGGTGGCAATGGAGATCCTCTGGAGTTGATTGAGTAGGAGTGTAGCATGATCACACCTGCCGTTGAGAAAATCCCTGTGGCAGCAGTATGTGTGTGGGATGATTGGGAATGCTGAGAATACAGTTGAGTCAGGGAATCCAACTAGGAGGGTACTGTAGTTATACAGGTGAGTGGTGATAAGGGATATATGAGTAAAGAAGAGATGAGATGTGAAAAAAGTTGTGGAGATAGAAATGGGAAGGTTTGGCAACTGATTTGATAGGGGGAGTGATGGAGAGTGAAGGGTCAGAGATGGTGCCAAGATTATTATCCTAGGAGGCTGGAAAGATGGTGGTGCCTTCAACAGAAATAGAGAAGTTGGGAAGAGTGGGAGGGAGGCTTTGGGGAAAAGATAATGATGTCAATTTTGGACATATTGAGGCCTTCCTATCTACTAGTTGAACAACCGTATTAAAAAAATTAACAAGGTTTGCGTACCATGATCTGATCACTTCTTTCTTTCCTAAATGTCCACAAGCCATCTTTTTTTTTTTTTTTTACATCTTTGTCGTAATGGATTTTTTTTTTTTAAATTATTTCCTGTTCCAGATTCTCTCTCTTTCCTTCCACTTCTCCAGATAGGAAGGCAAGAAATTCAATACTCATTGTACATGAGGTCATGCAAAGTCATCTTTTTAATAGTTTATAATTTTGCCAGGAATCAGAGTGAAACTCACTGGCCTTTTGTTTGCAGATTCTATTTCCTTCTCTTTTTTGAATATCTGGACATCATTTTCCTTTCTTCTCTGTGTGGTATTCATTAGAATGTGAGCTTCTTGAGGGTAGGACCCCTCCCTCCCTTTCTTTGTATCTTCAGCATGTAGATACACAGAAAGTACACAGAAAGTGCCTAATAAATGCTTGTTGCGTTGACTTAGTAGATTTTTGCACTTCATATTCTTTCCTTCACTGATTATTGCTGAGTGATTTTACTTTACAGCAGTGCAAAGATGGATCTCTTCTGGGCCAGGACATTTAAATTCATCCAAAACAACTCTCTTCTTTCACACTTCTCCTCTTACATAGCTTGAATACTAGCTCTCTAGTCACCATCTTTGCTCTGTCTTTTTCAGTTTATAGACCGTTACTTTTTGGAGGACCAAGCAAACAAAAGGAGAATTGAGCACCTCTGTGTTCTCCCTCTGTTCTCTGTTATCATCATACCATCCTCTTCCAGCCCTTATTTGATCTGCCTCTTTTTCCCATCATTACTCAGAAGCAAACCTTTTTGTTGGCCCTAGCTTTGCTCACCAGCTTCAGCTCATCCCAGCCTTTAGCTGGACAGTATTCTTACAATATGTACCATATGTATGTATATATATATCTATATATATATATCTATCTATATATATATATATATATATATATATATATATATATATATATATATATCATGCTTTTGTAACTATCCTCTGTTACCTGCCCTTGAGAAAAATTCTAAGTCAGTTGTTGATGTCTCTGTGTATCTGTTTTGATCTCTTTAGATAACTATTCTTTTTCCTTCGTATCCGAACTTCTTTCTGACTTCAGAATTTCGTCTTGAGATTTTCCTGTCTCTTGTGGACCTGCCTTCTTTGTTATTCCATAGGAGCCTATCTTTCCTTGAACCCTTTGAAATCCACTCTTCTCAAAGCTAGGGATCATGCCTTCTTCTGCATTCTTTTATACCCGAGGAGGGAATGTCCACTCCTGCAACTCAAATTTCCCATCGTTTCTGCCTTAGAACTAGTTCCTCCTTGTTAGGATGAGCTACAGAAGAGAATTTCCATGTGTTAATTCTTCAGCCTTTTGATGGATGAAATAATGATTAAAGACAATCAAGAAGAGAGCACATCCCCACAGATAATTGAAGTCCTTCATTGCCCTTGCATTATTCCTCTTTGCCTGATTTATGATCTGTTAATGGGACTCATCTTTCTCTTTCTAGGTCATCTACTGACAATACCCTGTTGACAATATTGCTTTTGTTTTGGCTTCTCTTGATTCCTACTCAGATATTCTCCACCAAATTTCTCTTTTCTGGTTCCTGGATTTCCTTATCAGTCCAATATCTATCTATCTATCTATCTATCTATCTATCTATCTATCTATCTATCTATCTATCTATCTATCTGTCTGTCTGTCTCTCTGTCTGTCTCTGTCTGTCTGTCTGTCTGTCTTTCTGTCTCCTCTGTCTGTCTGTCTGTCTCTCTGTCTATCTATCATTACTCTGACCCTCTAGTACCTATCTTATTTCTTTTGAATAATGCATACTTTTCCAAAATTAAAGTGTAGACTTGGATCTCATCCGATCAAGTCCAATGAGCCCCCTTATTCATCCTCCTTGCTACCCACCCAAAGCCAAGCATTTACGAAGTGCCTTCTGTGTGTCCTCCACTGTGCTAAAAGCTAGGGCAAAAAATGGTCCCTGTCTTCAAGGGTCTCCCAGTCTAATGAGGGAAACAATAAGTAAACAAATACGTATAAACAAGCCGAGCACAGGTTAGGTAGGAAGTAGTCAACAGCAGGAAGGCACTGGAGTTAAGAAGAATTTGGAAAGGTTTCCTGTAGAAGAGAAGATTTTAGTTGACCTGAAGAAAGGCAGGAGGCAGAGATGAGGAGGGAGAGCATTCTAGGTGTGAGGGGCAGCTAGAGAAAATACACAGAAAAACCCATTTATACTTCTAAAATTAATTGTGCTACAAAGGAGGGTGAGGTAAATTGAAGGAAGCACTGCACACAAAGTACTATGAGAAATTTGAGGATGGAGATGAGGCTGTAGAGGAGAGAAGGGAAGGTTTTATGAAGGAAGTGGCATCTGAGTTTACCCTTGAAGGAAGGGAAAGACCACATCAAAGAAAGATGAAGGGATGGGGCAAGTCTATTCCAGGCTTAGGGCATGATATGAAAAAAGACACAGAGATAGAGAGTATGAGAAAGAATGAGTTGGAGAGTAGTCCAGTTTGGTTTGAACAGAAAGACCAAGAGAGAGAACAGGATGCAATGAGACTAGAGGGAAAGGTTGGAGCCTGATTATGGAGGACCTTACTTAATCTTCTAAAGTCAGGAGTACACTTTGAGGGGCAATGGGGAATCATTGAAGGAATTCTAGTAACATAGTTACATTGTCATAGGGGTGCATTAGGGGAGATGATTCCAGATGGTGGTACAAATGACAGAGACTAAACTGGGGATACTGGAGACAGAGAGATCTCTTAGGAAGATATTAAAAGCTTAAGTAGGAAGAAATGAGGGCCTGAAGTAGGATTTTGCTTGTGGCAGAGGAAAAGAAAGGACAGATGGGAGGGAGATTACAGCGACAATTGATTGCATGTGTGGAGAGAAGGAAACAAAGATGGTTCTGAGATTAGGGAAAGATGGTGGTGGCCACTGCAGCTGAGACAGCTCCCCTGACCTAAGAATAATAATAGAGCACATTCCTCCAGTGCCCTATGGCTCAGGAAGTGAGTGAGTGAGCTGGCCTTACACAGATACAGCACTGAGACAGCTATGGTCCCATCTTAATTTATTTCCCAGTCATTGGTCCTCTGTTGACTGTGTCTAAGGTGGCAGTTTGCTTTGTGGTTATGGTCAAACCAAAAATGTCTCTGAACCTCAGTTTCTTCTTCTGTAAAGTATGAGAATTATGCTAGATAGTGTCTAAAGACCCTTTCTGCTCTGATATTCTACACTTCTAACCTGCAGTGAGTTCCTTGGCTTGGAGATGAGTCAAGATATTAGTACTGTGGCAGGATTACAAAGGGTGTGGAGCTGAAATTATTCTATCCTTTGTTTTCTAAACTTAGCACTTGACACCTAAGGTGACCAGGGCAGGAGCTGGCCACTGTGGACAGGCCACTGTGACTTTTAATGGAGGCTGTGCTACTGGACTCCAGTGACTGTAGGAGAGAGTGAGGCTGGTGACTTTGCACAGCCCTGCCTCACTTAAATCCAATTCACTTGCAAGTTAAGACATCACCCTTCTGATGTCATTGGTCCACTTTGAGAATAAGAGTTAAACAACAGCACCAATTTGAGGGCAAGGGAGCAGAGAATTTAGGGATTCTACGTGTCCTTGGGAAGCTGAAATGAATAAATGAATGAAGGAAAAAGTATTTTACTAAATGTGTATGTTAAGTACAAGTGCCTTCTTTTCCCCATTGTTCTTAATGGTGGTCTTTGTGACAGGAAGAGAATGGAGTAGAGTATATGTTCTGAAAGTTTGATCTGGATACCCCTGGGAGAGCCTTGAAACCCTTTCAGGAGGTCTGTGAGGTCAAAACAGTTTTCCTAATTGCGTTCACAAGATATTTTCATTTCAAATACAGTAAATATTGATGGATAAATCGCAGAACAAAAGCTTTTTGGGGGGAGGGGTCTAACTTCAGAGCCACTGAGAAAAACATGATGATAAAAATGGTATGGATGGCCTTAGAATAGGAAAAGTAGCTACACATGTTAGGAAAACCATTGATAAACCAGAGCATATCCAGAGGAGAGAAGCCAGGATGGGGAAGAACCCTGAATTCAAAGTTGAAGGAACTGGGGTTCTTGGGGAGATAATATCTGCCTTCAGATAGCAGAATGACTGTCTCTCAGAAATAGAGATTAGTCTTCAGAAGGTGAATTCAGAAGCAATCGAATGGACAGAAGTTCCAGAGTCAAATTTGGCCTTGATGTCAGGAAAAACTTGCTGACAATTAGAGCTATCCCCAAATGGGGAGAGGGATGGTTCTGAAGGTATTGGTTTTCCCCTCCTTAGGGTTCTTTAAGCAAAGATTGAATGATCGCTTGTCAGATAATGTTGTGGAAGGGATTTTTTGGGGGGGTGGTATGAGTTGTACTAGATGCCCACTAATTTCCTTTCCAGCTTTGACAATCTGTGATGATGAGTGTAAAGGCAAAATCAGACTGAAGATGAGAATGATTGCCTTAAATCTATCTTGGATTTGTCGGAGCTTAAATATATGTTATAGGATTAGAGGAGAAGGGAAGCGTTGAGTTGGGAAAGGGATTTCTTAGAGTTATTAGAATGATTTGGAGAGGAATAGGAAGTTGCAAATTAAAAAAAGACTTTGAGGTTGTGTAATAAAACTATATATTGTTTTAAAATATTAACGAAAAGCTTAAAATTTCTGAACATCAATACAACCAACACAACTTAGGTTAGTAACTATTAAGTTTCTATTAATTTCATTCTAATTAGTTATATAGTTCAATTTTTTTTGCTCCTTCTAAATCCTCATCAACATTCTTAGTTCATTCTTGAATTCCTTTCTCTTACATCTTTCTATAGTTAGTGAGTATTCCCTTTGGCTCTGCTCATTTTACTTTGCATTATTTTATACAGATCTTTCTTGATTTCTTTGTAAGTGTCATGCTTGACAGTCTTAATTGCATTATCATATTTCATTAATGTACCACAATTCATTCAACCATTCCCCTGTTGAATATTTAGGTTGCTTCCAGTTGGTGATTACCTATAATGTCTGCTGTGAGAATCTGTAAGGAAAGCTCTGTTTTGCTTCTGCTAATGCTTTCAGAGTGCATCCCTGACTGTGGGATTATTGGACCTGCAGGAAGATTTTATGGCTTTGCAATTCCACCAGCAATATCAAAGTAACCCCATTTCTTCAATGGATTGAAGTCCTTTGCTTTGAATGATTTTAGTCTGTTTAATGGATATAAGATGGCACCTTAGAACTGCTTTAATTTGCATTTTTTTGATTATAAGTAAAGTTGAGTACTTTTTCAAGTGACCAAAATGTTAGTATCTTTTGACCATTTATCTAGCGTGGACCTAGAATTACCACGTACAAGATACATCTTTTCCACTGTAGCCACTTGAAGTTGGTTATGAGTTAGGGACTTTCTTTAGATTTCAATCTGCAAACTGCTGTTCTAATCTTATCACCTCTACTTACCATCCCTCCTCTGTAATGAGTTATTTCTTTATTAGTAATTTGCTGGTCAGTTAGCTGTTTACAATGCAGCGATACAAATATGAGAGAAAAGATCAGAGGATTCTAATCCAGGCCCTTGGGTTCTAAATCCAGTACAGTCTTTGCGTTCTGTCATGACCTAGTTTATTACCCACACGACAAGCTCACTCTTAGTTTTGGTCCTTGGGGAGACTCTCCTTTCTTGCTAGACTCAAGATCCAGGTTCTCAGTTTCACCTCAACTGCACCATCTCCATTCTCCCACCCGCTCAGGTCCTCTTCACCCAAGAAAAGTCTATCCACCCTGCAACTGCCGGCTGCCCAATGCTCTTTACTCCTTCAGGTGATATGTAAGGTGATGCTCACTCTGCGCTTGTGGGGCAGGACGCTGCTTACCGGCCTTCAACTTGAGGCTGCATGGTTTGGGGCAGGAAGCTTGCCAGTCATAAGTGTGACCATATGCCAGTCACTTAATCATTCTGGACTCCGGTTTCGTTGTAGCTAAAACGAAGGGGTGAGATTTCATTATTTCTAAGTCCACTGCTAGCTCTAAATCCTGCAGCTCAGATCATCCTTTTCTCTGAATTCCTCTTTGCAAAATAGCCACTTTTTCTTGTCTGCATTTCCACCAGAAAAATTAAGAGCTAACCCCTTTTCTGTCTTATTTTCTTGTTGTTGATCATTCAGTTCACAGCAGATTAGATGTTAACTTCTTCAAAGTCCTTTATTATATATTAGATGAATTTGCTTCAGATACCTCATATATAGCAGGACAGGGATGGAGTTCAAATACCCATGTGATTGGCAAGATGGACCCATTATAGAATTCGATTGTATTTTTGCCAACAGCCTTGGTGAGCTTCTTCTGAACTTCCTCATAGCCTCACTATCAAAAATGTATCTGAAGCTCTGTTAAATGACCAAGTTAAATATAAATAGGTAAAGAAAAGCTTTTTTGGTCATTTATATTTTTCCCATAGTTTTCACTTTTCATTGCCCCATTGCATTTCCAGTAGTGCCAGTGGTTCCATTTTGTGCTCACTGCCTGACAGTTTGTCCTTACTTCTTGGAAATGCTTAGGAAGAATCCCCATTTATATTTTATATTAACAATGTCTTTTCTTCACAACCACATTGGAAGGAAGATGAGTCATATCTATTTCACAGATGAGGAAACTATGGCTGGGAAAGATGAAGTGACTTGCTCAAGGTAGTGTAATTGGGATACAGGAACCCTGGTCATCTCATTCTGAATTCAGTATTATTTCCTCTACATCATGCTGCTTAGAAACTAGTATTGAAGAGGGTGTCCTTATACATGATTCATGTGAATTAGTGCTTGGCACCTGTGTAAGTGCCCCATAGCCCTTTGTGGTGAGTCCCAAGGCATGAGTTAATACAAGATAATAACAACTGGGGACAACTGGGTGGTGCAGTGGATAGAGCACTAGACATGGAATAAGGAAGACTCATCTTTACGAGTTCAAATCTAGCATCAGACACTTATTAGCTGTGTGACTCTGGGCAAGTCATTTCACCCTGTTTCTTTCAGTTTCCTCATCTGTAAAATGATCTGGAAAAGGAAATGGCAAATCACTCCAGTATCTTGGCCAAGAAAGCCCCAAAACAGGGTCACAAAGATTTGGATATGACTGAATTGAACAAAAGGCTGAAATAACAAATTAACGGATGCTTAATGTGTCAAAGGCTGATGCCTAAATTAATGCCCAGAAATGAGCTTTACTATCTGTCTCCTGAAATAGATTCTATTTAGTAAACTAGTGCATGGGAGGAAATTCTGTAGGTATGCTTTACTTAGATTTTTAGCTAAGTTTTTGATAAAGTATCTAATACTCTCATTGTGGAAAAGATGGGAAAATATGGAACAGATAACACAGTCACATGGATTTAGCATTGGGCAGATGGACAGATTCAAAAGGAAGTTTTCTTTAGTGATTCAGTGACAATGTGGCAGGAAATCTTTTTTTAAATTATTTTATTTGTTTTCAGTGTCCTACAATCACTTCCATATATCTTAGATTTTTTCCCTTTCCCTCTCCCTTCCCACTCCCTCCCCGAGATGGCATGCAATCTTATATAGATTCTACACATATGTTCGTATTAAATACATTTTTCACCTTATTCATGTTGCATAGGAGAATTAAAATGAATGGGAGAAACCATAAAATAAAACAGAACAAAACAAAACACAATACAAGAGAAAATGATCTGCTTCATTCTGCGATCCAATTTCATAGTTCTTCCTCTGGATGTGGAAGATGTTTTGCCTTAAGAGTCCATTGGGAATTTTTTAGGTCCTTGCATTGCTGTGAAGGACTAAGTCCAAGAGAAAAATTCCTCTCACATTGTGGTTGTTGCTGTGTACAAAGTTCTCCTGGTTCTGCTTCTTTCACTCAGCGTCAGAACAGGAAGTCTTTAGTGGAGTACTCTAGGGATCCATCTGTGCCTGGCCCTGGGCTGATGAGGATAGTTGGTATGCCCATTAGATCTGCAGATAATAGTTAATGGGAAGGGATGGCCAATGGTGGATGACAGTGACAGAATCCCAAAAGGCTCTTGATTGACCAGAGCAATGGGATGACTCTAATAATATGAAATTCACTAGGGATAATGGCAAAGTCTTGCTCTTGGGTGCAAAAATCAATCACAGGTGTACAATCGGACAGACATGAAGAGACCAAAGATGTTCTGAAAGGACTATGGAAGTTTGAGTGAATAAGCTCTGTAGGAGTCAGCAGTCTGTTGTGGTACCCAAAAAAGCCAACGTGATCTTGGATTCTGTTAAGAAGAGCACAGCTTCTAGGAATATGAAGGTGGCATTCCCATTGCACTCTCTCATCATCATGATTCATTGGGACTATTGTGTACGGTTCTAGGTGTCATGGTTTAAGAGAGAGATTGATAAACTGAAGAGTGTCCAGGGGAGGACAGTCAGGATAGTAAAGGACATTGAATCCATGACATGAGGATCAATTTGGGCATATTTAACCTGGAGAACAGAAGACACAGAGTGCCATGATAGCTTCTTCAAGTATTTGAAGATCTGTCCCATGGAGGAGGGATCAGATTTGCTCTATTTGACCTTAGATGGCAGAACCAGGGAACAGAGGGTGGAAAATGCCAATTTGGGCTTTCTGTCAGGAAACACTTACTAACAGTTAGACCTGTCCCTAAATGAATGGGCTTTCTTAAGAGGTGGTAGGCTCTTTCTCCTTGGACGGTTTCAAGAAGAAGCTACGTGACTGCTCCTCAGCTAGATACTAGTGGGGATTACTTTGGTTTGAGGGGTGCACTTGCTGCTGACTGATTTGCCTTCTACTTTACAGATTCCATGATTCTGGCTTTGAACCAAGTGAGAAATGACCTAGTGTTTTCAGTGTGCTTTAATCTGACTATACAACCTAGGAAATCAGAGTCTGAATCCAGATGATCTCAGGGTCCATCTACTTCAGTTCATCTCTTAGTAGAATCTGCCCTATATTGTACCTCACAGTCCAGTCTGTGCTGAAATATCTCTCGTGAAGGGGAAGTCACTATCTCCCAAGGCAGTCCATTCTAATTTTTATTATTATTAGTTTATTATTATTTCCTATTATTAGTTTTTGTTTCTTCTTATTAGTTGTTAATCTTTTGTATTTCTTATTGTTAGGAAGGTCTTCTTATCATCCAACCCAGATTTCTTTCTCTACATCTTCTACTCATTATCTCTAGCTTTGTCCTTTGGGAGGAAGCAGAAAAAAAATTCTTATCCTTTCCTAGGAAAGCTTTTTCAGGTCTTGAATTGAGCTTTCCCACTTTCTCCCTCTTCTCCCTCCAGTCTTCTTTTCTACAAGTTAAATACCTCCATATTCTTGCCCTGAGCCTCACCACTCTGGTCTTCATCCTCTGGACAAATTCTCCTTTGACAGTGCCATCAATGTGTCCATCAATGGACTGTATTGTAAATGATAACTGAGGAGGATGCAGTGGGACTCTTACCTCCTTTTTTTCTAGACAATGTTCTTTTCTTCATTCATTCTGAGATATTGAAGTAAAATGATTAATATCCTAGTTCATAATTTTCAAGTTGTACGTGACTACTTAAAATGAAACAAATAGTATTATTAGCAGAGAAATGGATTACTGGAAAAGGAGAGGGAGGCATTCATAGTTATGTGTGGGGCAAGATGACCATCTCAGTTGGAAGATTATGAGGAAGTCTCCCAGCATGGTGGATGACTCCTCTGTGAAGAAAACATGGGTGAAAGTTGGTCAGAATGAGAATGCATGGAGAAGTCATAAATTGTATCTTTGGGGAAGGACTGCTCACACAGATAAGATCATGGATCCACATTAAGTACTCATATGCTATTTGCAGAATTCTTCCTTTGTCCTAGAATTTACAACAGCAGTAGTAATGATTTCTTTAACTTTTGTAGCCCTCTGAACACATCAGAGGACTTTCACACAAATATCTAATTTTCACGGTATCCCAAAATCACAGAATTTGAGAGTTGGAAGTTCTTCATTTATATCTCTTCATTTCCGAATCTCTCCTCCTCCCACCCCCCATGCCTATGAAGCAAGCCATCCCTTGTAACAAAGAAAGAAAAGAGCACTTCAGCAAAATCAGGTGTATCTGACGACAGAAACATTATTCTACCTTCTTCCCCCCTTCCCCCTGCCCTCTGCAAGGAAGAGAGGCATGAACTTGGTCACTGGAATTCCATTTCATTTCATTTTGTTCTCTTTGCATCATTGTAGACATTGTGTATTTTGTTTCCCTGATTTGGCTTATTTACTGCATCCATTTGCACGTCTTCTTATACTTCTTTGAGTTCTTTATAGTCATCTTATGATGAAGGAATATTACATTCCATTCATGGTAGCACAGTTTGTTTTATCATTTCTCCATTGGTGAGCATCTGTTTTGTTTTCAAAAAACAAACATTTCTTAAACACCTACTATATGCCAGGCACTGTACTCTTCAAGTAGTAAAAAGATGGTCTCCCTCCCACCCCAAAAGAGCCCACATTCTAACGGGGGAGACAACAGGCAAACAAATATATAAAAACATGCTATATACAAGATAAATAGGAAGTAAATAAAGAAAGAAAAGTACTAGCATTAAGGGGAGTTGGGAAAGGCTGCTTATAGAAGATGGGATTTTAGTTGGGACTTAAAGGAAGCAGAGGAGGTCAGTAGTCAGATCCAAGAGATGGAGATGAGGAGGGAGAATGTTTCAGGAATGAGGGACAGTGAGAGAACATTCCCAGAACCAAGAAATAGAGTATCTGGTTTGTGGAACAGCCAGGAAGCCCGAGTCACCAAATTGAAAAGTATGTGGTAGAAAACAAAAGTGTTAGGAGACTGGAAAGTGAGGAGGGGGGCAGGTTATGAAGGACTTTGAACATCAAGGCTTTTGTATTTGATCCTAAAGGCCATAGGCAGCCATTGGAGTAAGGGGAGTAACATGGTTGTACCTGGGCTTTAGGAAAATCACTTTGGTAGCTGAATGGAGGATGGATTGGAGTGAGAGAGACTTCAGGCAGGCAGACCCCCCAGCAAGTTATTGTAATAGTCCAGGTGTGGGATGATGAGGGTAGCAGCTTCAGAGGAGAGATAAGTGTATTTGAGAGATGTTATAAATATGAAATCAATAGACCTTGGTAACAGATTGGATATGGGGGTCAGAGATAGTGAGGAGTCAGGGATACTTCCACAAAGAAGTACTACTATGAATATTGTACTAACCATGGGTCCTTTTTGTCTTAACATTCTTGGGGTGATATTCTAAGCAATGGGGTCTCTGGGTGAAACAGCCTCATCTCCCCTCTTCCCCCACTTCTGTTCCTTGTTTTCAGTAGCATTCCAAAACTACCGATTCACTTCCTAGGTCCTAGTATATGAAGCATATTAATGTTTGTCTTTGTCCTTCCATGACACCTTCTACGCTGGCTATTCACCCCCTTTTGTCTGCTTTGCCAATTTTTTCACTGTGATATGAAACTTCACAGTTGTTCTGATTTGCATTTTTTCTATTGTTAGTAATCTGGAGCATTCTTTTTCACTATCGTTAATAATTTTTAAATCCTCTTTTGAGAGCTATGTAGTTGTTAACTGGCCTTAACTGGAAACTGAGTTTGAGAATTATCATCTAGCTATAGATATAATTTTGGGAGATGAAGAAACTGCTAATGAATTTGAAATGATTGCATTAACCTTTTAAGAGCATATTTTCCTGAAAATTTAATTTTTCTGTAAGTCTCTTCTCCAGCACCACAAGATTGAGATACTTTGTCATATTTACAGGCCATTCTCAGTGGCTTATGTCATTACTGTTAGTGGGAGTGTGTCTCTTTGGACTAAAGCATCTTATTTTTCTTTTCTAAGTGATGAAAATTATTAAATAACTAGTCTCTTCAAGAGACATTCCAGATTAGATATTGGAGGAAAAAAAGATTCAGGATGTATTGAAAAAGCAGTAACTCAAGCAAGAGACTAGGTTTGTTACCCTCTGTGGAAAATATCTTGCTGGACAATTACATTGTATAATAGGAGAATCTGAAAGAAGTAGAGGATGCTTTTTGTTTCCCATAGGCAGGGCAATTTTGTTTCAAGATAAAGTCCTAATGGTTTCCCTTTTACTGAGCAAAAGAGTGAGATTTTCAGGAAGTTTAAATTCTCTCAGGGGGAACAATGTACACACGTGTGTGTGTGTGTGTGTGTGTGTGTGTGTGTGTGTGTACAGAATGAGTACAACATGGGAATTGGTGGGGATGGCACCAGGAGTTGAGAAAATAAGGAAAGGCTTTATATGGATAGTGATGTTTTGCTAAGTATCTTGAAGGAATTCTGTAAGGCAGAAAGGAAGATGGAGTGTCTTGTCAGCACAGAAGTTGACCAGTATAAAGAAAAAGAGATAGGAAACAGAGAGCCAGGCTGGTTGGACCATAGAATGCCAGAAGGGGAATCATGTATAATGATGCTGGAGAGAGAAGTTGGAGTCAGGTTTTGAAGGGCTTTAAAAGCCAAAGAGGAATTTATATTTAATCCTAGAGGAAATAGAGGGCCATTCAAGTTGGAGTAGTAAAGTGACCAAGTCTGCTCTGCACTGAAGGAAAATCACTTTGGTGTCATGGTGTAAGATGGATGGGAGAGGGGAGAGGCTTGAGCAGGCAGACCATTTGGGAGGCTGTTTTTGCAGTAGTCTAGGTGATACTTGGGCATAGTTAAAGGAACCATGGAATGAACCAGTAGATAGGGAGAGAGAGGTTGAAGGTTAGAGAGAGAGCAGCCAATCTGCTACAGTAGATGGAAGGACATGAGATCTAGGGCACATGGAGAAGCCTTGGCCTTGGCAAGGAGAAAGCCACCTCCCCCTCATAATTAGAGGTATATGGAAAAGTGGAAAGAATGAGGAGTGATGTCAGAGCATTTTGTATTGAAGAGAAGGGCACAAGAAAAGCACCTCAGTCTTCTCGGTAAAGAAATGAGGACTTCAGCTAAAACAGTGAGGTGACTAGAGAGGTATGGGAGGCCTGAAGAAAGAAGAGGTTTGGAAGAGTTTCTTTGGGGAATGCAGTAGGGAATCACCATAGGGAGTAATGTAATGATTGCTTTACTGCAGTGAATTGTCAGCATGGTACTAGGAATTCCTTCATCTCAGTGCAGCATAGGTGTTTGTCAAGAAACTTTTATTAAGCACCTACTGTGTGTCTGGCACTGTGCTGAGCGATCACAATACAAAGAAAGGTACCACTTGCCTTACTTCTTGTTTGTGAAAGGCTGGTACTTCTGGTTTGTTTTTTTTTCCAACTTAGGGAGGAATTTTAATTCCTTAATGATTAATGGAAAGCTGTTTTTAATTTGAAAAAATTCTTCAGTAGCCCAAATCCTTTATGAACTATACATACATGCTAAAGGGTAAACTCTAACAACCATGGGCATTGAAACCAGATTTGGCAACTGACTTTGTTTTCCATGCCTAATCAGACTGTTTGTGATGTGGAAAACAGACTTAATTAAAGGTAGAGAGAGACCACCTGGAATGAGTTTGTGAGGGATATACATAGTCAAAACTCTGCCATTTTCTTCCTATGTGACCTTAGCCAAGTCACAGTCTTCTTTGGGGATCAATTTCTCATCCCTAAATGGAATTGGGTTAGATGGTTCCTGTCTAGTTCCAACAGCTATGATGCTAAAAGCTACTTAGTGAAGCAGATCTTTGTAAATGAAATACTAGTTGAATTTGCTATTTTATTGCTAAGTATACCTAAAAATAAAGGAGTGGGACAAAGTTTTACTCTGAAAATACATGTAAGTTAGAAAGTAATATAGAAGTTATTTCTTAATTGGATTCTCATTGGCACTTGGCTTAGCTTTTTATCTACTTGGTTTCCTACAAGTTTTTAGCTTCTGAGGGACAGTTCCTTTTAATTCTATAAAATGAAGGGATCAGAGTAGGACCAGATGAATTTTTCAAGTATCTCCTTCAGCATCAGCATTCTGTGGTTTTACTTCTGCCCCCTGGTTGCTCTGACCTTTCCAGGTGTGTTTATAAGTTGTATTTTCTAATGACTGTGCTCATTCAGATCTCTTTATTTATCCAAACTTTATTGCAAACACACACATCCAAGTTAGGGAACAAAACCCAATATGCTTTCATCATATTTTGAGATGCAACAAATATAATTGTAAATATGCCAGGCCATTTTGCAGACAGTCCTTGTTTACAAGGTTTGCAAATTTGTTCTCTTTTGAGAACAGAATGTCCCTCATTGTCAGTCTGAAAATCAGCAGATCATTGATGGATGCAGTTGAGAGATCTTAAGAATGGCTTGCCTACACACCTACACACACCTTTAAAAAAAGCCTGCTTCATTAAGGATTTCTCTAACTTCATTTATCTGAAGCCCATTTATTTGTGCCCAATGGACAAATTCTCCCACACCACTTATTTGAAATCAGTTACCCATTCTTTAAATATGTCTATTGATAAGTGCCTGGGTTGGTCCCTTAGTCTAAGACTTCTAGAAGATGGGTATAATTGAAGTTTTTCTTCCCTATTTGTTTAAGTGAGTGGGATGATTGAGCTTATGATTCATTTTTGAATACATAAAAATTGATAATGGTGGTAACATAACTTATGTTGTACTTTCATTGTCAAATAAAGATGACTCATAAAATGTACTGAGGCTATGACAGGCAACCTCCCCCCCACCCCAGTCTTCTTCCTTTACACCTTCATGACTCGGAACTTCTACCTTTTCATCTGAAACAATTAAAAACCTATCACACAGCATACCGCAACTTTGCTTTCCAGTGGTTGGGTTATTTATGATCATGAGCAGTTATCGTTTACCGTACAATGAATCTATGTTGACTACATATTAGGAGGAAACCTCCCGAAACAATCAAGTTGCCGATCAAGGTAGAGAAAAAAAGTGAGTGCTAAGATCAATGTGTTGAATGAGTAATTCTTATTCAGGGGACTAAAAGTGGGCCCAGAGTGGGGTAGGAAAGATAAAGTTGGAGGGAGGAAAAAAAGGGAAAAAATACAAAAATGTTACTTAATGAGTGTAGAAAATATAAATTCATAAGAGGAGGGTGTAATGTAGGAAAAATAAAAAATATGTGTGTTAAAGGTACAAACACTAGTGGGTATAATGGGATACTTCTGTGATGGCGAGAATAAAAAAAAGACAGCCTTTTAAGGAGAGGGAAAGAACACTATATTCATCCTGTGTTAAGAGTACATTGTTTTGATTTGAAGGTTTTGCTATACTTTAAAAGCTTTGGGCAGTGCCATTTTTCTTTTCTTTTACCTGTTAGCCATCTCCATACCCAAGGCAGTTAATTAACACTCAGTAGGACTTCATATACCAACTGTCTCTGACCCCATATACCCTCTACTCTGTCTCACTCAGGTAGTGATAAAACAAAACTGTTAGTTATGTACATCATCTGCCTTATTTTTAGAAATAATTCACATGTAGATTTCATTCTTTAATCCCAAACCAAAGGGAATAGATGCACATCAGGCTCTGGAAATTCTTCATACTCAGTAGAGGAGTTTAAGGGTAGGTAAGTAAAATGGTGAAGAGAGCACAGAGTCTGGAGTCAGGGAGATCTGAGTTCAAATCTGACCTCAGATACTTACTAGCTGTGTGACCCTGGGTAAGTCATTTGACCCTGTTTGCCTCAATTTCCTCATCTGTAACATGAGCTGGAGAAGGAAATGCCAAACACATCAGTGTCTCTTGTAAGAAAACCCTAGTTGGGGTCATGAAGAGGAGTCAGACGTGACTGAAAACAACTGAACAACAACATATAACTGCTTTGAGTTTGGGGTTGTTTTCAGATATTCCTGGTCTGTGGTGTAACTGGTGCAAATGAATCATTCTCTCTGATTTTTCATGGTGTGACTGGGGAATTGGTTATAATTTGCCTGGAGAAAACCATCTTTTCACAGAGAGTGATAAGGAAAGAAAGGTGAAAAGAGAATTTTAATCCTTTTTAGTGAATGATCAGCAAGTAGCTAATAGGTAAATTTGGCATTTTCATTCAGTGCATTTTAAAATTCCTACAGAATCCTGGAAAAAGCAAGCTGTTCAAAGAGTACCATCTTTATTTATTTTTTAAATGGCAGTAGTGGATTCCTTTGTGAGGCAGTTTCCATGGCCTTCAGCATCCTTTTAGAATCATCTGTTTATAACAGCTTGAAAGTGGATCCCTTTTGAAACTACTGGTTCCAGAATGGAGTTCTTTTGAAACTTTGGCAATTTATGCCTTGTCTTCTGTTTATTGCACTCTTTTACCTTTCATTTGTGGTTAGACATGGAGTGATCTGTGGCAGTGCAGTCTGTCCTGAGCAAGAATTTTTCATAATTTTAGCACTAGAAGGCATCATAAAAGTCATCCAGTCTGATTCCCTCACTTTTCAGATGAGGAAACTGAGACCCAGAGTGCCCCAAATCACATAACAAGTGGCAAAACCAAGATGCAGAATCTGGGATCCGACTCCCAATCCAGCACTCTTTACATTTCACCAACCTGCTTCTTATCTGTCTTTGCTGGATTTCATATCAGGTTCTCTACAGGTTCATTTTTCTCTTCAGCTGTATTTCAGTTTTCTTGAAGTTGTAGTCTTTTCTCTTTTTCCATTATCAGTGGGAATCAATTTGTAAGTTGTTTCACTTGACTGCTATGAATTACTTCGCAGTGGTAACAGGATGGTTCTTGCCCCATCTGAGCCAGCTCTTTTAGATGTGCCCCTAATTCCATCTCTTTCCAGCTCCTGTAACTGATTGCTCCCAGTTATCCCCTCTTTCTAGTCTGTTATCTCTTCCTGTCTACTGGTCCTATCCTTGCTGCCTTTGTACAAACTCAAGTCTCCCTATTGCTTAACACATATTCACTATACCAAGAATTCTCTCAAGCTATTATCCTTTATCTTTTTTTTTTCAGCTAGACTCCTAGAAAAAAGAATGCTGTTTATACTTGTTTCTACCTCTCTTCTCATTCGTTAGGCATTTTCATTTTGGCTTCTTGACCATTTTTTATCAAAAACTTCTCTATCAAAATGAACAATGATCCCTTTTTTATTTATTATTACTTTTTTATTGGTATCTTTTTTTAACATTGCCAGAATTTCACCCACATCCCTTCCCAAAGAGCCATTCCATATAACAGAGATTGTTTTTTGGAAAAGGACAAAAATTAGCAAAACCAGTACATCCAAAAAGTTTGCAGATGTGCTGTTTCACATTTGTGGAGCCCCTGCCTCTGGGGAGGGATGGAGTGGGGATGTCTTTCCATCTCTGCTTTTTGGAGCCAGGCCTGTTTCTTGTAATTTTATAACATTTACATCTGATGACTGTTATAGGAGAAATATCTCCTCTCTGAGTTCACGTGGTAGGTAGCTGCTGCCACAATGCAGAAATTACAGAGGTGAAAAGCTTGATTTTATTATCATGTTCAAGAGAAAACCTGAATCATCATGAAGATTCTGACAAGCCTTCTTATAGACAAAAGTATGTCAGTGACGGAGAAATAATTCTTTTATATAATGCAATCTTGTACGTTACTTTTAGGTCACAAAAGTTAAAAAGAAGAGATTTTCATATTCAGTGTCATAAAAATTGAATAAGCTTAGTTAAACAGATTCATAATCCTATACATTTCCTCAGGAAACAAACTATCAAAAAAGCCCTTGTAGGTAAACTAAGTCAGGTTACAGATTAAATTTAGAGAGTTCACAAATAGACTGATTGAGGAAGAAGATTTACATGTTGCCAAGGAGTCAGGGACAATTGAGATTCTTCCTCTGGCTTCTTATCTAAGGAATGTTTTAAGGTTCTAAGTAAATTTTCACATCCCATGAGGCAGGATTTGGTCAAATGAAGTTAATATTAACATTAAATAGTTCATATTAAGTTAATATCATTATTTCGTTAACCAGAATTTGCAGAGGGAATGACCCTTGGTCTCAAATAGTAAAAGGAAATAAAAATTCCTTTAGCATTAGGTTGTTATGTTATTATTTTCATTGTGTATATTGTTTCATTGGTTTTTATTCACTTGACTATACATCAGTTCATGTAGATCTTTCGATGCTTCTCTGTGTTCATCATATTCATCATTTTTTGCTGCACAGTAATATTCTATTATGTTCACATACCATAATTTGTTTAGGCATTCCTCAAATGATAGGCATCTATTTTGTTTTCAGTCCCTTTGCTGTCACAAAAAGTACTGCTAAAAATACTTTAATGCATATGAGAACTTTCTTTTAATCAATTACCTTCTTGGGGTATAAGCCTAGTAGGGGAACCTCTGAGTCAAAGGGTATGGACATTTTAGCCTCTTTTTTTTATATAATTACAGATTACTTTCCAAAATGAATGTATTGATTCACAGCTCCACCACCACTGCACTATCTTCCACAACATTGCCTGTTTCCTTCTTTGCCAATTTTCATGGTGTCACATGAAACCTCAGGATTGCTTTGAGATGACTTTCTCTTATTATCAGTAATTTGGGACTTTCTCTCATGTATCTGTAATAGTTTGCATTTCTTTGGAGAAGTGTTTGTGGCTATTCTTTGACTCCTTATCTAGCTTTTGGTCATACATGCAAATAGGCAAATTTAGAATTTATTGTTTTGGTTTAAGACTAATTTCTGCTGGACTACATTCTAGTTTTCCCAGTAGTCTTTATCAACTGGGAGAACAGATTGGAGATAGTATCCCATCAGACAAAAAGTCTCTTCTATGTTTAGTCCTGGGGAAATTTTTGTAGATTATTTGAAGATTAACCCTTAGTCTCTGTAGATTATCTGAAGAACAAGAAAGCTGATCCAGCTAATTAAGAGCTTATTTTTCAATTGCAGACAATATAATTATATGTTTTAGAGTTGGAGGATAACACCCTATATTCTCCTTTGTCCAGTTGGTATTTGTAGACTGCACAGTATGGGAAAGAAGCCTTGGATTTTGGAGTCAAAGGACATGACGGGTTCCAGCCCTTAGCACTTTCATTCTTTTAACATTCAGCAAGCATCTATTAAAGTGCTGACTGTATTCTGTGCTTTATATTAGCATTTATTTTGCCTAGAACATCAGTGATGTTCTAAGTTTTCTTTTGTTTGTTAACAGAATGGACCCAAATCTCTACAAGGTATCTTCGAGAACAGTTGGCCAAGATTGCAGATTTTTATCACTTGGCCTCAGCCCCAGGCAATGGTTCCATGGTTATGCCTCAAGATGTAGAACAAGCATTGAAGCAATGGGAATACAATGAAAAATTGGCATTCTATATGTTCCAGGTAACTTTTCCCAGAACCGCAAATTTTCTTGTGGTTAAACCAGGGCTAATTAAAATGCACTTAACTAACCTTTCCTTTTCTTCCCCTCCCCTTCCTTCCTTCCTTCCTTCCTTCCTTCCCTCTTCCTCTCCCTCCATTTCCCCCTATTTCTTCTCCTCCTCTCCCTCTCCCCTCTCACACACATATATTAATTTTTTTGCATGTATATGTACACCAAGGAGCTCATTCTGTCCATAACATCCTAGACTCAAGCCTGTATACGTCCCAGCCCTGAAATTTCATTGATGTGAGGACGCTTCTTCTCCCAGGGCATTTTTGGACCTGCTCTGCCATATCTAGTCTTAGAGGGTTGCATGTGGGCACAGATTATGTGACTTGCCTCGGACCACGCAAGTACTCACCAGGGGCAGGAATTAAACCCAAATCTTTTTGGCTTCAAGGCCAATTGTCTATCCATTGTGCCACACTCCATTTCATGTGCATAGTGAACTGTTTTCACATATATATGTTTACTCATGTTGCAGCTAACTCTCTTCTATAAGAGAAAAAAGTGCCATCAAAGATTAAAATTTGTCATTTTATTCTATAGTGGGCTTTGAGGATATTTCTTCAGAAATCTGTTGTTGCTGATACCACCTTCATTCACTAGACTGTGATCTCCCTGAGATTAGGGATTGTTTCATCCTTTGTATTTGTGTCTATAGTGCCTAGCTTATTACCTGGCACATGATAAGCACTTAGTAAATTCTCATTGGCTATTTCTTTAGATTTGACTTTGTTTAGAATTTATTTCAACCAACAGCTATCAAAATATGGTCTGAGGATCCCTGGGAGTCCCAGAGACCTTTTCAGGGGATATTTGAGGTCAACACTATTTTCATAATAACACTAAGACATTTTAATTTCTAATACAGTAAATATCAATAGATATACCCACATAAGCAAAAACTCATTGTGGGAGGAATTGTTCTCCATAATTTTGACGTGTATAGAAAGGTCTTGAGATCAAAAAGTTTGAGAATTAATGATTTAGACTAACGCAAAATCACCTGCAGTTTGTAATTTTATGAAAAGTCATTGCAAAGATTGGGGAAATTGAGTAGAGGCTAAAATCTTCTGTAGTCATTTTATATTAAGAGCCTGCTATGTGCCAAATACTTTGCTAGGTACTGGGGGTACAAAAACAAAAGAAAATCATCCCCTTAGGAACCTTGCCTTCTGTTTTAGGTGGAGGGTGAAACATTACATCCTTACATGTGAAATATATACAACATAATTTTGGGAGAGAGAGGCACAAATCCAAATGAAAGGCCATTTCTGACAGTAAAAGAGTACTTCAGAAGCTTAGTGGAAGACTAAAGGTCTTGGAAAGGATAAGGATGACATGGGTGGGAATGAGGAAGTAGGAAGGAAACTTGAGGGATCATGTGCTACTGTAGAAGCTGAAAGTAACCAGACTCTAGTGTTCCTTCATGAGTCCACCATGGATTAATTCTGCTTCACGCATATTTATTTTATTTTAGGAAGGAATGCTTGAACGGCATGAATATTTGACCTGGATTCTGGACGTCCTGGAAAAAATCCGACCAGTGGATGATGACCTCCTCAAACTACTGCTACCACTAATGCTGCAGGTGCAATTTATCATTTCATTAACTGACAAATAAGTCTGATAACAAGTAACTTTTCTACCTTTTGGTAGTGGCATCTCACATGCTCTGTGGAGTGGGGAAACCTGCCTCTTTGTTCTTCCTGCTTCCTCCTTCTCGCTTGAAGGAACACTGGCTGTGGATTCAGAGGACCACCAGTAGAGACACCTGGCAGGCAGGTAGTGAGAATGGAGCTCAGAGGAAAGAAGCTGATTGTATATAGAGGTTTGCATAGAGGTGATAGTTAAAACCAAGAGAGCTGGAAACATCATTGAGAGAGGGTAGAGAAGAAGTCTTGTAGCTGCCAAAAAGTTCATCCCATGATAGCTTGACTATTGTGATCTGCCCACAAATGAGCCAAGTTGCTCCTTGAAAGATAGTTGTCTGTCCTTGGTTTCCTAGTCATATATTTTACATTTTGCTCAAATAGCCTTTGGAAACTCAGAGTCATTTTTATGCCAGGATGAATCATCAGAGTGGGACTTGAATGAAGGATATACCAATGGAGGCTTGGATCAGTTATCTTCGTAGGTAAATGGGAAGTCCTCATTTGGCTTCACAAAATCAATTTCACAAGTACAGAGGGGTAGTGAGTGGCATGGCAGACATCTGTTTGATTATAAAAAATCTTTATTAAAATTTTAATTTAATATTTAATTTTCCCCCAATTACATTACAAAAAAAAAATCCTAAGGGTTTTAGGGCACTGTAAGCTCAGTATGTGGCAATTGTTTAATATGCTAGTCAAAATTTTTAAAAAATTCAAGCTTGGGATGTATTAGAGAAGCCCAGTTGTTCCTAGACATTAAAAGGAGACAGTTATGCTTTACTCTGTCCTAGTTAGGTCATATCAATCATTCAGTCAATAAAATTTATTAAGCACCTACTATGTGCCAGGATACAAAGAGGCAAAGGGTAGTTCCTGCCCTCAAGGAACTTATAATCAAATAGGACGGTATATCTAAACTATTAATGTTTAGCTCTAGGTATCACATTTAAGTTTCTTAGTTTGACTGAGACGATGCCCATTCAGTGATTAAGGCTAACTGAGTAAGAAATGAGGCAAAGAATGGCCTCTACCTAGTTAAAAAAAAATCAGTCTGTGAGGGGAAGACTTCTCAGGGTTTCTGGCCAAAACAGAATGCTATTTACATTCTCTCTGAGCCATCAGGGCCCAAACAATGACTGATCTGGGACCTGGGAAAGAACTTAGCTTAAAAAGGCCAATGTCTCCCGCTGCCTCTGGTGCCTACTCTGGGCATCCTGATCTATAATATCTTGCCACTGGACCCAGAGGGCTTCATAGGAGAAAGTGAGACTTTGTACAGCCCAGTCTCACGTAAATCTAATTCACTTGGAAGTCATGGTATCACTTTCCTGATGTCGTGGTCCTCTTTGAGAATGAAGGACAAATAAGAAGAATTACATTTAAGATATAACTTGATCATTTAGAGTGTGAGGGTGGGGAGGGCAACAAAGACTTTGAAGGAGGGTGCAGAGGATATTGAGCTTTCTCTTGAGGAGAATCCCGGCAGAGTCAGATGCCTAACTGCCTTCAAGTGTGTGGAGCTCCATTAGATTTGTTCTTTTGGGCCCCAAAGGGAAGAGCTAGAAGAAATGGAGGGAAGTGGCAGATGAAAATCTAGGTTTGATATGGGGAAACACTTCATTTTAAATCGTTATCTGGAAGTTGAATGGGTTGCGATGGAAGGTAGCGTGTTTGTCTTCACTGGAGCTCTTCAGACAAAGGCTGGACCACCATTTTGGAGAATATGGTTGAGAGGATTCTTTTTCCTACATGGGATGGTTGAGATGGCTCCTGATGTCCTTTCCATTTTGGAAATTCTGTGATCCCACATTTTCCAATTCAGCACCCTTTGCAGCTCTTCTTTTTCCTCTAGCACAAAATCTCAAAGTTCTTCCGGGAGTTCCTTCCACAAATAGGGATTTTCTTGGGTACCAACTCCAATAGTCCTCAAAAAGGAAAATTAAGGAGTATTAAATTATTTCCAAATTATTTCCAGCTTCTCCGTGTCTTCCTTTAGTCCATGTCATGGTCAATATATTTATTTTAATGCCTGGACTATGATTTACTTAAATTTAGGTGATGTGTGTGAGATTTTTATGGGGGAAAAGATGAATTCTTCTTTCTGAATGCTGAAGATCAATTGGGCATGAAGTGACTGACTCCAATGCTGTGTTTTCTCTTTCAGTATTCAGAAGAGTTTGTTCAGTCAGCTTATCTGTCCCGTCGTCTTGCTTACTTCTGTGCGCGACGCCTGTCTCTCCTGCTGAACGATAGTCCTAACCTCCTAGCTGCACATTCACCTCATATGATGATTGGCCCAAACAATCCAGGTCTGTCAGCATCAAGCCCTGCTGCACCTGGGCCAGTAATGAGCCCAGTCCAGATGGCTGGCTCAGATTTTCTTTCCTGCCCACAGCATCGTCCGCTGGTTTATGGACTTAGTTGCATGCTCCAGGTATGCCTTTAGCCTTGGTTTTCTACCAGATGATGCTTCAAATGCCTGTGGGTGTGACAGCATCTAATATGGCATCTTCCACTTGTAAACTGTAGAGTTTTTAATGTATTTTCTCCCCAAGGAGCATTGATATTGATGGAGACATTTTAATTTCCCTGCATCATTGGGCAGCAAGAGGACTGGCTGCCTTAGGTCTTGGTGACTACGGATTTGGGATCAGAATTTTGAAACTGGGAGGCAGTGTAGCCTTATGATTAGTGGGCCTGCTTAGGAACTGGAAGATCTGGGCTTTCATTGTCACACATACCCACACCCACACCCACCCCCCACCCCCTCAACCAAAACATGCAAAAATTATGTGACCAGTCACTTAACCTCTTAGAAGACCAAGCATTTCTCTAAAACCAGGTGCTGTACTTGAATTTTTGATCTGGGTCAATGAAGAGGATTTCCATACTGGTTAAATCATAGGCCAAGAACCAAAAACACACACACACACACACACACACACACACACACACACACACACACACACACAAACACACAAGCCCACATACAAAATTTTTTGGAAATTTTTGTTATCCTTAATCATTATACCTCATTGAAATCCCAGTAGGTTGTCTTTTCATGCCTAAATGATTCTTTGAAGGATGATCCTTCAAGGGCAGACCTATTGACATCCTGATAGGAAAATTAGTTTGCTCTTAGTAATTGACTTTTCGATTTTTTGATATGCATCAATAATGCTTAGAATCATGGTGCATGGAAAGACTCAGTAGCTCTTTTTCCCAAATCACTTTTGATACCTCTTTGCCTAACTAGACAAGAAGGCAACTAGTAGAGATGGTTTCCTTTATTTCATTTGCATCCTTAGTGCCAGACACAGTGTCCAGTGAATAGCAGACATTTAATAAATGCTTAAATAATTGATTGGATAATTGCTAGGATGACGTCAGGATTTCATCCTTTATGTGTCACTATAGCTCCTTCCCCATCTAAACACCATGCCATGCTCTGAGTTCCCATGGACTGAATTCATGCACAATGAGTTTTATCTGGTTGAGATTTATGGACAAATAGTGGTCTGTGTATATTTTTTAATTGTGAGGGGAGCTGCAAGAGGAGCTTGCATGTATTTTATACAATGAGCAAAAGAAGGTGGGGCACTGCTTTTGTTCAGAGTTTAGTATCCATTCCCCTCTGTTTCTATGTGGATGTTTTATAAATAAGTGAAATTTCCAATCAGAATTGCTGATTGCTATCCTTTGATTTGAGGTGGCTAGGTGGTGCGGTAGATAGAGTGTGGAGCCTGAAATTAGGAAGATATTTCTTCCTGAGTTCAAATCTGACCTCAGGACCTTACTTGTGTATCTCTGGGCAAGTCACAACCCTGTTTACCTCAGTTTCCTTTTCTGTAAAACAAGATTGAGAATGAAATGGCAAACCACTCTAGTATCTTTGCCAAGAAAACTCCAAATGGGATTATGAAGAGTCAGACATGACTGAAAAGTGACCGAACAACAACCAACATTTAATTTAGATTTTATTTTCATTATTTTTCCCTAGTTTTTTTTCCATGCCCCCCCAAAAGAACCCCAAACACTAGGATTTAGCTTTGTGCTCCATAGTTATAAATGGTTTGGATTTCAGTTTCTCCTTTGCTACCTCTTTTATGCTGTTCCCCAAATTCAATTACTTTTTTGGTAAGATCTTATGATATTTTTCAGTGTTCAAAGAAACTTCTAAAAATACTGTTATTGGAAGATCACACTAAAGTAAGACAGATACAGAGACAACCTACTTCCTTTAAGATGTCACTTTATATTCGATGATGCAAGAAAATTAAACATTTTAATTAAATTTCTAATTAAAAAAAACAAATGATTAATCAGAGACATCTTTATTTTTATGAAGATGAATTTTCTTCCCAGCATTAGGGAAAAGATAATGCTTTGTTTCAGAGACTCGTCTGTGGGACTGGGGTGTTAGGCTGAAAATGTAGGATTTCAGTCTCCTGCTGACTTTTTCAGTCAGCTCCCAACTTCCTGCTGGCTTCCCTTCCTTTATGGTGTGTGAAATGTGGATTTTCTTATCCTTGCCTTAGATTGACTGGGGATGGGGAGGATGAGAACAAAATATTCAGTCATTATCATCACTGGTGTTGTCTTATCCACTGTTTCTCAGTCTCCCTCAATAACTGAATTTCTCCCCTTTGTTTATCATCAGACTGTAACTCTTTGTTGCCCAAGTGCCTTGGTGTGGAATTACTCCACAAATGAAAATAAAAGCGTTAACCCGGGCTCTCCTTTGGATTTACTTCAAGTTGCTCCCTCCAGTTTACCTATGCCAGGTGGAAATTCAGCATTCAATCAACAGGTAGGCTTTTCCTTTAGAATGGAAAATTCTTCATTTTCAGTATTTTATTTCATAGTGGATCTGCTCATGGATAGACTGTTGAACTTGTTGTCAGGAAGACCTGAATTCAAATGTGGCCGTAGGCACTGAAAGCTCTTTTTGTGACCCTGGACAAATTAAATGAGATTATATTTGTAAAGCGTCTTCAACCCTCAAGGTTAAACCTAAAGGTTAGTTATAATTATCATCCTTAAAGATGCTTTGGGCCATAGTCAAGTGTACCTTATAGTTTTTATGTAAATATATCTGTGATGGCTGAAGACCAATATCAATGAGAAGCCAGCTCAGGTTAAAAAATATGCAGAAGTTATCCTTCCATTTATACTTATAAATATTACCTTAAATATATGATTGATCAAGCATTTATTAGGACTTGTTATATGTGAGTTGCTAGAAATTGGTGATAGAAAGATAAAAGTGAAATAGTCCCTGTTTTCAAGTTGATTACTTTCTGTCAGCGAGGTTGTGAGTCTTTGAAAGGCAAAGAGGGCCATTTCTATTTAATCTGAAAGGTAAAGGAGAGACACTGATGTTTGAATAAGAGAATGACTTGGAGATGTACCGCTTTTTGTGGGGGATGGACTAAAGTAGGGAGAAAGGCAGAGGGAACAAAGAGGAAGCTTTTGGAATAGTGTGGAGAGAGATGATAGCGTTGACCAAGATTATTCCTCTGATGGAACAATGGGAACTTCTGAAATTGAGAACGGCTATGGAATCCAAACACAGATGGCCAAGGGGTAACTTTTTTTTTTTTAATAAAATCAAAGAAGTTGCTGTTTTGTTGAAGTGTATACACCAGCAACTTCATAAGTGATCTTTTATCCTATGTGCGTTAGGATCTAATCTCCTTTTAGGAACCTCTTATTTTCATTTCTTAGGATGATTTTAATGATTGGAAAATCTTTGACACTGTCTAGCCTAGGGAGGGGAAACCTGCGGCCTGAAAATCTTTGACACTGTCTAGCCTAGGGAGGGGAAACCTGCGGCCTGAAAATCTTTGACACTGTCTAGCCTAGGGATGGGAAACCTGCGGCCTGAAAATCTTTGACACTGTCTAGCCTAGGAATGGGGAACCTGCAGCCTCAAGGCCACAGGTTCCCCATCCCTCATCTAGCCTGTCCTCATTATGTAAACATCATTGGCTTCCTAGTAGCTGAATGAGCTTATATTCATACCCCTTTTCAGAGTCTCAGGGCCTGACATGATTTTCTCATGTAGGATTTCCCTACACCAGTGAAATTACAACTCCAGTCCCCATCCCCATCCTTACCATTCCCATCTCCATCTCCAACCCCATCCCCTTCTTTATCTCCAGCTCCTTTTCCATCTTCATCTCTATCTCCATCCCTATTCCCTGATGGTTCTAACCAATAGAGTTTCTCCTACTCATAATTTTTTACTTCCCTGGGAAATATGATGGAACTTGTGCGTGTATGTTAAGGATGGGGATGAATGAATCATACCCTTCAGTTGAGAGTAGCACCCGTGGTAGGCAGGGGCGATTATTTCCGTGGCAGCATTTGAGTGTATTAGGTGTAATGGCTCAGTAATTATTATTTCGTTTCAGAAAATGCTGGATTATTTGGATTAAAAGATTATGCAGTTTGAATTGAACTGAATTGAATGCAGGATTGTGACTAATTTCCTTCAGTTGGGGACATTTTGAAGCTTTTTTTCCCTGCTCATAGAGCAGCTAAGATCTGTTTTAGAACTCTGATTGTGGTTTATCGTGCCCTTGAAATTTTTACCTGTGCAGTATTTTTTGAATTGACATTTATTATTATCAGAATTGACAGCGGGATAGTTCAGTTTAGCTTGTAAACTCCCTTTCCCTCTCCCCATAAGCCCCGCAAAAGGCCCGTGCAATGGGCTGCCGTTTCCTAACGCTGTTAAGAATGTGAACACACTGCAGGGTGCCTTACTTGTGCAGGGAAGCCTGACATGATGGAGGCTGGAATTGTGACTTTGCAAGCTGAAGCTAATTAGAAGCAATCATCTTTCAGGTTCGGGCAAAGATCTACGAGGTAGAACAACAGATAAAACGTCGCGGCCGTGCCGTGGAGGTTCGCTGGTCTTTTGACAAGTGCCAGGAATCCACAGCAGGTATTGAAAAGCAAAAGTGAATAAATGATTTTGGCTTTTGGGCTCCCTGGTGTGTCTTTGATTCTTAGAAATCATTTTCATATGAAGAGAGTTTTTTAATCCAAACTCTTGATGGAGCAGTAAGTAGACCCTAGCTAGGGTCTGGGACTTTGTTCCAGGATTCCAGAATTCAGGGGGTACTGTCGGGACTTGCAGGCCTTCAGCACAATCAGTTAGTAAACATTGATTAAGTGCCTATTAATCAGTAAACGTTTATTAAGTGCCTACCATGTGCCAGATGCTGTGTGTGCCAGGCTACAAAGAAAGTCAAAAGACAGTACCTGCCCTGGAAGAACTCATAACCTAATACTGGAACAAGTTGGCAAGAATTAGTTTAAATGGAAATATTAACCTGGCAGCCCCCTTCCAGATGATTCTCTCTTCCCATGGGCAAAAATTCCTAGTAATATTATTTGGTTTATTGGATACTCGAACCTCATTTGGACTTTTTCCTTTTTTACAAGGATTTAATCTTCCGAGGATGCATTGGCTTTGTCTGCTAACCATCTCTCTAGGTGTTCTTTGTGTTGTATGGCTTTGATTTTTGCCTGTCCCTGAGTGCTTCACTCTTCTTCCTCTAGGGGTTACCATCAGTAGGGTCTTGCACACCCTGGAAGTCTTAGATCGCCATTGTTTTGACAGATCTGATTCCAGCAATTCAATGGAGACCCTTTATCACAAAATTTTCTGGGCCACCCAGAACAAGGATAACCAAGAGGTAATTTCTATTTTTTAATCATCTTACCATTTGTTTTCTCAGAGTAGGCTTTTTTTTATCATTCAGTGTCTAGGCTGATGTGATGTGAAATAGGAAAGAAATTGGAAGAACATTTACCTGGAAATCAGCAGACATGGGTTCAAATACTACTTCAGAAACTGATCACCTGGGGAACTTGGGTATTTCTTTGGCCGCAGTATCATCATCTGTCAGATAAAGGAGCCTGGGGTAGGTGGCTTCTGAAGATCCAGCTCTGAGTCTAGGATCATGTGATGTTTCTGTGCTGTGGGTGATAACATGTCTAAATGAACTGCAATATTAATATAAAACTTAAATCTACCATGTGATCTCCCCATCTTTTTCCAGCAGGCTGTGTATTGGTTAAGGATTAGACTTAATCAATTTATTCATTTTCCTTAAGGAATGAAATTATTTCAGTACTTAGACCAGAGGGAGGTGAAAGAACAATTGTAGTAAAAGTCTTTGAAACATCCAAGGACCAGCCTAGCTAAGTTGGAATGGCTCATTACCAGAAGGTTGGCCACCAGGGAATTACTTTTTTAAGCCGCAGAAAATCAAGATCATCCTATGGTGATGAGGCACTGTGACCTATGTTGGTGGCAGAAGCTACCAGTTGATGACATCATAGCTCCCAAAGAAGTCATGAAAATTATGTGCATTGATAAAAGTGTATTAAGAACTATCCCTGTTTCCCTCTCCTCATACCACCGTACACCGTGTGTCCCAGCAATTATCAATCCTGTTTATGAATAATAATTGTCATTTATATAGTGCAAAGCCTTTTCCGTTAATCATTATGAGTGGTTGTTATCTTTCCTTCTTGAAAAGAACCAAAATGACATCCCTATATTGGGGTCAACGTACAGTGTGTTGAACTGTGGCTGATCTGACCAGTATGAGCTTGGAAGGCTATCCCACAGGTGAGGCACAAATGGTCCATATGAACATTTGGAGTGGAAGTGTCTCTAAATTTGCACATCTCACATTTATTTTGAACTCCTGTAATTCTACTTTGCTCATAGGGCACAGCACCATCTTTGATGCGGCCATACCATGTTGGGTGGTCTTGTGCCAGTGTCCCCCACATCTTACAGTCGATTCCAGAGTTCTTCAGAGGGACCTTAAGATTGTCCTTGTATAGTCTACTCTTAGTCACAGCTCTCCTTCAAGGTTATCTTTCCCTTTGTTCTTGGTTAGCCCTCAGTGAGGTTTAGGTGAGATTATGTGTATAAAGTATGGTTATCATCATCATTTTCATCATAGTTAATTTTTAAATATTCATTTTCTAAAGCTTCTTCTCAGATGTGCTTTAAAAGTCTTTTATCCTTGTGATTCTAGAATATTTGGTCTTATGAACATTTAAAATAAGAAATGGGACTTTGGCATTTTCAGCAGCAAGCATTTATGAAGTACCTACAATTTGTGTGGTGCTGTGCCAAGTGTGGGAATAAAATGGTTCAAGAAAAAAATACAATTTAACTCTGCTCTCATAAGCTATAGCCTCAACCTTAATCCAAGCTTTTTGGTCTCTGCATTAGGTTCAGTAATCAATTCTCATGAACCATTGGGTGCAAGAGAAATTTATATATCTTCTTGCTCATTTCTGTAGGTTATTGACCTAGTTCTGTGTTCAGGGGGAGGAACAGGGGTAAGATCCTTAGGTTGTAGAATGTTGTAAGAAGAAAATATACTCAAACTCAGTGTTGGACCCTTACTGGAAATTATGACTGAATCCTAGAATTGTAAGTATGCAGTATGAGGCTACTAGAACAAAAAAAGGGGAGCTTGGTAGTCTGGATTACAAATAAAAGGTGTCTGATTTCCTTTGTTTCCTTGTTTATTATTGAGTGCAATAGCAGAAAGCTATTTTATTCCCTAGGGAGGGCATGACCATATCCATCAAAATCAATTGATTCAGACTGTCAGCCTGCCTAGATAACATTATAATGAACTCGCCAGCTTCCAATCATTGTTGGACTTCTTTGAGGAAACTTAATAAACCAATTCCAATATAATCAAAGGGGGAAATGGACCTCAGTTGAAGATGAGGACAGCCAATTCTGTCATACACACAAGCCATTGTGAGGAGACTGTATGCAAGATGGGAGGCAGAATAATCAATTTCAAATTACCTCGTGTGACTCTACGGCAGTTAATTAGTCTTGCCTCAGTTTCCTCATTTGTAAAATGGGAAAGTTGAACCAGATGACCTCTGAGATCCTTTCTAACTCTAAATCTGTGATCCCATGAAATCAAACTGATCGACACCATCCAACTCATGGAAATGTCTGCTTTCTGCTAAATTTAGGGTTCGTCCGCTAGGTGGCAGCTTATTACTAGAATTGTGATTTGTGAACTGGCTGATTTTTATTTTTTTAAAACTGGTGCTAGGTGCATTTTTTCAGGATCAGTAGGAACAATGTACTTTTTGAAAATGACGGAAAACAGTGGGCCCACCCTTTGACTTAACACATGAGATGTTGCCCCCAAATAATTTTGAATGTGTGAAATGTTAGCTAGCCAGAAACTTATTTTTAAAGCAGTATATTTTGAGGATCATAGCCATTTAGCGTTTTAAAGAGAAATCCCTCTCTTCCATCATGTAGTTCTACAATGACCTTACTCATGTTCTTTCCCTAATTCTTCCTGCACTCCTCCACCTTAAATCATTTGTCAGTCTCCCTCCATGAACAGAGCACAATTTATAATGTATTCATAGGTGCCAGTATACTGCAGTGTTGTTAAAATGATGTTTTATGCATGATGGATATAAATCCACTTTGTCTAATACTTAAAACTGTAATTCCTACTGGTGGCTGCCACTGAACAATTTGATTTACTGAAAGAAAGGATAATTGAAGTCTGATAGGTCCTTCCACACTAGGTACTCCCCATTAAATGATTAATGATAATAATGGGGTTTTGCCCTCTGTGATTGAATGGATACATGAGGACAAAAGAAGGCTGGCATAATTGCTTTTCATCAGATGTTAATGCTACATCCTTTTCTTGACTATTATGGTGATAATAAATGTTTGGGTATTTTTTTTTCTGTTCTGGGAATTCCTGTGCTGATAGGGAAGCAGGAGACATGGGTTTCTTATCCTGGTTCTTCCCCTGACATTCCATATGACTTTGAGCATGTCTCTTAACCACTCCGTGGCTTAGTTTCCTCATCTGTCAAATGGAAAAAAATGGTGTTGTTTACCTCCGGGAGCTTAACACAGGCTTTTTGAACAATAAGAAGCACTCTACAGACCTAAGGCTAGAATTATTTATTATAATACTTATTATAACTCTATATTACATAGTTACATGTTACAGAAGTTGCATGGATATACTTATTATAATATACTTACAAGTATATTATCATATATTATAGTTACTTATTATGAGTTCTTTCAGAACTCTTGCACACATGGTACCACTACATTTTTTGTTTTTTTTTAACTAAATTTTTATTTAATTCTTTTTTCAGTTATTGAGCATTTATTTTTTTTCTCTCCAACTTCCCCCATCTATTGGAAAAAAAAAAGAAAGAAAGAAAAAGAAAGAACATTATATTCTTTGTTAAGAAGATGTCATGCTTAGGATTTAGAAACATCGCTCTTATTTCCCTAAAATCCACTTCCCATTTTTAGTTTCAGAATGAGGTTCAGGCACTGAGCCTATAATAGGAAGGGGAAAAAGCAAAGAAAGTTAATGTTGTTTCAACAGTTCGAGAGGCTTCCGGCGACCACTGTAGTGTTACCTCTGCCCCAGGTGCGCCATTGCTCTTGACATCTACATGTTTGGTTTCATAAGTAACAAGATGGATTCCAACCCTGTCCTCCCAACTCCAGACCCAAGGCTCTTTCTAGGATATACCATAAAAGTATCTTAGTCTAAGCCAAAATTACACTGGAAAGCATTATGCTTTGTATACCAGGATTTCTTAATCTGGTGTCTGTGGACTTGATTTTTGTGTTTAATATTTTGATAGCCTACGTATTTCATTTCATGCTTTTGACAGTATTATTCTAAAAATGGATCCATAGGTTGGTAAGACTGCCAAAGGGATCTATAACGCACAAATGGACTAAGGACTCTAGATCTTTACAAAATATAAGCAATGTTATGACTTAGAAATCTTGACTTTTCTCCATATTGACACTATTCATTCCCATCCTTGACCTGGACCTTGGTGGGGACATCATTGAGCATGTCTGTGATGTGACTGCCATACCTAGGGCCTGGCTTTGCTGATTCAACATCCAGCACATTCTTTAACCTTCTCCTTTCTCCTCTTCCTCTTTGTTATATAATCATTTATGTAATGATTAAGAAAATAGCAGTGGGTGTAAAAATTGGTTGAAAAGGCTGCAAACCTTCTCAACTTCCTGGAGCGATGTTACATTAGAATCTCTTGGGGTACAAAATGGCCCCAGGGGCCAGATTAGTAAATGTGTGAGGTGGGGTTACAACCCAAGTGTCTGATGCTACATCCCTTACAATTATACTTCTGAAGAAATATCAAACAGAAACCTGTCTTCTTCAGTCTCTTTCCTCACTGCATGCTCTCTGTAGAACTTTGGGGATAAGTCATTGATTTTTATGGTATTTTTACCCCAGTAACATGTTAAGAGCCTTAAATAGCAGTGTCTTTACAGTAAGTAAAGAATTTTTTGAATATTTTGAATATTTTGCCCTTGACTTGGCTCTCCAATCACTAGACAGCCATTCACTGCAGTTGGAGTTAATTTTAAGTAAGTCTTCCAAACCAGTAACCCCACCAAGTGGGGGATGGCAGTGACCTTGAGTAAATATCAAGTTACAGTGAAGTACATCTATGGAAATTGTTTCATGGTTTCAAGTGTGGCAGAAATGGAGCAGATTTACCGAGTTGACTTTAGAGGATTTCAGAAGGTAGGATCTCTCTCTGCTGGAGATCTCTTTATTTTAATAATAAATAAACTATTTATATTCATAAATAATTTATAAATACATTTATAAAATATAAACATAATTTTAATAATAAATAATTAAAAATTATTGGCATTTATGTACTTACTATATGCCTGGCACTGTGTTAAGTGCTTTACAAATAATACTCGATCCTTACAACAACTCTGGGAAGAAGGTGGTATTGTTATCCCCATTTTATAGATAAAGAAACTGAGGCAAACAGAAGTTAAGTGACTTGTTCAGGGTCACACAGAGACTTGATCTGAACTCAGATCTTCCTGACTGTGGGCCTAGTGCTATGTACACTGTTCCATCTAGCTAGAGGGCAAGCAGATCCTTTGTTTAGTGGTGAAACCAAGAACTTTAACTCAGGTTACAATATATCCCTTTGTCCTTAACACCCCTTTCTCCCCCCTCGCTCCAAAAGAAAAGAAAAGCTGATAATTCAGTGAGGTTAAAAGAATTCTGGAAGACAGTAAAATGAAATAATGTCATGGTGATGACCCTGGATTCTCCCAAGTTTTTAATGGTGCCCAAGATCTGACTGGCCCTACTAAGTTAGGAAGACTTTGCCTACAGGCCTAATCCCCCATGGACTGTGGGGTTTGTTAACAGAGAACTAGATGAGCTATACTGGGTGTTAGTTTTGGAAATCACAGTTCTGTCTTTAAGTCCCAACCCTGTTTCTGGCTATCTGTGAGATTTTGAAAAAATTACTTAATTTCTTTGGGCTTCAGTGTTCTCATGTCTAAAGGAAGGTCTTGGATCTCTGCCTAATCCTATGATGTAAGTCTTCTAGGGGTTGCCATCAGCACTGGGGGAGGGATCATCTACTCTGATGAAATCACAGATCTTTGGAAGTACTAAATTATCTCTACAACTACATTCAACCTTATGTGTTTGCCCAGTTATTTCACAAGATGTAGAGACTCCCAAGCTGTAGCTGAAGCGACATCCATCTGAAATGCACAGTGTTTGACCAAGTCAAATCCTGGCAGTTAGATGCTTGAGTGCCCATTAGGATTTCTGCTTTATGATGGAAGAAAACATAAGCTTTGTTAAAGGCATATAGTAAAATCTGGGTGGTTTTGAATCTATATGCTTTTTGTCTGAGAGGCTATGTTTCTTCTGAGATCTCTTTGGTGGTCACAAAATCACATATTTTCAGCATTGGCAAGGACCTCAGGTGCCATCTGTACCAACCTGTGTGTAAATAGAACACCTTTCCAAGTTATCTCCAACAAATACTCATCATGCTTTGTCCTGAAGACCTTTCTAGTAAAGGGAAACACATTATACCTCTTGAGGCAGTCCATTCCACATTGAACTTTAAGATAGCTCTCCCTGTTAGTAATTTTCCATTAACCAACCTGTACCCCATATTCCACCCTACCCTCCACCCTGCTGCTTCTGTTTTTTCCCTAGGTTTTTGGTTTTGTTCAGTCATTTCCAGTTTTGTCCAGCTCTTGTGACTATATTTGGGGTTTTCTTGGCAAAGATGCTGGAGTGATTTGCCTTTTCCTTCTCCAGCTCATTTTACAAATGAGGAAACTGAGGCAAACAGGGTTTGCCCTAGGGTCATAAAACTATTAAGTATCTGAGGCTGGATTTGAACACAGGTCTTCCTGACTCCAGGCCTGGCAGTATCCACTGTGCCACCTAGCACATGTTTTTAACATACCTAATTTTTAAAAAGTGTCTTTTAAGTCTTCATTGCATCTAGACCATGGTATACTATGATCTAGGAACATTGAAAGGTGTGTATGAGGCAGGAGGGGCAGGTTAGCTAAGCAAACTTGTTAATTTCATAACCTTAATTTTGTATATCTAGTAAGCAAGTAGAATTCTGTCCTCACTGTTCACATACTAAAGGGAATGCATAGGCTTTGTGATAACTATTTCCCTTTGGGGCTCAGAAATGTCTTTTCTAGGTTTAGTGTCTTGTATTCTGAAGTACACAGACTATCTGTGCCCAATCTGTGGTAGAGCATTCCGAGCTTGTACTGGTCTGATCAACCACAGTCGGACACATTGAAACTTGACTTTTGGTCCTCTTTGAGAATGAAGGACAACGGCCAAAATCCTGAAGGATGTTTTTAGAAATTTGTTCCTAGTCAGAGGTGGGGCACCTGTTGTCTTGAGACCACATCTGGTTTTCTAGGTCCTCAAGGGTGGGATTGAATCTAAACTAGTACTGGTGATCCTGGGAAGGCTGACGTTTTTGGTCTCATCCTGGAATCCACATAGATTTATCAACTCCTGACTGTAGCTGAGAGGTTTCCATTCTTGATCCTTGATTTGGCCTCCAACTTGACACCTGAAAAGAAATGAAATTATTCTGCTGAGGTCTAGATAACAGGAATTAAATCTAAATGTAGAAAAACAGCTTACCTTTAACTGAATTTGAATGTTGGGCAATTTCCTTTATCGGAGTTTTTTTTCATTTTGGGAGGATGTTGAGAGAAAGAGAAACAGAGACAGAGAGAGAGGGAGGGAGAGAAGGGTGAGAGAGATGGACAGAGACATCTGGGTCTGGGGTATTCCCAACCCCTTTTTTTCTGTTCCTTATACCTGAAGTATCCTAAACTAGAATCTTGGATGGAACAGGGAAGATGGTGCCATATTCTTCGAGAACTGCCCACACATGATGGAAATGGTCTTTAGATCACCCAAGGGGAGGTCAGCCCAGGCACATGAGTCAAGGAGTTCTAGAAAGAATATTTTAGGCAGCTTTAGATGACTTTTTGGACAGCTTTTGTTTCCACTTCTCTGTTTCTGCTGCCTTGGGAAGCATACATTCTACTTAGTGATGTAAAAGAGGAGGGAAGAGGAGGCGGGAGGGGGCACACCTCCCAAGAACAGCTGTGTGTCGATTTCCTCTATCCCCAGGGCTTCTTTAGAAGAACAAGAACATAAAAGAAAACAAAGCCCAAACTCCAAAGTCTCTGGAACACAGGGCAGAGTCTTCTATTTCTGTGTGATCGAATAAACATGGTATGCTCTGTGCCTGTCATACAGATGGGTGTCGCTCATATGCCTGATTCCAGAAAATAATCTCCTCCTTTCTTGCCAGCTAAGTCCCTAGTCCATCTGGGGCCTGATTTGTGACAGGGAAGGCTCTGGGGTTTTTTGTTGTTGTTGTTTTCTGTGTTTGGTTTTTTGCTCATAGATCCTATCTCTGGCTGTCTCTTACTGTTGAACACAAGAGACCTGATTGGGAGGATCACTGCCCTTGCCTACTTGATCACCATTATTTGATTCAATTCACTTTAATTTTTGCGGGAACAATCGGAGTTAAATGACTAGCACAGGGTCACACAGCTTATAAGCGTCTGAGGTCAGATTTAAACTTATGTCCTCCTGACTCCAGGGCTGCTGCTTTATCCACTGTGCCACCTAGGTCCTCTGATTCAATTTACTTTTAACTTGTTTTTTTCAACATTTTTTTATACTGATAAAGGAATGTGATTAAAACAAGATCAGCTCATAAAGCAATTGTATCAGAAAACACATTAATTTCATATTCTAAAGCGATTTGCTATATTGTCTCATTTGCTCTGTATGGCGTCTTTGTGAGAGAGGTGTTTTTGTTACTCCCATTTTACAGATGAGGAAAGTGAGACTGAGAGAAGTGACTTGTCCAGAGTGGAGCTAGAAAGTCCAGAAGTACAGGATATGACTTCAGGTCTAGTACTAGCTACCCATGTATGTAACGTTCTGTATTCATAGTCCCCCACCTTTCTGCTCATAGTAGGGTGACAGGAGGGTGTCTGTTCTCAGACCAGGGTTGGTCATTACTTTTATTTAGTATTTGGTTGTTGTTGTTTTTTTATTTTAATTTTATCTTTATTGGGTTTTTGCAAAAATGTTTACCTTTTATGCAGTAAAAATTGTGCTGTTTTCACTTTAGTGTTCCTCTTTAATGCCTTGTTTCGATATGAACTTTCCTTCTATCCATATATCTCAAAGGTATATCTCCATGTTTCTCTACTTTGTCTATGGTGTGACCTTTTCTATGTAGAGCATAAGCTCATTTAGTATAGGCGCTGGTCTCTGTGTTGTCCAGTGGTCAATACTGGAAGAATTGTTGGTTTAAAAAGGGTTGCACTTGGTCCCAGAGGGCAAGACAAATTTAATCGTTGTAAAGAACACTTTTCCTAACAATTAGAGTTTTGCCAAAAGGGAATGAATTGCCTCAGGAGGGAGTGTAATTCCCTGTCACTGAAGGTCTTCACTCAGAGGATGGATGATCACAGAATCACAGACTTTTAGCATCGGAAGGGACTTTGGCTCATCCGTATTTGAAAAGATTCCACACCATCAAATACCAACAAATGATGGTGAAAGCAATGGAAGTCTTTCCAAGATAGCCCATTCCATTTTTTTGTACAGTTGTGACTGTCAGGGAGTTTTTCCTGAGGTCAAGCCTCAGTTTACGTCTCTTCTTTGTCTGTCTATTGCCCTTGGTTCTGTCCTGTGGGGTCAAGTGGAAGAAATTCAATTCTTCCTTCATGTGACCACTCTTTATATATCTAATTAGGTAGTGGGTATATTTTCCCAGTACAGATTGGAGTAGATAGTCACCGAGGTACCATCCAGCTCTGAAATTCTCTGATGCTAAGATTCCCACAAAACCATCTGCCTGTGCAAGGTAGGGATGTGTGGCCCCATGGAGGGCAATGACATCATTTTGCAATGGTGGGCAGAGAAGTCATTAATTGTGGGAAGCATCTTTGTGATGTCACTGTGCTCCTCTGCTCCCAGAGCAGTCTCTGTAAGCCTTTTCTGCCCCAAAATAATTAATGGCTAGACAATTAAATTTGACTGATTGTGGAAATTACTAGCAACACTTAGGATGATAGATGTAGAACTGGAAGGGACCATAGAGACCATCTGCTGCAACTGCCACCTTTTACAGAAGAGGAAACTGAGGCCCAAAGAGATTAAATGACTAGAGACTAAGCCAGAGAGGCAAGATTTGAACCCACTTTGCCTTTCATACACACTCTTCCTGTCATTGTCTTTGTGCCTAAGACAGCAGGAAGGGCTTAACCCATATTTGGCAGGCTGCTTTCATATGATATGTTGTGCAAAGAATGATAGAATTTGCAGAGATCTAAATTTGAGTCCCGCATTCAACTCTTACTAACTTTGTGACTTCAAGCAGACCCATTTTAGCTCTCCCAGGTCAAGCTCCTTGTCTGTAAAATTTGACCCTACCTGAAGTATCCACCTGCCTCACAGGTTTTTGTTAAGAGAGCAGCCCATTTACTACAGAATTAATGGGGAAAGGAGATTTAGCTGCCAAGAGTTGGGATGGCTCGGGGTTCTCCTGAGCCCAGATCCCAAGGCATATAGCTCAACTCCTCCCTGCTCCCATGTGAGGTAGCTTAAGTCCCGTATTTTTGCTTAGCTCTGGTTTCCCACTTAGTAAAAGAATGGAGTGAGTCAAATTGTGACCGGAATGTTCTATTTTTAGCACATCTCTGTCTGTCTTGGTGTGGGAACAAAATCCCAAGGAGCATTTTGCAGGGCTGTAGTTTTCAGGGGGCTGAGGGTGTCGAGGGACAGTGTATTTCTGAGTCGGTAGACAGTAAATAGCCCTTTGGAGACCTTTGGATACTCAATGAAAGATGCTTCTTCACCCAAGAAGAATTTGGCCAATTCATGTTGCTCTGTAAAAGTTTACATATTTTCCTGATAGTAGTTCCAAGAAACTTTCAAGCCTTCTGTACATGGTAGTTTGATTCTTTGTTTAATAAATCTCTAAGGATATCAGCTGCATTAATTAATTTTAAAATTATGTCAATAATGAGAGTTTATGCTTGGGTTACAGTAGAGAGTATATGATGTGTCCATTTGTATTTGGGCAGGAATTTCAGATGACTTCTAAGCCTCCTGTATGGGTTTTCTGTAAATTGTTTTAACTTGAGCAACAATATGTTCAGACAGATGTTTATCGGTAATCTTTCTCTGTTACAGTCATTGCCTGCAGTTTTCCAGAAACTCAAAGAAAATAGGAAAGCCAACTAACTTACTGAGCAGGCCTTTTCTATCAACAGTTATCAACAATCCTGACAGATTTTTCTGGTAAAAGAATATTTTGATCCATGGCTTGGAAATTTGGTCAGTGCTTTTTGCAGCATTGTAAGTACAGAAAGGCCCATTTAAGGAGATATGTTGGAGATAAAAGATGAAAAAACCCAACAACAACTTTGTTCTCAATATATAGAGTTTTAAAAAGAGAAGCACAGCTCTGAATGGAGGATAGTGTGTAGATTAGAGGTGTCAAACTCTTCCCTAACTGGGGGATTATATTACATTAAAATGTAATTGGGAAACGTTTAGCACAGTAAATAAAAATACAGTATGACATAGGTAATGTTAATTTGTGGTTTTCTAAGCCAACATGTGGACTATATGTGTCTATCTGAGTTTGACACCACCATTCAGAACACTGGATTGGGATTGAGAAGCCCTAGGTTCTGGATCCAGTTCAGCTGCTAGATGGCTGGCTGGGTGATGCTGAACAAACCATTTCACATTTCTGGGCTTCAGTATCCTCATCTATAGAATAAGGGAATTCAGCTTCATTCAGGTGGAGTATTCTCTGCTTCTGTGATAACACCAGCTGTCCTTGTAAGCGGCAGCACCATGCATGGAAAAGAGGAATGGATCTTGAATTGGATTCAGAAGAATGCCTGGGTTCAAATTCTGCTTCTGACACCTGCTAAGCTGTGAGTTTTTGGGCAAGTTAGTCTGTCTTCTAATCAGCTTGGTAAACTGGAAGGAACCAAGACCTTGAGGACCTGGGTTCTAATTCCACTTATTTTATCTTCATCTGTAAAACAAAGAGGCTAGATTAGATGGCCTTTGAGGTCACTTGTAGCTACATCCATCCTATGGCCGCTGATCTGCAAAATGGTGGTATGTCTAGTCCAGAGGTGTGCCACACAGAGGACTGAGAGGGTCACAGGTGGCTTAGAGGACACAAATTTCCTACCTCTTGGGATTGATTACTCTGCAAACCTGAAAGGACTATGTAGATGTTTCTTCTCTGACACCTACTGACTGTGTGACTTGGGGTAAGTCACTTACCAGTAAGTAAGATGATACTTTTCAGAGAAAATGCTGACCTGCATCTTCATCCAGGATGTTTCCTATGTCAGTGTAATGATAGGTCCCTAATAAGTAAGTACCTAGTGCTTTAAAATTGGCAAAGTATTTTCCATGTGATCTCACGTGAACCTCACAATAGCCCCGGGAGGTAGGAGTTACAGATATTCTTAAATTTTAATTCATATCATATTTATATCATTTTCAATTTTAGATATGTCCTTTTCCTAGGCTCCCCAGCAAGTAAGAAAGTACAGATAGGATCATGCCCATTTTACAGATGGAGATCTGAGAATGAATAAATGCAGTATGTACCCAGTCTCACACACTTGGGCCAGGCTTGATACCAAATCCCCCAGTCCTCTACTCCATCTAACATACCACACGCACACACACACATGCTTCCTCTATGAAGCTCATTTGGCATTTTTAGTGTTCAGTAGACTCCCTGGTATCAGACAAAGTAGCTTCATCTCAGGATGCAAAAGAGTGTTCTTAATAGTTAAATCCCATTATTCTAATTATTTTATATTGAGAGCATCTTTCAAGGACTTTGGGAAAAAGTGTTAACTTCCTGAGTATAATTCAAATCAACCATCATTAAACATCTTTTCCCACTTCTCTATTATTAGAATATTGATGAGGGATATCACTTGTACCTTTGACACAATGCTAATTAACGGCAACTGGCAAGTCATTGGCTGCTTCAGAGATTTTCTACTTTGGATTATAGTATCTGCTGCAGGCACTTTTCCTCTCCCTGCTCAGAACTAGAATGTCTTTAGCTTCCAAGCCACTTACTGGACATTGGATGTGAACCCATTGGCCAGTCAGTTCACTAGAATTCAAGACCTATTTATCAGGTTTCTTCTGTATGCAGATCTCTGTGCTAAGAGCACAGGATTGAAAGATGAAATGAGAACCCACAAGGAGGTTATCTGCTGAGAAAGAGAGATGATATGATTTCTGAAAAGGTAACTGCATTCTAAGGTGGGGAGGATGAGGGCCACAGGAGGTCCCAGGGAAGGGAGGTAATATAATTTCTGCAAAGGTAATTGCATTACAGGGTAGAGAGGACGGGGGCCAAAGGAGGTCCAGATCAAGTGTTCTCGGAATATTTGAGGAAGGAGAAGGCTACCGGGGCTGAAGGAGGTGTTATTGCTTCTCCTTTGTCTTCAAAGAGGACCAGCCACATTGTGGGGATTGAAGTGAGTCAGCCACACTCTCTCTTTTTGAGTCATCAAAGTTCAGTGGCATGACATAAGTCAAGATGATCGGTGATGGCCCAGGATGGAGTGGCATCTTGGCATCTTGGAGTTAAAGGATTCTAAAAGAGAGTCCCAGAAATTCCATGCGTAGGCTATGCAAATACCCAGAGATGGGAGAGAATATGCTATGTATGAAGAACGCCTACTAGTTCAATTTGATTACAATATAGAGCATATAAAAGAAAATACAGGGGCAGCTAGGAGGCAGAGTGCATGGAGCACTAGTTTGGAATCAGGAAGACTCATCTTCATGAGGTGAAATCTAGCCTCAGACACTTACTAGTTATGTGACCCTGAGTTAAATCACTTAACCCTGTTAGTCTCAGTTTCGCATCTGTAAAATAACTTGGAAAAGGAAATGGCAAACCACTCCAGTATCTTTGCCAAGAAAACCCCAAGATGGCATCAGAAAGAGGTTGGACACAGCTAAACAATAAAGGGGAAATGATGTGAAATGAGGTTTGTAAGGAGGTGGGAGTGAGTAGTATAGGGCCTTCAATGACAGCTTAAAAAACTTATATTTTCTTCTAATGACAATAGGGAGCCAGTGAAGGTTTGGGAGCATTGGAGTCACATTAAAATTTTCCAGAAACCTAGGAACAGTAGTTTTATAGTTGTATGAAGGATACAAAACAAATAGCTATGGTGGGAGATGGGGAGCAGGGAGACCAAGTAGGAGGCCATTAAAATAGTTCTCATGAGTGCTGATGGAAGGTAGTAGCTGTGTGAATATATGGAAAGGAATGGGTGGTACATATAAAGTTTAAAAAAATCCCCTTCCTCTATATCTCAAATGGTGCTTGAGAATATGTATACATAAAATATGTATGTCTAATATTAATAAAAAAAGACAGGTGCTTTTATATTAGTAAAAACAATAATGCTAAAACACTGAGTGGTCATCCGTGACTCACAGGATCATAGTTTTAGAGCAAAAAGGGACTTATAATGCTGAAAGTGACCAAAAAGATCAATTAGTCCAACTACCTCATTTGGTAGCTCAGGACACTGAAGTTCGAGAACTTAGGAGACTGCCCTTTGAATAAGGTGGTGGTTTCAGAGTTGTCTGTCTCCTAAACCTTCTTCTTCTCATCCTACCATGAGCTCACCACAGTATCTTGGAAATAATGTTAATGTATCTGTCCACTGTCTGTACTGTGGGATTTCCCCTGGCTCTCAGGCTGTTGGGGAAGTGACTGGTTTCTCCCTGATATGACCAGCTTTGGAAGGATGGCCAACATCCTACCCCTGGCCACTACACGAAGTATTGAATATGCTGCTTAGACTATTTGTTTATTAGTACTCATACTAAATTACATATGAAATACTTTTATTAAAATGTGTAAAGGGATTGACTAAATATTTGATATTTAAGCTTTTCATTTTAGTCAGCTAAAAATACAGCACTCAATGAAGATATCTCGAAGGTCTTGCTCTAGTGTCCCATTGCAGGGTTGATCTTTCTCCTCTCCCTAAATGAGAGAATGTGTGACATGTTCCTAACAGATTGATTTCCTCCACCCTCTGGTTTTTTTTTATAACAATGAGCTATCTTGAAAAAAATCAAACCTCATTTTCTTGAGAATTTTATATTCCCATGTGCTTCCATGTCTGAAAGATGGAGTGGCTAATTATTATTCCCACTTACATAGCAAATCAAAGTCCTGACAAGGCATGAGAACCTGAAAAGGTTCTAATGTAACTGAGCAGCCATAAGACAGGACAGTACAGTGGTCAGTTCTTTCTCTCTAGGTACTTTAAAAGGAGACAGGAAAATCCAAAGGAAAACTAGCTTATTCTTCATCCTCCATTTCTTTTCCTTCAAATCTGTTTCTTTTAATGGTGTTTTTTTTTTCCCAATTACATGTAAGGGCAATTCCAAATTTTCTCCCTGCCTCTTTCACCTTCTCCCACCCCCAAGATGGTAAGCAATTTGACATAAGTGGTACATGGGTGATCATGTAAAACATATGGAATCTTTTTTTTAAGCAGCTGGGAAATTTTGATTACAAATATAATTAATAGAACTAATGATGACATGTCATAGTGACTAGTGGAATACTGACTCTAGTTTTTCATTATTGTTAATGGTTTCTGAGACCATTGAGTTAAATGAAGAATATTCATCATTTTGAAAACAATTTTGACTTCAGAGACCCCTTGAAAGGGCCTCAGGGATCCCTAGAGAGCCTCAGACCACACTTTAAAAACTGCTGGTCTACACCATTCTTTGTGGGGAAGCTAAGTGACACCATAGTGAGTGCATAGAGCACCTGGACTGGAGTCAGGAAGACTCATCTTCCTTAGTTCAAACCTGACCTCAAACACTTAATAACTGGGTGACCCTGGTCAAATCACTTAACCCTATTTGCTTCAGTTTCCTCATCTGTAAAACAAACTGGAGGTGGAAATGACCAACCACTCCAGTATCTTTTACAAGAAAACCCCAAATGGGATTATGAAGAGTCAGATATGACTGGACAACAATAAACACTATTCTTTGGCAAATGATCCTTTGTTGCATCTTCAGGAAATGTGGTTTAATATTGCAATTTTCAACATTTATCTCTTGTATTGTTAACTTTTTCCTTGTTTGTTAGTATGCTTGGTCTTCAATCCTAGGAGTGTTGGATTTAAAGTGGGAAGAAATCTTAGATGGTAACTAGTCCAACTTTTTTTCAGCCCTGTGCTTGATGGTGAAACCAATACCTTTGAAAGGTAATGTGACTTGCCCAGGGTCCTACAAAGTTGTCTAGTATCTCTCTTCTTCCATTAGACTTCTGTTCCTTAAGGGAAAGAGCCATGACTGTGTATTTACCTTGTCAGTAAATATTGTCTGGGTGAGTGATTTATCGTTGACTCTTGGAAGATGACCTGACTTATTCCTCAGGGCCAGGCTCTGCCTTCCAGGGTAGTAATTAGCCAACTGGATAAGGCAAGTTAATGGAAGAAGTATAGTGATCCCTTGGAAACCATCCTCTTTGGGAACTTCTTTGGTTTTATGAGTGGCCTTGTAAAGCTTCAAAATGAAGTTTACTTCATGGCCTAACCCCAAGACGTTAGTTAGTTAAAACCTAGTTTTAAGGCTAGGTTTTAACATTTAAAAGTTAGTTAAAACTGCCAAGGTATCAGGCAAAATCATATGTAACAGGTGAAGTAGATACGGGTTGAATGTAACCTAGAAAACCATCTGCTCCTTACTGCATGGGGCAAGTCCATTCAGAAACCATTTGTTAGGTATCCAATGCATTCCAGGTATTGTGCTCTGCACTAGACACACCAAAAACAAAAACAAAAAACAATCAAACGGTCACTGGTCCTCAAGAAATTCACAATCTAATGGAAGAGACAACAGACAAACAACTCTGCCTAGGCAGGATATGTGCAGGAAAAGTTGGAAATAATTTCAGAAGGAAGGCACTAGACATTAATTAATTAATACATTGGCTTCTTTCAGGAGGTGAGATTTTAGCTAGGTCTTGAAGGAAGCCAAGGAAGTAAGTAGAGGAGAGGAAGGAGAGAATTCTTGTGATGTGGGACAACCAGTGGACATGACTGGCCTTGGGGAGAGTGTCTTATGTGAGGAAGGCCAGAGTCACTGGGCAGTAGAGCACATGCATGGAAACAAGGTACAGTAATATATAATAAGGTACATGGAAAGGTGGAAAGGGACCAGGTCACTGCGGGCTTTAAAAGCCAAATAGAAATTTTATAGTGAACCACAGGAACAGATAACATTTCTTTATGAGATCTACTCTAATGAACGTTGATTGTAGGCACACCTGTCCATGATCTCATCCCATGTCTGTAGTGAACATATTCCAACTTGAGTAACTGTGGTTTACTGAGTATCAAGGGCCAGTCTTCTATCTTGTCTCACCTGTGGGATAGAAATAAAAGCTAATTGTCCCCACAGAGTGATCTCTATTAACTTTGTTTTTTTCCAGTTTCAAATTTACTTGTTAGTTAAGTGAATTATCAGCTTTTTTTTTTTTTTAAAGTAGTTTGGCTATGAAGGGAGGAAAAAGTATAGGATACAGAGTCAGGTAGAGATAGTTTTTGAGGGAGGGCCAGACCACATTTATATATTTACATATAACACACACACACAAACACACATACACAGTTGTGTGATTTCCTCCAGGGGTATTCTGGAACATCAGAATAGGAGTTAGAGAAAGTAGATGGTGATGGTCACCTCTAGGCAGTCAAAATGTGGAACAAGGGGTTCAAAGGTAGAGGGCAGTATACAGTTGAATGGATTAATTATGAGAATGGATTGTGAAGGGAAAAGTGCAGAGAAGATTAGGGAGTTAATAAGGTCAAGGGCAAAGGGGGACATGTAGGAATGACAGCAGAAAACAGCATTTTTCTCCTAGAGAGTTCCTTCTTTTGTCGGTATAGTCTCCCTTTTATACTACTATTTGTGTATGTGACCTTTCCTCCACTGGACAATACATTCAGAACTTGAAGGTAAGGACAGAAGCATTAAAAAAATTTTGTTCCCCTAGCAACTATCGTAGTGTCTTGAACATAGCTGGAGCTTAATTAAATGTTTATTGAATTAAATTGAACTGGACAGGCTTTAAGTACAGCTGGTTAATCAGAAGATTTATAGTATAAAAAAATTGCATTTGGATCACTAACTTGATTAATTGCTTTTTAATTAGTAATAAGAGGAAAAATACTCAGGTTTAGAAGATCTATCTATATCAACTCTCAATGTGAAGGCTGGAAAAGGTACACCACTTCTGTGATGTATATGTAATTCTCATTTATAGTCATTAATTCCAACTCTGCTTATTCAAAATCTGTTAAAATTTAGAGAGAAGCTGGGCAGTAGAGGAACTAAAACATTTCTTTTGGCCTGGTCTACTCCCTTTGGGGAATGGATGAAGATTTCTGAGCTGGATAAATAAATGTCTTTTTAAAAGAATTTAATAAATGAACATGATGTTTTTAAGAAAAAGGTTTTACTGAAAAGGGAAAAAAACCCAAAGTAAACAGTGATTGGAAATAGTGGAGCCAGGCATGTGATCCTGTTACTAGGAGGGCGTAGTTAGTGAATCACCTGAGTCTGGGAGTTCTGAGCTGCAGTAGGGCTAAAGCTGAGAGATACCACCAGATTTTCTTAGGACATCCAAACTGGACTAGGTTAGAAATAGAGCAGGGCAAAAATTCTGTGCCAGTCAGCAGTGGGATAGAGTCAGTGAGTGGCCTCTGAACGGCTAATGTGGTCAAGATAAGGACACCTGGTGTTGTAAAAAGATAAAATTACACAAGTATCTGCCATAATAATCATTAAAGTATGAAATCAGGGATCTGTATTTACCAACACTTGTTCCTGGAGATCAAGTTACGCTTTATGTAAGGAGGCTCTGACTTGGGATGAATACTGGGTGAGTACATGGCTACTCGTCCTCTGCTCTTGTACTCCATCCAGCTATTGATCCCACCTCCCAATGGAATTCTCCCCCATATCCCTGTTCTTGTGGGAACCACCAGAGTTTCCTAACCAACCCCTTTTCCACTTCCTTGCAGCCCAGACCTTTCCTTTGCCCATCATTGGTGCTTGCTTACCTGGATGGCTCCACTCAGTCTCCATCTGCCTATCCCATTTCCTGTTTAACCCAGGGCTCAGAAATTTGGGGATTTAGAAAAGCATGGATCCTCAGGCTTAAGGCTAGTCAGTCTTGGAGATCTGGGCAGGACTTAGATCTGATAATAGTTCTGAGTCCTATTTCAACCTCACTATAGTTTAAATAGGCTCTTGTGACCTGGTCTGGGAACTTAACCACCAACATATGTTGGAAAAATATGTACCATGTTCAAACTGCAAATGATCAACTTCCAAACCAACTTGGAATCTAGCCTGTAAACTGGAAACTGGCTGTTTTGGAAAATTATAAAACTGTGTCTTCCAAAAATATTCTGTAGTTCATACATTGCAGTAATTCAGACTGGCTGGCCATTCCCGATTAATTGAGAATTTTGAACATTAGCTGCATTTTAAATTGATCAATTTTGATGCCTTCATTTATTTTATGTAGAATTGACATTTAAAACTAGAGTCACCGAAGTTAAATTGCAAATCAGTTTTATGTGCTTTTACTTCTTGGAGCATAAATATTTGCAAGCACTTGGATTTGACACTGATTGAGTTTTGAGTGTGTAAACATAAAGTAATTTCCATCATATTATTCTTTAGTGCTTTGGCAGGATGTTAGTAAGTTATGATGTAAGAGAGTTGTAAATGCTTGGGAGCCTTGGAGATTGGGGCCTCTCTGCGAGAGTTGTAAATGCTTGGGAGCCTTGGAGATTGGAGCCTCTCTGCTCATCAGATTTGTAGTTTACCCAGAAAGAAAACTAGACTAGAATGGAAAGACTAAGGACTAAGTGAGGACAGAGGGACTGCACAGCAAGTTGGCTCAGGATTTTGGGGTTTGGCCACAATGAAATGGAATGACCAACGGGATGGGAATATCTACCTTAACATCTATCTGATGAGATTTGAATATACTGTGCAGGGTGAAACTCTGGTGTTGTAAAATGTCTTTAATTGTAAATTAAAATGCATAATCTCAAAATACTTGATCTGACAAATGTAATCTCCCTCTCTCACTTAATATTTTGAGGGACGTTATACATTAGGATCTCACGACTGTAAAATTACAGATTTAAAGCTGGAAAGGACTTTTAGAAGTCATATAATCTAAGCTTCATTTTATGGATGGGGGAATTGAGGCCCAAGTGACTTTTTTTAATGGTATGACTTAAAAATCCATTTGGGGTTTAAACCTTTTCTAGATTGCTTTCCAGTTAATTCCAAAGAATACTGGGAATTTACAGTCACAGTGCTCAGTATGAGGTCTCTTCTGATGGAGAAGGTATTGTTTGCACCTTTCTAAACCAAAGCCCAAGTTCTCTTCTGACCCTCACCTCCCTGCTGAGGAAGAAGGTGATGGTTTTTCTCCGTGATCCTCTAAAAACAGATGTTATGACTTTTTAGGTTTCTCCATTGGTCATTGTGATTGATTGCATTCAGGTGTTTGCTTCATCATGAAAGGAGTAAGGAACAAAAAGACATTGCAAATACTTGAGCAAGATTATTCCTCTCTGAAATGATTTCAATCTGAAGAGGGAAGAAAATATTTCACCTGGTGTTTTCCACTTTCAGTCAGTAAACAGGCAGGCACTGGGCTAAATCTTGGGGATACAAAGAAAGGCAGAACACCCTCCCTAATCTCAAGAAGCTCACAGAGCTGGGACTTGTGGGGTCATTATTAGCAGTTCTTGTGCCTAGGGGACATCCCAGCTGGATGGGGTAGGGATATTTCATGGTGATGAAGATAATGGTAAGGGAGGGGAGAGAATGAAAGGGGGAACCCATTTCCAAGACATGAATAAGGTAGGTTATGGCAGAGGAGTCATTATGGTCCTGTGATGCTGGGGGTGTTGACCTATGGGTGTGCTCTCAGGCCTAGGGATAGCATTTGCCACAGGAAGCATGTCCCTTTCTTGTGACGAGAACTCCCAAGCCCCAGACTCTCCAGCCTACCTAAAATTCCACTGAAATGAGTCTATAAATGATATGGTCTTGGGCATGTAGTAAATGTTCCATGCGAACTTGTTGATTGATTGTTCATTCATTGTATATAAACAGTGATTGCAGAGACTTCATGACTAACTGAACTTTAATGTGGACCTCCCTGAATACAGATGCATTCACATGCAATATGTGACAGCTGTTTTTTAAAGAAGAATTTCATAAAGAACTTGAGACGTTCACCAACCTAGCCAGGTTTTTTAGCACTATTTAGCACTATTTTTCAGGTCTTAATTTGGGCTGTTTACCCAAAGAGAAATAACTTTTCAGCCTGTAGTTAAGAAAAATATATAATTATTGTTTCTAGCCTGGAAATTAGTGACCTTTTTGCATATTTTAAATTGAAGAGCTATAATATTGCTCAGTCACAGAATCTCAGCCTTGGGATGCTAGAACCATCAAATTCTTTTACAAAACACCCAACTACAGTCATGTAACTTGGGCTTGAATATCTTCAAGGATGGAAAACCCAGTACCTTCAAAATCAGCCCATTCCACTTTTGTGTTGGGTTTTTACTTACATTGACCCTACACCTGTCTCTCTGGGACTTTCACTCTTTGATACCAGGTTTACTTCTCTTGTGGTTAAGCCCAAAAGTCCAATCACCTTTTTCATGTGACAGGCCTTCAAATATTTGAAGGTAACCATCACATCTCCATCTTCCTCTCTCCCATTCTTTTTTTTAGGCAAAGATCTCTAGTTCCTTCAGCCAGTCTTTATATGTTATGACCTGGATGCTTCAATTTGCTTTTTTAGAAATTTCTAGAATTGAGATGGAAAGAAAATCCGTCCCCTCAAGAATATATTGAATAAAATCTCAGATATCATAAGTCATTCTTTTATTGTAAAAATTCATTACATTTATAACAATTAGTCTATGTCACAAAGATAGCTGGATTTTCTGTTTAGTATTCTCATTATCAAAATCTTTTTTAAAAAATGAACTATAGTGAATTTAGTGTAAATCCTCGAAAAACATCTTTAGCCTTTAAGAGAGAGAATGTTTCTGTTAATAAAGGCATAGAGACTTTTCTTGGATACATGAAAAAGGTCAACATTATAAGGCTACCATTTTGATTCTTTCTGAAAGAATGACCTTGTACCTACAATGAGTCAATGAGACTTTGCAGTAGGTAGCTTAGTTATGAAACTGGGACTTGACTAGTCATTAAATCAGCTTGCTGAATAAAATGGTTAAACATAGGTTTCGAAACTAGTGAAGTTTTAAAAAAATAGTTTTGTGTATGTTTGGTATATGAGAATAAGCACAGTCTGGCTAATGAGGATTTTATATTGTTTATTAGATACATCACAAGAGAAAAATGTTTGCTCTTCTAAGTTTATTAATTTGAAGCTACAGATTTTGTGACTTAGGGTTAGTAAGTCACCAAAATGGAACAGTTATGAAATTAGCTCCTCAGCTGTCAGGCAACATTCTGAAACCATCTGAAGTTGTAGATGGGATGCTTTTGTACAGTAATACTGTAACTTGTGAAATGAGAGGTGTAGTGGATGAACGTGACCTCTGAGCAGTACCTCAGGTAACACCTTAAAAGTTTCAGAGCCAGTACTGATGTCCTTTGGAGAAAGGAATTTTCTTACCAAGAGTTCCTCATGCAAAAGAAATCTTACATGTAATTTAAAAAAGGCAGTGAGGGGAGATGACTTCCTACTTATTGGGTAATATTTGCCAAGGAACCTCTTTTTTCCTATAAAGCTACTCCTTTACCCAATACAATTACAATGCTTTTTTTGGTCTGCTTAGTCTGAAAAGTAGTGTTTTCTAAACTGCCTAATGTGTACATAGTCAATGAACACTTATTAAACACCTACTGTGTGCTGGTACTTTTCTAAGCACTAAGTTTACAAATAAAAACAAAATCAGACCTTTCCCTCAAGAAGCTTATAATCTAATGAGGAAAGATGACACACAAAAAGAAGCTAGAAAGGAGTCTAGGGAGGGCCTGCAGGGACTGGGGTAGAGTTCCAAGATGAGGGGAAAAACTCTGCTCTTTAAATAGAGACCTTGGAGCTCATGGTCCTGCGCTGGATCAGTTATGGAAATCATTTCTTGGTCATTTTCAGAGACCTGAATTCTATAGACCTTGAATAGATTTTAACTTGCTGATAATAATTTTTTTCCAAGTTACTTTGTCACAATTTTAGGATTGGCATCTTAACTTGGGATTTTTTTTTTGAAGTTCTGATTTAATTTTAGATATTGTAGGCTACATGTTTTGTGGAATTTTGAAGATAGTCTATCAAATTCAGTAATTTTTTTTTCTACTTTGCTAAGGAAATGAATCTTAAAAAAAAAGAAAATAGGAACGCTTTGTCATGATAGGAAATCTTTTGAGCTATAGTATAAATCAGCAGGTTCTTCTAATGCCTTTTTTTGGCTGGGCCATCAAAGAAAGTATTTCCTAATCAAATGGAGCATTGTGGCCTTCAAATGACTTGCCATCTTGAGAATGGAACTCTGCAGAATTTTAATTTAGCTAGAAAGATGGTTTTTTTGATAGGTTAACTTGAAGTTGCTTTGAATAACAAGATAGCCAGAGGGATGAGATTGTTATCAGTTGAACCGTTAGGGAATGTGTCATTCTACATATTTTCAGAGATGTACGTCTATGATTAGGGTTGATTGCTTGAAAATGAATGTCCATGCCAGAGAGGCTAGGATAAGATTCATATTACAGCATCGCTATATCTTACCATGTAACAAACTTGTTGATTTACCTCATCCAGCTTAAATAATAGCTGACATTTATATAGCAAGTTATCATTCGCAAAGTGTTTCACATGTATTATCTCACTAGAACCTTGCCACAACTTTGACTGGTAGGTAATACAGGTATTATTATCATCATAGAAAACTTAGGCTCAGAAAAATTAGGTGATTTCCCCAATGTCACACAGCTTGTAATTATCATGGAGGCAAGGTTTAAACCCAGGTGTTTCTGACTCCAAGTCTGTCACATGGTTCAATATGTCAAGCTACATTTACCCTAAGTTTAGGTCAATAAAATTGACCAGCTGGATATCTGAAATTAAAATTAGTTTTAGTATCTTAGGACATAGATTTTTCTAAGTTTTATAATCATTATCCCAGTTGGAGTTTCTATAGCATTTCTGTCAACTAATGATCATATTGAATGTACCTATTAAGCAGGTACTTGGCTAGTCATTAAATTAGCTTCCTGAATAAAATAGTTTAGTGTGGGTTTTGAAACCAGTAGAGTTTTCTTTTTTCAAAAAATTATTTAAGAATTTATTTTCATATAGATTGGTAATCTCTTCCTCCCATTGGCCTCCTCTATCGCAGAACAACAACAGAAAAGAAAATTATAACCCTTATCATATACCTGAATGGTTTTGCGAAACAAATTTCCATTAGCTGTTACTAAAACTACATGTCTTTCTCTCCATTATAAGTTCATCCCTTCTCTGGCAGCTGGTGAGAGGCATGTTTCCTCTTTAGTCTTCTGGCCTGGCTTATCATTTCATGTGCCAATTTGGCCATTCCCCACTAGGAAAACACCCCTTAATTTCTATATTTGGACTCCTATGAAAAGAGGTGCTACAAATACGTTGCATGTATCTTTCCTTTTCTTCTTCTTTAGTCTCTTTGGAGCTCGAGCATTGTCATGATAGAAATGTTTCAAATAGACATGGTTTAGTAACTTGCATAGTTCTAAATTACACTCTAGAATGACTGAACCAATTCCTAACTCTGCCAAGAGAATGCTTGTTCCTTGCCTGTCATCCAAAGCCCCTTCCACATTTGTGATTTTCCTCTTTGGATACCTTTGCCATTCTGATTGATGTGAGGTGGAACCTCAGAGTTTCTTTAATTTGTGTTTTTTTATTATTAGTGACGTAGAACATTTTTCATATGATTTTTAATAGTTCAGATTCCTTCCTTTGAGAAGTGCCTGTTCATAACCTTGATGATTTATTTATCAGGGGATGTCTTTTAGTCTTATAAATTTGAAACAGCTCCTTTTATATCTTGGATAGTTGGCACAATGGATAGAGCACTGAATTTGAAGTCAGGAAGACTGAGTTCATATCCGGCCTCAGACACTATCTGTGTGATCCTGGCCAAGTCACTTAACCCTGTTTGCCTCAGTTTCTTCATCTGTCAAATGAGCTGGAGAAGGAAATGACAAACCACTGCAGTGTCTTTGTCAAGAAAACCCCAGATGGGATCACAAAGAGTAAGACATGATTGAAATGACTCAGCAACAACCAACAACGACATGAGACCTTTGTCTAAGAAACCTATTTCATTTCAGATTTTCACATTTTATATTTGTGCAAAACCTTTTGGATTTTGTGAAATCAAAGGTTAACCCTTTTATCTTGTGTGATCCTTTTTATCACTTTGGTCATGAACTCTTCCCTTTTCATCCTTGTTCCTCTAACTTCTTTATGATGTGCCCTTTTATATGTTTTAAATCCTGTAAGCATTTGGAGCTTATCTTTATTATATGCTGCCAGGTGTTAGTCTCAGCCTAGTCCCTACCAAACTGCTGTCCTGTTTTCCCAGCAGCTTTTATAAAATAGTGAGTCCATCTCCTAGCATTTGGAGTCCTTCATTTTATTGAACACTTATCTACTGTGTTTGAAATCAGTGAAGTTTTATAAGAAAGATTTTATTCATATTTGGCATGTTTGTCCCCTGACTAAAAATGGCTGACATTCTGTTATAGCCTAATTAATTTAAACGGTTCTTGGGCTGGTGAATAATCTACCAAATGGAATCAATTCTTAATATGAAATACTGTATTTAATAACTATAGGCGAAAAAAATTGAATTACTTATTGCTTTAACTAGTAGAAAATGTGGCCAGATTTCCATGGAGTATTCATTTTGAAAATTTGTTGATAGGAACATAGGAAAATAGCAGAATGCTTGGCTGGGGACCATGTGGTAGTTATACACATACCCTTATTTTACAGGCATATGTTGTCAAGGTAGCCCAAGTCCCTTTCCATACTCATGAAGATGAAAATCTACTTCTCTTTCCCCATCCTGCTCCAGTGTTTACTATGGGCTAACCTAACTTTGCACATGAGGCAGCTAGGTAGCTCAGTGGGTAGGGAACCAGGCCTGGAGTCAGGAGACCTAAGTTCAGACCTCACCTGAGGCTGGGAGACCCTGAACCTCTGTTTGCTTTAATGCACTGGAGAAGGAAATGGTAAATTTCTGGCATCTTTGCCAGGAAAAACCCCAAGACGCTGTGGTCCACAGAGTCACAAGGAGACATTCGTTACCGAATGACTGATCCTACAACAACTTTGTCTATAGTGAGCACTTAATAGATTCCCTTTGACTGTCTTTGCTACCATATTGCAAAATTCTACTTTTAGCTGATGGCCCATTTAAAAATACCATTCCTGTGAAAGCTGACTTCTTCCTATACCATTGGTTCTGTGAAAATAAAACATGATGGAAAACAGGTGGGCTTTTCCTGGATTGAAACAGCTATTTATTTGTATTCTCCTTCTCTCTTCTCCTAGAATGCTCAGCTGTTTTATTTTTTATCTCTGCAACCATCAGCTGTCTTTTTCTGCACTATTAGTGCACCCACCATTCACTTTCCCACCTACTTTTCTTCTGCCCCTTCAGACTGTTGCTGCCTCTGGCTTTTATTATTTTTTAAATGTTCTTGTCTCCTAGAATTCACATGGCTCCTCCTTGGTTAAGAGGCTCATTTACCTTACCCTGGGCACGAGCCTCCTTGCTAGTCTTTGCCCTTTCCGTCCACAGAGTGGTGAAAATTATCTTCCTAAGGCATAAGTCTCACTGTTAACTCTTCTACTTATAATTCTTTAGGCTATTTCCTTTAGGATAAGAAGCACCTTCCTTCAAGCTTTTCTTGTGGCATTTATAACCTGCTACAATCAAGGTCCATCTTGATTGCAATGACTGCAGGCAGCTAGGGCAACATACTAGAAACACAGGGAGAGCTGAATTCCTTGTGCACTTGGGTCTGTCACAAATTCTCTCATCCTCAGTATCCTCATCTGTACAACAGGGATAATAAGAGCACCTACTCAACAGTGTTGTCGTAGGGATCCAGTGAGACAATACTGGCGACATGCTTTGCAAATCTTACAGCACTTTGTAATTGTGAATTACATTATTGCATTCTTTGAGAAGTTGCAGCTTACAGTCAGAGTATGCTTTTCCTTTTGATGGTGATATGACCAATCACATACGATTTTATTGGGCTTAGCCTTCCTGCCTTTGGCTCTCTACAGTGTCTTGCTCATGGATTCGTTCTCAGAAGCTAAAGGTGTTTCCCTTTTTATTCCCAGGATGGGACTGCATCCTGGGTACTGCAAGGATAGTAGAAGGCTGGTCTCATTAGCCAGTTCACTCTTTTGGGGTTGTAATCACTTGGTAGATGTTTGTTCAATGAATGAATGGATCAAGGTGTTTTTTTTTTTTATGTTTGTTGATTGTTTGATGGATTAACTCAGGTAGAATAAGCATAGTCCAGCTGAAACAACCACTTTGGGACATCTGGTAGAACTTCAGAGTGATAGAACCAAAAGGGATTTCTCTTTTGGCATTGGTGAAGAGTATAGTTCTGGGTTCAAATCTCACCTCTGCTCTTTATTATCTGTGTGGTCTTGGACAAATCATTTAACCTCTGTGAGCTTAGTTTTCTCATCTATAAAAAAAAATTGCCTACCCCCAGTTGAGGTTAAGTCACTCGCTCAGGGTCACATAGCTAGTGTCTGAGGCTAGATTTGAATTCCAGGGCTAGTTCTCTATCCACTGAGCCACTTAGCTGCCCTTTCATCTATAAATTGGAAGGGTAAGACAAGATGTCCTTTGAGGTCCCTCCCAGCTCTCTAGAACGATGTTCTTATGGATCTATTGTCTAGTTAATTATATAATTCAATACAATTCCAACAGAGTTTTAGACCCTAAAGGACATAAGGACAAACAAAAGATATAGACTTAGGGGTTCTTGCTCTAAACCAGTGGAGTTTTTTTTTCTCCTGTATCTTGCAGGTGTATTAGGAAGAAAAATCCAAAGAGTTTCATTGACATCTTCCAGTTAATTTATTTGTGATGATTCTTTTCTATAAAAATATGATCGCTTTATTATTATATATATGTTGTTATATTTATTTAATCAATTATGCTAAGAAATATATTTGAAAACCTTAGATGTGCTGCATGTACCATGTCTTTACTCTTTTTTTTTCTCTCCCATGACAAATGCTGCCTTTACTCTTTCCTGTTGGCTAGGTGGCTCCAAATGATGAAGCTGTGGTGACCTTGCTGTGCGAGTGGGCTGTGAGCTGTAAAAGGTCTGGGAAACACCGAGCCATGGCCGTAGCCAAACTTTTGGAGAAGAGGCAGGCTGAAATTGAGGCAGAAGTAAGGTTTTTTTGTTTGTTTGTTTTTCACGTAGGCTTTGATCATTCTACATCCAAATGGTTGTGTTGAGAAGATTCACATATCTAACCCAAATTCACATGGAACTCAGGTCTTCCTGTATTTCTTTCCAATACTCTGCTCTAGCTGCCTGTACAGGTCATAGCAATCAAGCTTTTTACATGAAGATGAGAAGGAGGAGATAGAAACTCATCCCAGACCTCCCTTGTGGCTTTCCTTAATCACTAAGCAAACACTGTGGTCACCATTTTCTTAGGTAGTTTCAAATGTAATAGTTGACTTATGTGCAAACACAAAACGCTTACATTTCTCGAGTCAACACAAAGGCTCTTCTACAAATTTTCTACCTGAGTATGTATGTTTTCACATCAGTGTCCATTTTAGAATAGCATTAGAAGACCTGGGCAAGGGACGTTACTTTGAGACATTTATAGTTTTTTATTTACACATCAAGATTTGAAGCTAAAGACAATGTTGTGTTAGCTGTGTTCCATCAAACAGAATTTCAGAAATACTTGACATCTAATGAAAAGATGAGCATGGAGTCTAGGGAGCGTTTGCACCAGCACCTTTCTTCCCACATTGTCTGCATGACATTGACCACAAATGGTTATGGTGGAGCACTGATGCTATAGGAGGTTGAACTTGAGAGACTTGACATAGAAAAGATCTTTGCCCCATGGGCTACTTTACAAAATCTGAGTTTTGGTTAGGATGTGACTCCACTGAAAGATATTTATTGGTGGCTGATCACCTTGAGTGTCCATGAGAAAACTCAAGAAATGGAGTTATCATAGAACTAATTATCTAATTCCCATATTCTTAGCTTTTACAGAATTTAGTTGTCACAGAATAGCTTAGCTCCCAAATTCCTTATTATGATAGAACTTAGTTATCATGGAATTTTCACAGAACTTATAGCTTTATTTCCAAATTCAGGGGCAGCTGGGTGGCCCAGTAGATAGAGCATTGACCTTGGAGTCAGGCAAACCTGAGTTCAAACCTTATACTTACTACCTTGGTCATCCTGGGCAAGTCACTCCCCCTCTGTCTGCCTCAGTTTCCCATTTGTCAAATGACAATAATGACAGTAACCTACCAGCGCTGTTCTGAGGTTCAAATGAGATAATAAATGTAGAGCGCTTGGCACAGTTCCTGGTGTATATAAATGTTAGCTATTATTATGATGGTTATTCAGTTGTTTCAGTCTTTGTGACCCCATTTGGGGTTTTCTTGGCAAAGACATACACACAACTCCTATATTATTTTCTTCTGTCTATGTAGCGGTGCTACCATTGAAGTCCATGGATTTTTAGATGTATACAGGGGCTCTTCATAGCCTTTCCAATTTTTAAATGCCTTAATGTGTGTTTAAATCTTCTTCTGACAGTTCTCCAACCACATTTTTTTAGTGAATAGGCTGCATAGGTTTTAAATGAAAAGTATTTGAGTATCTAGTAAAAAGCAAAAGACAAAAGGCCAGAGAAGTCCAAATGACTGACCAGGAATCTTTGCTTGTTTCTAAAGCTGGTCCCTTGTTCATTTGAGGTTTAGCAGATGTTACTCATTTTAAATCACTGGGAATGCAAAGCAGTTGAATGATAGTTTTAAATGACATTTTGGGATTTTTCCCTAAATTAGAGCAATCCTACTCTCACAGTGTGATAAAAGACCTACATTAGTCTTTTAGGAAGCATCAATTTTTCTTTACTAAAATCCAGTAAGATACTTTGTGCCAAATCAAATACATATTAATAACCCACCCTACTCCCAGATTCCTGCTCATATTTAGGGAAAAGAAACACATCTAAGTCTTTTTTCTTTCTATGATATACTTTTTTTTATTAAGCAATCCAAATTTTTTCATACCTCTTTAATGTAGAGCAGAGGTGTCAAATTCACTTCCAAACCAGATTAAAATGTAATTGGGCCAAAAGAAATAAAAATATAACGCAACGTAATGATTACTTATGGTTTTCTAAGTCAGTATATGGAGGTATTCAATTATTATTTTTTTTAGTTTGACCCTACTCCTGTAGAGATTGTTGGGAGCTAGCATCCAGGGGTGGGGACCACATGTGACCTCAAAGTCACAGGTTTCATACCGCTGGCCATAGGCATAGCCTGTGTGGTTCTGGATCTGGGTCATCTACACTGTCTAATTTATTCTATGTGAGTACAGCTCAAGTTTCCTATCCAGCTATTTTTTTGGAACATTGATCACAATTAATTTATTCACTCTCTCATTCATGCCCATAGTTTATAAACAGATTGTTGTCTATAACCCTTAGAGAAACCAATTAATTAACTGTTGGATACTTCATTTGTGATATAAAATTGTTGGGGGAAAAGGAACCAAGTTGTTGTGATTACCTCAGTCTAGCAAACCTGTTCTCTTTTCAATCTCTAGCGTTGTGGTGAATCAGAAGTCTTAGATGAGAAGGAATCTCTTTCTTCGGCGTCCCTTGCTGGGTCCAGCCTGCCTGTATTTCAGAATGTCCTGCTTAGATTTTTAGACACACAAGCTCCCTCCCTGTGTAAGTATTTCATCTTTGATTCAAATTTAGGGGTAAAGCGTTTGACACCACTGAGTTGCTGAATTCTTTTTCCTTTTTGTTTCTTAGTAGTAATCATCATCTTGGAGTTACATTTATTAAAACACCAAACTCCTCAGTGCTGTATGACCCTGGGCAAATTACTTAACCCTGTTTGCCTCAGTTTTCTCACCTGTAAAATGAACTCGAGAAGGAAATGGAAAACCACTCCAGTGGTCTAAGCATGATCAGTTTATTAGATTAGCAATAACCAATAAATTGGCCAGTAGTCTCCCTAAATGACCAAAGGTACCAAGGTAGGACTTACTAGCCTTGATATGGTTTTGGGGAGTATAGAGTTCAGTAGGTAGAGAAAATACAGTTGGTTACAGGATAGACATCATTGTGGGTATGGGGACAACATGATTGATTGTTGTACAGAAAGTGGGCTAAAGCAACCAATCCTATCTGTTATAGAGGAATGCTTGATAGATTTATGGGATCCATTTGCATCCTTAAGCAGTTGATGGTGGACTAGACAAAACAGACTCCCTGTCTCCTAGGAGGGGAGATAAGACCCTTCTTAATTGGGCAAGGATAGGTGAAGGAGGACAGTATATCTTGTGGAAATATACTGGGTTAACTTGTAGGCCTTCAGAGACAGTGAACAGATGTCATAGGATTTTTCAGGAGCTGAAGTTATGGGGGAAACAAGTTTTCTTTTACTTAGAGGGGTAGCTGAACTCATCACTAAGAAATGTTCACTGTTGAAGTCAGCTTGCAAAGTTAGAGGTAGTGGACCAGACTCCCTGGTGTCCACCTGCATCCCTCGGGAATATCAGATTTCCCTGAGGCAAGAATAGAGCAGGGATTGAGAGGAGAACTGGATTTCTAAGCTTAACTCCTGATAGGCCAACTGAATTTCTAAACTAAGTTCAGAGGCAGAAAATCATGGCTTTAGGGATAAAATCAATTAACTCTAAATAGGATCAATTAAAAAATGACCAGAATCAATTTAGTTCCTTTTTAAAAATTTATTTATTTTAAGTTTTCAACATTAATTTCCACAAAATTTTGAGTTCCAAATTTTCTCTCCAATCAATTTAATTTCTGCAAGAGGTTGAGTGACAGGCATTGTTCCCCAGCTGGGGGGGAGGGGGGGCTGAGACAAGGTTTCAACTTAGATTTTCCCAGCTCCAGTGTTCTATTTACTATAGAGTAGTGTGTTGCCCGAAGCAAAGTGTGTTCAGGCAAAGACTTGAGTCACAGAATGAAAGGGTAGGCAGAAGAAAGGGTGGAAATGTTAGATCTGAGAAGGAAAAGCAGAATGTGAAGAATGGAAAATGAGAAATTGATAGGAAAAGAAGGGAGTAAGCTCTAAAGAAACAGGAGTTACAAGGCAAGTCCTTATGTAAGCACCAGTGCTTCAGAATGTAACCAGCATTGGAATCTTTTTATTTGAGCACATTCATACTTGTTGCCATATTGGGCTCTGTTGTCCTGACCTCAGAATTCAATTCAGTTCAACCAGCATTAATATATTAGGCACCTGGGTCCTATGCTAACATTGAGGATGCAAGGATAAACATTGCCTGTGTCCTCAGAGAGCTTACTTTCTTGGGAGAGGGGTGGTTACTACGTATACAGAGTATGTATGAGATAGAGAAAGGAATGAGAGAGTATTTGAATGAAACATTGTAGCAGAATTTCAGGAAGGAGAGAGGGCTAACAACTGTGAGGTGGAGAGATTACAAGGGAATGGGATAGATCAGATCATCTGAGTGTGAACACTACTTAAAGATCCTCTGGGCTTGAAGTGACATTTAGAACAGGAGCCAAACCACTAGGGTTCGAGCTAGGGCTCTTCAGTGGGTGGGATATGGCCCAGAAGCTTGTAGTGGTTAGAGAGGGCTGCAAAACATGAAAAAATAGAAATGTCGAATCAGGATATGGGCAAGAATGGGAATGCAAAGGGTTCGCACCTCTCCTCTTGCTGGTTGTTATTTTTGGCAAAAATAAGTAAATCTAATAGGATACTTTCTGGTTAATCAAACACTATGTCTTTGAGCCTCACAAACATCTTGTGAAGGGAAGGCGGTACAGATAATATCAACACAGCATAATGGAAAGAACACTTGAATCAGAGAATCTGAGTTTGAATCTCACTTCTACTAATTACTACTTTTATGATGTTTGACACATCATTTCATTTCCTTGAGCCTCAATTTCCTTATCTGTTAATTGAGAGATCCTGTCGACATTCTAAGATGCTTTTGAGCCCCAAATCTATATTAATATCACCCTATGATACGTAGATGAGGAAGCTACAGGACCAAATGCCTTGTTCAATGTCTCAAGAATGGTAAGGGGTAAAGACTAGATTTGAACCCAAACCTTACAACTGGTAAATGGCAGGGACAGGACCAAACCTTGGTCTTTGGGCTCCATCTTTAGTGTTCCTTCCACTATGATTCCCTCTACTTAAAAACCTAGGGCTTCTCTTACTTTCAAAAAATTCTTTCTTTTTTTTAATTAGAAATATCTATTATTTAGTATTTTTATTTTTCTTCAGTTACATGTGAAAACAATTTTAACACTCGTTTTTGAATGGAAAACTGTTTCTCAGGGTTCCACACCCCTGTGATTATTCAAGCCCCATACCTAGTGACTTCAGGGTGCAATCCTTGAGACTGGTGGGAGACACACCCTCCTCCCCTCCAGAGATATCATCTGTAGGACAAATGTCTCCTGTTTGTTTCCTATCATTTTGAAACTCTCTGCAGGAATGAAGAACTATGACGACTTTGCCCCCTGAATACTGGTGTTGTCAATACATTTGGTCTCTGTGGGAGACAACCCATGCATAATGATGAAAGGAACTGGACCCAAGCCATAATTTTAATGGTTAAATCCTAGAAGCCCCTGGCTATTGCTGCTTTTCGGTTCCTTTTCCAGTGGAATGGGAGGCTGGTTCTTGTCACTGTCGAGGGAGGAAAATGCCATTAAGTTTTAGTAGCTTAAAACTGCACTAAGAAACATCTTGTATATTTATAGTTCACTTTTACATAGCACCTTAAGGTTTACAAAGCTATTTTCCAATGAGATAAGTAATGCATGTGACTTGTACAAAGTCATAAGTCAAGTAAGTCCAACTCAGGACTACCAATTCCCAAGTTCAGTTCTTTACCCCTTGGTCCAGACTGACTCCCTGAGTCAGTAAAACCAGTCTTGTTTCTCCTGCTTATATGGGTTGCAACTGGCCCCAACAGCTGAACGAATAGAGCCAGTACTGGTCCAACCTTCATTCCCCTGTTCTCTAAGATACAAAAAAAGACAAAGGTGTGGTTCCAGCATTGGTGATGTGAATAATCAGCAGATGGACATCCTTCCTCCAAGTCTGCTTTGTCTCTGTTGCTATGATTGGTTTTTGATGATAAACATTTCAGCTTCCTCTTTATTCTCTTGTGGATCTCCCCCACCCCACTGCTCGCTCATTACCGCCATGTCTGTTTGCATACCACTTGAAATAGGATTCTGTGCTGCAGCCTACCTTATCCAGCTGTTCTGGAGTGGCAAGAGGGACCAGTAGAACAAGGGGAGACCCTTCTAGTGGGAGGCACCTACATGGTGGTGATTTTTACCTATGATAGTTTATTCATAGGCCTACTGTTCAGGGATCATAATCATCTTTAAATATTAAATACCAATGTTATTTACCATCAGTATCAATTTTAGCAATTAAAATTAGACTCTGGTTGAAGTCTTTGGCAGATAGTGGTAATGGGGATAGGGCATAGTCTGGATTTTGGATTTTATCTTAGTGGGAATCCCCTGGTATAGCACATCCCTCCACTGGTCTAGATTGGTGACTTATATAACCTTAACAATTTGCTTAGCTCAATGAGAGTTTAAGTGACTTCCCATGGTCATATAACTAGGATGTGCCAGGAATGGGATTTGAATCAAAATCTTCCTGAATTCAATGCCAGCCATCTACACATTTTTGCCATACTGATTTCAGCAGTCATAATAACTCAGACTTGTACGGTGCTTTGCTGTTTTACAAATTGCATTCATCACAGTATCCATGTGGTATTGGTAGTGAAGATGTTGTTTATATCTGTTTTATGATGAGGAAACTGAGGCACAGCACTGAAATGACATGTCTGGGTCACTAAGGCAGTAAATGTTACAACTAGGATTTAATTTCAAATCTTCTGATCCCAAGACCAGTACTCTGGCTACTATATCATGCTGAGTCTCAGATGATAGTATTCCTTCACTCCCTTTGGTTAATAGAGGTTCACAGCTGTTGGATTTGTGTTTGAGACTCAGAGCATAAAACTAGCGTAGGTGCCAGGGTTCCAGGGCAGATCTCCGAACTCCAGGTCTAATTCATGTTCAGATCAATCGTGAAGTTAAATGCTAGATACCAAGTGCATTTTTCCTCTTCCTTCAGTGGTGAAATAAAAGATTTCCTGGAAGATCCAACATTGTAGTGACTGGTGGTCAGACAGCAGGAAGCTAGTTACCCATTTGGTAGAAAATTACTGAAAATTTTTTACTTTGTTTCTTGATAGCTGACCCAAATAGTGAATATGAAAAGATAGAATTCGTGAATCTGGTGCTGCTATTTTGTGAGTTTATCCGGCATGATGTTTTCTCCCATGATGCATACATGTGCACATTGATATCTCGAGGGGACTTGTCCCTAAGTGCCACAACTCGGCCACGGTCGCCACCCGGGGAAAATCTAGATGAACACTATTCAAAAGACAACGATGTGAAATTAGAGGTAAGGTGCCAAATATGCCTTCAATCTACTTGGGCAAGCTTCAACTCCACCACTGGGGACAGGGGGTGGGGTGGGAAGGCAGGGACCTCAACATATTTTAAGATCAGTTATCTTACAATGTTTTAATAAAACAGCATATACTCCAAACCATAGAAACTCTTACAGCCTTTTAAAAAATTATTGGATTTGGTTTTTCAGAAATCAGTATTTTGCTTTCCATGAATTCAACTTGAGCCCTAAAAAAGTCAAAAGTATTGCTCATCTTGTAACTTCCTTTTCTTCCTTTTTCCTCCTTATTTTCTAACTTTTCAAAATATAACATGAGAGCCAATAGATTTCCCCTCTTTAATTAATATTTGCTCTTTTTGCCAGGAAATTCCACCTTTTGTGGTATGCAGGCATATTTTTGTGATAATTATGAATATTTATGAAAGCCCAAAACTGTAGTAACTTTAGGATAGGGAAGCTGTTGTGATGTCTTCAGAGGAAACCTTTGGCCTTCTAGATCCTTGAGTATGACCTTTTGACTCAATCCCAGTTTTACAGAATAAATCCTTTTATTAAGGGGATTGGTTCTTTGAAGTTTGGATTCAGTCAAAGGATCACACTTGAGGACCTAGGGGGCTATATGTGGCTTCGAGGCCACAGATTCACCACCCCAATAGATAAATGTCCTCTTCAGGCTCTGTTAGAAAGTAGCCAGATGTATTTTCTGATGTGGACTAAAGCCTTGAACACTTTCTGTAAAAGTCTATAACCATAGAAGCAGCAAAATAATAAAATGAAACTGAACCTTGGGTAATTTTGAAGACCAACGTCAGATCAGGTGAAGATCTTACAAAAACGTACCTTCCTCTTTTCATGGCAGAAGTGGGCACTATGGATGTGGAATATGGTAGATACACTGCCAGACACAGTGTGATTGGTTTTGCTGAATTTCCTTTGTTTGGTTTTTTCATCTTTCTTTTTTAATCTTTGTTACAAAGGATCACTTGATGAATAGAGAATGGGCAGGAAGTTGTTGGGAAATGCATGTGATAATGAAAGCAAAAAGCATCTGTTTTTTAAGAAAGGAGAAATCTTCTCATAAACTAGTTCTGGTTTTATGGACACTTTTCCCAATGCTTATTTTTTGCAATTGACAAAGAAAAGAGGGTAGGGATATGCTAAATGATAAGAGATGGAGAGATTTTAGTGATAAGTCCCTACAAATTATACCTCTTGCCAATTTTGTTAAACATGTCAGACATAAGATTTTGTCTTTAGGAAAAATTTGTGTATTTTATTACATTTATATTTGTTTTAAAAAATGTTGTATTGATGCTTTGAAATATACATATATATGTCACTTTCATTTCCCAATACTCATCTCCTTCCTCCCATCCTTCTTGTCAAACCTGCCCTTGCAACAAAGAAAAACAATTAAGAAAAAAACCCACATCTAAAAACATGTAACATTCCACATCCATAGCTACCACTCTCTACTGAGAGGAGGTGAGAGTGTTTTATCATTAATCCTTTGGAAACCAGGTTGGCCAGACAGTGGATATATTTTAAAAGAATAAATTTGTTGAGGATGTAGAGATTGAAAAGGAGGATTTGATTTTCTATGAGGATAAGATATGCATGTACAAGTGACATGGTTATTTTTTTTTAAACCATAGGTTCCCTTTTCCCCCAATTTGTCTAGTTTGTTAACATGTAAAGATTTTGTGTTTTGAGACATATTTTAAAGCTCCCTTATACTTTTGGTTGTCAAATTTTTCTACAAAGAAAAACAGAATGGTTGAGGAGGTGACTAGAAATAGCCAGTAGTGACAAGCTTAAGGCCATTTTCTTTTCCGAGGAATATTTTCAAATCTTTCCCCAATGCGTAACAATGTCCAGAAAGACTAGGGGGCAAGACATCAAATTTGTCAAGCCAAAAATATCATCATTTTTTCTGAATGTTTTTCAGGGCCCAGGGGGGGTGGGGGATATTGAAGCTTGCAGTTTCAAAAATGCCATCATGTTTTTTAGCTTCCGTTTGTGAATAAGTATACACAGTTTACATTGTGATTTTCTTTCTCTGACTGCTATCAGGAACATAGCATTATGGAACATATGGGCATTGACTCAGGAACCGCTAATATTTTTGATGACGTAGACAAGAGTGACTTTAAAACTGACTTTGGTTCAGAATTTCCAGTAGGTTCCACTTTTCCATTCTCTTGATTCCTCAGTTCCCTCCAACTTGTCTCCATCTTCTTGTTGCTTGTTACATGCCCCAAAGTGGTTATTGTGCTTGTCCTATAAATATTCTCCTGTCTTTGCTCTGATAGTGTCACTAATGTGTCAGTTCCTGTCTTTCATTTTGTCTCTCTTGCCTCTGAACATATCAGAGCAACTGAGAGATCACTGCACATATACCCTTCACTTCATCTCTGCATCATCATCACTCCTTGTCCTATCAAGACAGTGCAGGTGGGGCAACTTCCTCACAGCAGTCTTTGTCAATCCATCCTTAGCTTCTTGATAATACCTTTTCCTGATTCTGGTCTGTTGATTTTCTATCTTGCTGCTTTGGTTCCAGATGTTTTCTCCCTTATAAATCTCAATTAGTACTTCTTTGCATAAACCAGATGGTTTATTTTGTGGCTGCTGGTGAGTAATTTCCCTAAAACAATTATTTATGCATATAATTTGTATTTAGAGAGGCAAAATGACTTGAGTTCAAACCTTCTCTCTGATGTATACCACTTATGGGCAAGTCCCTTAACCTGTCAGTGCCCCTAGACTAAGTTTGTCAGCTATAGATGATTCATTGATATCCATTGGGGAGAGTTTCCATAAAAGGAAATTCTATATAACAATAAAATTACAGGTTCCAAATTCCTTCTTTTGAACACCCCTCCCCCCAAAATTACACATATCAGATGAATCAGATGTCTATTTTGCTTCTGATTCCCCACGTTTTAATACTTAGTTACCATGACAAATAGCTTTTTAATGTTAATTTCTTCATCTGTAAAATGGGATTAACAAACATCTATCACCTCCTTGACAGAAATTTTGTTGAGATGAATGAAATCATGTCTGTTAAGAATTTTGTGTTCAAGAGACCTCCTAAAGAAAAGGTATTATTGAAGTTCTATTTCATGCATTTAAATAGAGATGGTATATATGGCTATCATCTGATGTTTTAATTTTTTCATTTACAATCTTCAATATTTGTTTTACATGACTCAGATTTTTTCTCCTATGCCTGGAGAGTCCTGTGAGAATGCCAATCCTTCCTTAGACAGAAGAATTTCAGTTAATAGTGAGAAGATGATGAAAAGAGAAAAACAGAGGGAATTAATATTTCCATCCAATTATGACCTCCTTCGGCACCTGCAATATGCCACACATTTCCCTATACCTCTGGTAAGTGAATGATCACACTCGGAAATGGAAGGGAAATGAAATCCCTTACTTTTGAACAAGGACCATTGGTGCATTTTTTAAAATCTGATATCCTAATTTTGGTTAGAAAAAGCAGCATCTATATTCTTCCTTAATGCTTAGCTGTAAGCAAAATGAATCTAATACAATACTGGGTGTTTGTTTTCAAAAACACTTGTTATATTGAAATGGAATTTTATTTTGATGGAATTCTTTATAGATAATTTTTGCAAAACTGAGAACTGTTAGCCAGTGTAGCTGGAAATGCTGGGGAACTGGATCAGTTTAAAATATCATTTCCAGATCTTATTTTTGGAATCATTGAAAAGAATTGTCCTTTTTTTATTGTGATGGAGTTGGAGGTTTACTTTTTTGAATATTATTAATGATGAGAGTGTTGGGAAGACTGAATGGAAAACATTTTTATTCTCAGTTAGGTGTGTGTGATTTTGTGTGTATGCATATGCATACATGCATATATGTTAAATTTTGCTTATAGAGGATTGCTTTTGTCAATTGAAAATGTAGCCATGGAGTAGATTAAACATGTAAAGGTGTTATGTGACAAAAGAATTTTGACCTGTGAACTAAAAGCTCCCTGTTACTGGTTTTTTTTTTAAAACATTTCCCAAGAATTCCTATTTTTGTCTTAATTTTTCAGATTGCCAACATTCTACTTTCTTTCTAATTATGTTTTAATATCCCTTTGTGTCTTCCCAAAGTTTTCCTGTGATTGGGTCCTACTGAGCCTAGATTTGCTATATCAGTCAAGTGATAGAATTACATTTGTCAGTTACCTGCATGAAAATTAGTTTTCTCACACCTTGGGTAGACTGGTGAACCTGATTGGGGATTAGGTTTCTTGCTATCCTTTTAAATAAACCTTTAGTAACTGTGACAATTAATCAGTGCATAATAAATGATTAAGCTAGAGCATGAATGCTTAAAAGAATGAACTTTGATTAGAAGTGACTGCTGTGAGTGTTGCAGGTAGGATGAAGAGAAGTGTCTTATTAGTTATCTCATGCAGCAAAATATCTCTTGTCAATTGGGAGGGTGTTGGGGAGGAACACTCTACAGGTAAGATACTCTGCTACTGCTCTCTCTATATAGTGTATTTGGCTGTGGATTTTCACTGGCATTATGGAAATAGCCATTTGGCCATTGATCTCAGCCCTCTTGGATCTGACCACAAGAATATTTATAGGACATTTGCTGCTCAGATGCTTTCTGAGTCTCTCTTTGTACTCCAAGGTTAATTGATTACATTGTACAAGGACTTCTTCCCTCCCCTGAGGCATATGCTAACCTCTCTATGCCTTATGGGATTGTCTTTGCAAGTTGCTGTGGCCAAAAATATCATCACCTGGGGTCAACCTGCTGATTTTCTCCTCTAGCTTAGCTAGGTTGGCCCCAGAGGACAGACACATTTTCTGTTGCTGGGCATGTCCTTCCTTGCATTATCTTCATTTTGGTAGTGTATATCTGAGTCTGTGCCTGCTGGCTTGAGCTTGGAGAATCACTGGGGGAGGACTTGGGAAGGAAGGCATGAAAGAGGCTGTGTGTGGTTTAGGAGCCAAGCGCCTGAAAATTCACTTGGGAATTCTAAGAGTATGTTTTTAGCTTCTTCACTTGCATTTCAGGGATAAACCTTTATGAAGCCATGGGATTGGGGGTAATGACATCACCTAGTGTTTAGGTAATAAGGAAAAATGTCCTCCTTTTTGAAGTGGAAATGAAAATTTTCATCACCCTATCAAGTCATAAATATGGTTAAGGATGATACCCTTCCCCACTTTTGTCCACCTGAAAGGTTCTGCCTAAAGTTGCATCTCTGAGAAGCAAATGGGCAAATAATGAGTAAGTAGAATTGCCCAAGAGTCCAGAAGAAGCCAAACTGACCTAAAACTTCTCCTGATTCCCCAGCTGTTAGTGCTCTCTCTGCCTCACTGCATCTTGTATATACTATATACATATGTTGTCCTCACAATGTACATTACTTAAGAATGTAAGCTGAAGCTCACTATGGTGACTAGCACATAGTAAATACGTAAGTGCTGATTGAGTGACATGAGCTATCTGTCCTTCATAGAATAAGATGATACTTGGTTGAACTAATTAGTGTACTTTGGCTTCTGGTCTAAGTTTAACCATGGCATGTGTAAATTTAGGGAAATCATTTCATTTTCTTATAACCTGACTCCCTCCACGGAACATCTTAAAACGGTGGGTCACAACCTCAACAGGAAAAAAGTTCTGAACATGCAACAACCAAAAATTAATTAAACATCAAATATGTAATGAATCTGAGGTGTTTCTGGCAGCTCTTGCCTGTGTTGTATCACTGCAGCTTCCCTTTTAGCCTTGGTTCTGACTACACAGGATGTGCACTTTGCACTGCACATGCCATCATGCCATGCAAGGCCACTGAATGCTGCCAAAATGGGAAAATGGGTCTTGAATGGAAACAATTTAAGAAGCCCTGCACTGTCAAATCTGTATCATAATAGTTGCCACAGCTACCACACAAGATTGTAGTAAGGATAAGAAGAAATAAAAGGTGTAGGTATTTAAAAAAAAAAAAAGGATCCATATACAGGTGTTTTACATGGAGAAATCCATGTTTTCTTATATGATTTATCTTCTGATTATTTGTATAAAACATTTGAGAAATGGCTGTGCGGTGGCAGGGATCCATGGTGTAATCCTTTGTCACAAGATACGTGTGTGTGTATGTGTGTATGTGCATGTTTGTGAGCGTGTAATGTACAAACAGATGCCAAGCTAACTACCCCTAAAAGAAACAAATCTGTTTTAATTACTGTGATCTTCTTTTCTTCAGGTTTAACATTGGAATACCTTAAATTTTCCCATCTCCATACCCCTAATTTTAGTCCATCTGCCCATTTCCGATGCTCTTCTAATTTGATGTTATCTATTGACTCCTTCCTATTTGGGAAGTGGAGATGGCGTACGGTAGCCAGCCCATGGCCTTATGTTAAAGAATGCTGGATTTGGATTACTGAGTCTGGCTGGGCTCAAATCTCAGCCCTGTTGCTTTTCTCCTTTTGGAACCTTTGACAAATCAGTCTTTCTGGCTCTTAGTTCCCTCATCTATAAAATGAGGGTATAGGACAGGATGATCGCTAAGGTATCAGATCTGTGACCTACCTGTGGTTTTTGTAACAAGGAAGATGTGAGTACTAAAACGTTGCTGAGAACAGTAAAGAGAAATTTGTCCTTTTACTGTAAATGCCGGTATTTTTTTTGCTTCTCATATACTGTTAAGGAATACCATATGATTTGTAGCATCTGCATATCCTGAAAAAGCCCCTTCCCCCTGCTAGGATTCTGTAATTTGCATCATATTTTAAGGGATAAGGCTCTTCTACAACTGGACAAACAATCTCACTCCTGGTCCAATTTTTAGGAACCAGAGATCTGAAAATGGAGAATCCTTTTCTTGAAATGCTATTATAGTATTTGTGATTTTCAGATTTATCTATAGTGTTAAGTTTTGTGATGATGTTGTATTTGATAGATGTTATATATATATATACATATATTTGATGTGATATTTGATTTGATTGTATGATTATTAGTTTTCTTTGGCTCATAAGACGATAAATCTACATCTAGGACCCTCTGTAGCCATCTAATCTAGTCCCTTCATTTTACAAATGGAGAAACTGAGGTTCAAAAAGGTTGTGAGTCTCCCCAGATCTCACAGAAAATTAATGCCTGGCATAATATTTGCACCCAGGTGCTCTGATGTCAGAGCCAATGTTTATTTGACAGTACCATTTTCACTTACCTCATAGTGAAATTATATGGTTGACTATTATTAAAGTTGGACAAACTTTATTTGTAGCTTTCAGGTAGAATATAACCAACTAAGACTTAGAAATCAAATTTTTAAATCTCAAGGCCCCCTTCAAACTTTTTTTCTTTAAGGTTTATGCAGAAATACACATGAAATTCTGAATATTACCCACAGCCAGGGGAGTTCTGAAACTACTCTCATTTGAGTAATGGATAGAGAAACTACCCATTAGTGGTTGGAAGGTAATACTGCAATTATTTGGACCGGTTACTTGGGACCTCTGACAGATCTATTGCTCTAGTATTTTTCAGGAACTTTTCTTGAGACTATTCTGGTCACTTTAAACAAGAAGGTCATTCCAGGAGTCTTAAAACTATTTCATACACCATCAATTTCCATCTGATTTATTGAGCCTGTTTCATAAACCTCATTTAGATGCCAAGGATATTGTTCTGTTTTGCATCTGTTATTCCACACAACTCACTGGGTTTTTGTATAAATATTTTGGTTAAGGCATATGAGCAATCACAAGCTGGTTTGCTTTCTTTACAGGCTTTTGTGCAGATCAAGAGATCCTCATTTGTTTGATTTGGTATTGTTACTGACCCATGCCTAAAGTTAACACTGGTCCACTGATTTTGTTAGGCAGAAGCTTTTTACTCCTTCCCATATAGATTTTTCAGTCTGTATTTGTGAGATCTCAAAAATGTGGTTCCCTTACAGTTCGCTTGCATGCCTTGGTTTTTCTTGCTGATCACTTGTCTCCCTATGCGATGCAAAGGTCTCAGTCACTTTTAACCGGAAAGCTTTAGAGAGGTTATAGTACAGAATAGGATCAAAACAGAGGTTTGATACTGCTAGTAGTAAAGTTGCTTCCTTAGCTTTAAAGAGCGAGATCTTGGTTGGGCAGTCTGTTATGACATTGCTTTGGCTGAGAGTGTAGGGGATCCTAACAATGTGGTAAGGAACAAAACAGATAATGTAGCTTCCAGTGATCAGCAATATATTGATCAGAGCCCGTTTCACATTTGCATAGTTCTCGCTGTCCTTTTTTCGGTAGAGCTGTCGGATGACAAGACAGTTGGATATTAAAATGATTGCTGAAAAGTTTAGGAATATTGCCACACATATAAAATTAGTAAATACGTGCCAGTTCCTTCCAAACTCCTTTTTGAATTCCATGCAGCCTACTATTGGCTTCTCTTGAATGTCATTGATGGGAATCACCATGTTGGGTACCATTATCAGGAGAACCATCAGCCATACCACTGTGGAGATCATTTTGGCAAAGCCAGGCTCCTGTATCCTGTAAATTTTGCAGCTGTGTGTCAACTGGAGACAGCGATCCATGCTGACAAAGGCTAAAAATATAATCGATAAGTACATGTTGATGTAGATTAGGCAGGCGGTCACTTGGCAGTGGAAAATCTTTAACTTCCATGGGGCCACCCCTAAGTCGACAGTAATTTTCACTGGCAGTGCTAGAGTGAGCAGGAAATCTGCCGTGAGCAAGTTAATTAAGTATATGCTCACACACTTGCGGTTTGCGTCTTTCTGGGTGAATGCCCAGACTGCAAAACAGCTCCCGATAATTCCAACGAGGAAGATCAAGTAGAAGAAATATGTAAATGGCTCCAGGTCTTTGTAGATCATACAGATGGGAGAGCTGTTGGAATGCATTTTGTTGGTGCAAAGGCAGACTTGGAGGTGCCAAGAAGGGGAAGCCCTGCAAGTAGATTCAATTTAAGAAAATCACAACATAGTAAAGCTGGTGAGGGAAGTCTTATAATGGAACAAGTGCTAGACTTGTAGCCTAGAGAGACCCCAGAGAGAACTCAGTGAATGCTTCGCATATGATCTGACCAGGGCACACTATAGAGAGACTGGAATCCCAAAGGTCCTTTTGAATATGGCCCAAGGTCATGGCATCTTGAGCCACTGTCTTGTCACACATTTTCTCTCTCACATGCACGGAAACACCCACACCCACACCCACACCCCCCCACACCCACACTCTCCTTCATATTTTGTAGCTTTTTAGTTGATAACTAGGGAAGTGTGTTTAAAGGGTAGATAGACACTGAAGTTCTCAGAAACCTAGAGGAAATGAGTCTCAAATGACTTGGTTTGTGGCTGAAAAATACAAATGCTTTATAAAGCTTTTGGGGCTCTTAGTTTCTGAGACTTATCCTAGGTGAAAGTTGGATGAACCCATGACTTAATAGGTTAGGCATGGAAAGGGACACGAGAGCTCATGTTATTCAATTCAGCCTCCTCATTTATGTGGAAACTGAGGTGTGGAGCAGTTATCTTCACTTATCCACAATCCCCCAGGTACTGTATAGCAACACTGGACCATTTGCCAGATGAGGAAAGGGGGAAGCTTTGAATTGAGAGAACAACTGACTTTTGACCAGAGTCCATCAGATTAAGAGTGGTAGTCAGTCATAGTACTCAATACTGAATAGAAAACTAGCATGTTTTCACTTGTTTAAATTCTTCTCTTTGCATGATGAAAAATGATACCAACATGTTTCCTGTTTGCAGACAGACTCATAGTGGTTAGGTGACATCATGTCCATGTTTTCTGGTCCAGGAATGAAGGGATTTAGAATATTTTGGATCTAGTCTAGAGTCTACCTATTTTCTACCAGAACATGGGAAAATTATTTCCTTGCTTGTTACTGCAATTTCTAGTAGATAAATGTGAATCAAACTGGGCTAATGAAGTATTGTAATTGATGAATTTTATTTTAAGGAGTTAAGCATGCACGATCTTAATTGAAGATTAATTATGTTGGTGTTATGGCCAACTAGGTGACCATGAAGCAGAGTTTTAACAGTCTGGTGTTTTCACTGGGAATTTTGCTGAAGGCACAAAGTTACTGGGCATACCCTGGAGCCTATAGTGAATTTAGCTTAGTTGTAGCAAGCTCCAGGTGTAGCTAACTGTCCACAATGTACAAGGAATAGTGTTAGGTGCTGGCAGTACAAAAAAGAAGCAAAGGATAGATGCTGACTTCAAGGTCCTTACATTCTATAAGGGCATACAGTACTTAAACAGGTAATTACAATATCATTGGAGGAAGGGGAAATTGTGAACTGCCAGAAGGGTCCAGAGAAGGCTTCTCTTAAGAGATGATCAATGAGCAGAGCCTTGAGCGAATCAGAGATTCTAAGAGGCAGAGATGAGGAAAGAAGGGTGAAAGAGCCTTGAAAATGCTTAGAGGTAGATGAAATCCCGAGTTAGGGCGGGGGGAGACAGAAAACAGGTCATTTTGATGGTCTTTCAGGTCATTTGTCTTGACTCCCAAACTTTCATCCTAAGTGCCCACCCAGGGGTTGGACAGTGTTGTCATGTCTGTCCACCCTGGCTTTTGTTCGACCCATGGGATCCTGGCACGTGAATCTCGAATTACTTATTGTGAACTCTGTCTACTTGGCAGAAGAGGAAGCTGAAGTATTTTCTCATCTGCATAGTAGGGGAAGGGGGATGCACTATGGTTTCTAAAGTTCCACAATTAGGTTTCTGTGATGAGAACCTACATCTACTAAGGTCAGAATGAATAAATAGATTAGAACGCAAGACTATTTCCTGCAGCAGATCCTCTTTGACTCAGTTTCTTTCAACATTGTATAATTTGGATATTTCAGTTTTTATAAAATGAGAAGATAATTGATTTAGAGTTGAGAGGGACCTTAGAAGTCCCATAGTCCAGCCACCTCATTTTATGGTTGAGGAAACTGAGACTCTGGGTGGTTAAGTGACTTCTGGCCTTACTGGAATTTTGACATCTTCAGGAGATGGGCTGTTTTCTTTTGTTTACCTAATCCTTAGCAGTGACTAGCTAATATACTGATATTGATGTCAGTGTAGATGTGCAGATAGATAATTGCTTTCAATAATGGATTGATATTGGAAATTAAATATATCTGAGTTAATGAAATTGAACAGAAATTTTTTGAGCTCTTAGAGTACATCAGATACTCAGTGTTCTTGAGGACGTTAGGTGCTAGTGAGGAGGATCAAGATGTACATGGATAAATTAATCCAAGAAAATTGGAGGAGGGAAAGAGTTCTAATAACTGGGCTAGGGGGTGGGACTCTGAAAATCTGGGAGGGCTTTAACCGGTAGGTAGCACCTAATCTTCTGAGGGGTGGGGAGAGAAAAGGGAGATAAGGCAGCAGCAGCAGAGTAAATGCTTGCATAAAAGGGAGAGATGGAATGTTGAGTTCATTTGACAGTGAAAAGCCCATTATGGCTGGAAAAGAGGAAAAGAAGGAAAGATGGCAAGAAAGCCTGGTGGTAGAGGGTGATGATGCCAAGTGGAGGAATTTTTCCCTAATATAACTGATGGCCTAGAGGAAAGCATATCACTCTGTATGAAGTAGGAGAATAGGGTTTGATTAAAGAGGAGGATTTGATGAAGTTTTATGTTTTTGTCCATGTGAGGAGCATGTAAAATTTCATGTAAATTTAGATTTTTCATTTAAATGACCTATTTCCAGCCTTAATGAATCTTAAACCCCTGTCTTATGTTTCAAGGGCTTTCTGTGATCTGGTCCCTCACTTCCTATATTTTAATCTCCAAATTGGCCCTTAAAGTAGTGGGCTGCATACCTTTCTGCCTGTGCCCTTGATAAAACCCCAGGCTATTAAGTATGTCTTTTGGTCCAGGTCATAGAAACAGCAAGTATAGTCAGAAGAAGGGCTTAAACTCAGCTCTTGCTGATTCTAAGGCCAGTTTTCTTTCTACTGCTATCTAAGTTGGTAGAGAAGTTGCCAATTTGACATTGGTAGAAGGAATTTCCTCCCTGAGGAACTCCATGCACTGATAGAACACTCCATCCCCCCAAAACCTAAAATTAACAGTAAAGTTCTATAAACCAATAGGATGGGAGGTGTCATCCACTGGGTGACCCCCTACAAGTAAGTCCCTTCCCCTCCCGGAGAAACCATTGTTCCCAGTTGAATAAAATGGAAATGAGAATTCTTGTTTTGGGGCTTCAGGGTATAGATGGGAGAAGAGCTCTTTCTAGCCTTCAGCCCTATGGATTTATGAGATGCTCTTGTTACTGTTTTTATTTCATTTTATTTCTTCCATGTGAATCCTTCCTTTGGGATGATTTTGACCCCCTCACTGCCTCAGGGACATTCCATGTCCCTCTCCCTCTGTGCCTGTGCTCACGTGGACAATTCCCTCCATTTATTGAAACCCTAAGGATCAGCTGAAAGCCAAACTTTTCCCAGAAGTCTTCCCTGACTACATTAGCCCTCACTGATGTGCCCAGGCCTGGACACCTAAAGACCTTGGCCATCTGGACCACATTATTTAGCACATGATTAAAGAATGAGAATCTTCCCTTCCTTCCACAAACGCAGATCAGGGGTTGCATCCCAGGAGACCTTTCTTTCCCTTCCTTATTTGACAGAGCTCTCACTCTCTTGAAATTTCTTTGTGTAATTTTATTTGCTTATGTGTGTTTATGCTCTGCCCTTCTGCTCCCTCCCCCCAGGAATAAATAATAATAGAAATTTATGGAATGCTTTGAGATTTATAAAAATGCATTATCCACATTGATCTGTACCGATAACCCTCTGAAGCCGGTATTATTGTTATTCTTATTTTTACGGATAAGGAAACTGAGGCAAAGAGAGGTTAATTGAGGCAGCTAGATGATGCAGTGGATAGAGTGCTGGGCCTGGAATCAGTAAGACCTGAGTTCAAATGTGGCCTCAGACACACTCACTTAGCTGTGCGACTCTGGAAAAGCCATTTCACCTCTATCTGCCTCATTTTCCTCAATCTATAAAATGGGGATAGCAATAGCACCTACCTCCCAGGGTTATTGTGATGATCCCGTGAGATAACAATAATAAAGTGCTTAGTATATAGTTGACATACTTATTTTTTCTTTCCTGTCCCCCAGATGCCCAGCCCAGGGTTTTCCTGTTAGTGAGCTATTTGAGCCCAGGTTTTCTGAACAGTGAAGTAGAATACTGGGGACAAGGACTCTTGTTTGTTGTCTATATTTACAAACTTCTGGCCTAGAGTTGGTAATAATAAACGTTTGCTTTGACGTGGATTTTGTCCTGTACTGTTCTCCTATTTTTTTCATGCATGTCAGTCTTTTCTTCTGACAAACAATATCTTATACTTCTCACATTTGTCCTTCTTTAGTTCCCCTCCACCCCCATTCCCATGGCTGATGCTTCGTATACATCCATTGATTAATTATATAGAAAATGATTGTTCAATCAGAGTGACTGAGGAATAAGATGTGAAAGAGCCTTGAGTCTGGAGTCTGGCCACTGGGTACCTGCATCATCTTGGACAAATCATTTAACTCATCTGTAAAAATGAGGGAGTTGAGCCTCTAAGGTCCCTTCCAACTTTAATCCAGGATCCTAGGACCTTGGCACATAACCTTTAAAGAAAAAGGGGAGGGTGGGAGATTTAGTCAGTAGACCTGGGTTCACATCCTGTCTGTCATTTAAGGAGTGACCTGTAAGTCACTTTTCTCTGGGCCTCAATTTACTTATCAATGAAATGGGGGGGGGGGGGGTTATGCTAAATGATCTCTAAGCCCTCTTCTATCTCTGAGTCAAGGAGCGTAATTGATTTCATATTTGCAGTCCAATAGAAGTTCCCATATGCCAAACGTGGGATAGCTATTTACAAAAGATTTAGAGTTGTAAGGACACAGCTTACATAATATAAGCTATCCAGAATATTAAATACTCTTTCTGATTCTCAAGACATTTCAGGATTTTCTTGCTATTCGGAATCATCATCTTCAAGCTGATTTAGTAGGACAATGAAAGTCTGAGGCACTGTTAAGTCAGGCGAGAATATGGGAACACAAAAAGCGAAAGAATTCAAGATTTCTCTTAGCCCACTCATTGTTGCATCTTCTATAGAGACAGTCCAGGTTTCCTGTTCACTGTCCATTTATTAAAAACCCCCCAGGGACCCTGTCACAAAACCCACTGGAGAATTTTATTGAAATGAATCATTCCCAGTGTTTGTAGAAGAGAGCCGTTTTAAGCAGCATTTCACCCAGATGTAAAGGCCAAGAGCTTTTGGTTTCCTCCAGCCTCAGAAATCAAAGGTTTGAATGCTTGAACTTTCTCCCTTCTCCTTACAGGAATGGAAAAGCTTTGTATAAATACAAAAGAGAGAGAAGGGCTCATTAAGGACAGGAAGAAATCGCAGTAGGGTCTTATGGCCTAGGTTCAGAGCTCTAAGAGATCTTAGAGGTCATTGCTAATTGACTTTCTCAAGTTTACGCAGGTAATGAGTTGTAGAGACTGGATTTGAAGCCAGGGTTTCTGATTTCAAACCAAGCCCCTTCCTTAATGGGTTGCCCAGAGTTAGCTAGCAATCCACTCTCTGAGTCTCTAGCCAATATTTCTGGAAGAACTTAGCACGAAAATGTGCATCTTTCCAACTGAAGCCTAGAATATATTGGACATTTTCACCCTCCCCATGCCTTAGATATAGAAAAACCATAGATTTTCCCTCTATAATAAGAACATATTTAAAAGTCTTTTATAACACATACCTGGAGTGATTGTTTCTGACCTTTTTTTCTGGAGAAATGTTCAGCTGGCTCTCTCCAGTAACCACCCCATTGTTGGTCTGCAGGGAGTGCTAATCTTTTCCTTTCTATCTGTGTGGTTTTTAAGTCTTAAATTTGACGTAGATGAAACTGGCGGTATGCAAATTGCCCAACTGGAAGAAAGTCACCTACAGACTCAGCACGCTTGAGTGTGTTTTGTGAAGAAACTCCGACCTGGGGTCTCTTTCAGAGAAGAAAGTTCATGCTTTTCATAATCACCCTAAGCTTTTGGTAAGCACCCACTGGGTGTGTTGGCTCCCATGTGCATAAAAGTCAACATTTAGACCTTAAAGGAATTATGATGTTAATGATACAAAGTGACACATTAAAGTTATTTTTCACTGAATACGTAGTTGCCTATCAAAGTTCAGTAAAGTTATACTTTATGGCTATGTTGACAATGCTGTTTTCTACATGATCAGTTTAACTTAGAGCTCCTTTGACTCAGATGTTTGAGTCTGTAAAGTTAAAAAAAAACAGAATGTTTAGGTTTACCTTTATCTCTGGGTGAATTATTAAATATCTTGTGATAAGCTAATAGATGAGATGAAGCGTACAGTCTAGGATTACATAGCTATACCACCAGGTTTGGGTAAAGAAAAGGATAAAAGAGTTCTTCTAGTCAGTCAGTAAACATCTATTAAATGCCTACTATGTGTAAGACATTGTTTTTCCAGATGTAATAATGTTCACTGTCTTTTGTTCTTCCGGACGTAATTCTAGTGTAATATAAGCTTTTAAAAAGTAAGATATACATTTCTTTTTGTCTTTGCATCCTATGGGATTTGCACTGCACTTAGTAGATGTCAGTATGCCAGGGCAAGTAGATGATGACACGGAAGAGAAAGTGTTGGACTTGATGTCAAGAAGACCTGAGTGTTCAAATCCTGCCTCACACATTTAATGTGTGACATTAACTTTTCCCAGCCTCAGTTTCCAGATATGTAAACTGGGGATAATATTGCTCACCTGCCCCTCAGATACTACCTGCTTCACCTTGGGTAAACTGGTAACTTCCTCAGGACTTAGTTTCTTCCTTAAAATGAGGCAATTGCAGCAGATTGTATGTAGGGGTGGCCATGGCAACAGAGAGATGCTGGAGAATAAATACTCTTTCAAGCTGTATTTGAAATATCTCAGATCCAGGAGGTTGCCGGGCTAAACAGGGAGGCCAAGTTGGGAGTAAACCAGGTGGACAAGAAAAATTCAGAAAAAAATGTAGACTGTGGGGCTAGAGAGAATGAGAATGACTTCAGTGATATTGTTCAATGAGAATGACTGTTGCATGTAGGAAAAAACGAGTAAGAGATGATTTGTGTATTTGGGTTTTTTTTCTCTTTAGATTTAGATATGTGCTTTGTTTTATTAGCTCAGAGGATCATGTATTTGGAACTGGAAGTAAGCTTAGAGGCCATTTAGAGCAATGTCCTTCTTTTACAGATGAGGAAACTGAGATGCAGAGAAGTGAAATGGTTTTCTTAGGGTCACATAGCTGGTATGTCTGTTAGGGGTCGGGTTGAACCCAGCTCTGCCTGGCTCTAACAATCTATCCACCGCCATTCTTAGTGGGTAACTTTGTTGAGATTTTCAATAAACCTGATTAATCCTAACTACTCTTCTTAAAATCTCCTGAGAGGAGCTCACTTTTGTTCTGCTTTGCTAGAACTTCATGTTTCATTGTGACAGCCCCGGGGAGGCAGTGAAATCTAGTAGCCAGGAGACTAGGGCTCAAATTTTAGTTCTTCCCTCTAAGATCTGTGTGGTCTTGAGGAATTCATTTAACAAAACCGATGGGTTTTTTTTTTTAATTGTTAAATGGGGGTTTGGGGGAGAACAGATACTTTCTGACAGGGGATCATGTCATAACTGAAGTCCCGCTGTATTTGAATTTAGGACAATTTGGGTTCAGCTCTCCCTTAGTCAGCTGTAAAATGGGGAGAATTAACATTGCCAGTACCTATTTGACAACACTGTTGGGAGGCTTACTTGTGATACTATATGTAAAACAATGTGAAACCTTTAAATATTAACGTCTCTTTCTCTGTTCTCCTCCTCCTGCCGACCTGAGATAAGTTTATTCAGTTCTTTATGATACAGACTCAAAACTAGCCTTTTGGAATGAAGATATAACTCACTCCTTCCTCCTACCCTCCAGGGTTGAGGCTTATGTTTCTCAGTGGTGTGGGGAAGTTTACTCTGTAACTATATTGTGTAGACTTAGTGGAAAGAGATTTCATTTTCTGTTGCTGCTGGCTGTCTCACTTTTACCATGTTAAAAAAAAATCCCCTTGCTACTTCTCTAAATCTCTCTCTTGCCCCCCCCCCCCCCCCCCCCCCAGCTTTGTTGTTATTGTTTTGGCTGACTGATCTCTCAGGGCTTTCTGAGCCCAGCAGGAAATGGCTTATCACAATTTAGCCGATATTTTAGTGATGTGTGTGGCCAAAATGGAGTAAAATGGTCAGGAGAGTTTCCTACGCCGTGTAGCTGGCATTAGTTATTTTTTTGAGGGCAGATTACCAAAATAGTTATTTTCTATGAGTCAAACAGGAATTGAAGGCAACCCCCCATAAACTTTAGGTCAAAAAATAAAAACCCTTTTGAGTTGTCACAGACTCTCTATTTTCCATCTTATTGACAAACACCTACAAGGTTTTGCATAATCGCTTGCTGCCTAAAAAAGGGACAATGTTCCATCTCTTCTGAGTTTGCCTCCAGGAAACTGCTCACCCAAGCCCCCTGGAAAGGGAAACCACAGCAATCCAGAAACTCCATTGTATGCCGGGGGCCTCCCATTCGAGGTGCTTAGGGGCACTAAGACTAAAATGACAGTTCCTACTCTCTAGAAGCTCAAATTCTATTGAGATAAGCTGCATGTATGCATATAGATTCAAAATAAAGATCCAGATAAATCCAAGGCGTTGGCTAGTGAGAGGGAAGGGGAGGGAGGGACTTTTAGCTGAGGGAAGGAGATAGAGAAAGAGGGGATAGGAAAATTCTCCTGTAGGAGGTCCTGCATGAACTGAAATTTGAAGAAAGCTTGTGTTTGTCCTTCATTACTGAAGAAGACCACGCCATCAGAGAAATAATTACATGACTTGCACTTGACTTTGTTTTGAGCGAGGGAGGGCTGTGCAGGTCACCAGCTTCACTTCTCCTCCAGAGCCATCTGAATCCAGTGACCAGATATTCATCAGGATGACTGGAGATGACCCAGGATGCACTGGGAGACCTTGGACCCTTCAGGCCAAGGTCTTTGCAGGTACTCACTTAGGGTGAGGCAACGCCCATTCATGGAATGGGCCTGTTTAAGAAGTAGCCAGGGCATGGCCCCTTTAATGAGGTCAAGGAAAAGAAAGACATCGGGCTGGGAGGGAAACAGCCACAGTTACTGATGATAATCACTCTAAAGCTAGGGGGTGCCCAGAGGAGCCCTCAGGCAGGGTCCCAAAGGAGTCCTAGTTTCAGAGTGCTGTAGGTTTAAGGTGGGAGAGGAAAGGGGAGGGGAAATAGGAAAGGAGCAAGTAAAACTCAAGTGGATAGAATGCTGGATCTGGAGTGAGGAGGACTCATCTTCCCGAGTTCAAATCCAGCCTCAGACTCTTACCAGCTGGGAAAGTCATTTAACCCTGTTTGCCTTAGTTTCCTCATCTGTAAAATGAACTGGAGAAGAAAATGGCCATCACTCAGTAACTGTGCCAAGAAAATCCGAAATGGGGTCATGAAGAGTTACAATTGAATCAGCTTAGCGGGATTCCAATAACAACCATGTAGGGATAGGAGAGACTTGAAGCCAGGAGATCAATTAGGAAGCCTTTGGACCAGCCTAGGCTGGAAGTGAAGAGGGCTTATGGTAATAAGTGGTTTTGTGAGTGAAGAGGAGATGATCAGGAGGGATGGTATGGTGGTAGAATAAACAAGACTTTACAACTGATTGTTTACAGCTGGGGTGTGTGTGTGTGTGTTTGTGTGTGTGTGTGTGTGTGTGTGTGTGTGTGTTGTGTGTGTGTGTGTGTGTGTGTGTGTGTGTAGAATTCTATTTTGGATATTTTGAATTGGAGATGCTTGTGTGACACCCAACTGAGCGTGCCCAGTAGGCAGTTGGTAATGTGAGACCAGAACTCAGGAGAGATTAAGGATGCATGTTTATAGATCTGACAGAGAGTTATCTGTAGAGAATTGATCAATTGAACTTATGTGATCACTAAAAGATGGAATACAGAAAGAAAAGAGAAGTGATAAAGAAAGAGGGAAGGAGGGAAAGAAGGAAGAGGGAAAGAAGAAAGGAAGGAAAGAGAGGAGGAAGAAAGGAAAGAAGGGAGGAAGGAAAGAAGGAAAAAAAGAAAGGATAAAGGAAAAGAGCATTTATTAAGCACTTCCTTTGTAAGTAAGTACTCTAGCTGCATTAACTTTGTGTGTTTGTTTTTATCACCGGGCCACAAGAAGAGGCTCATCATGCAACTCTTAACTAACTGAAAGCTTCTGACAACCTGGAAGTCTCTCTAGTTGTTAGGTGATTGACTAGACCTTAAAAATCCGAGTGCCTTCAATTCAGTAATCAAGCAGACACCTGCACATATATTTAATTAGCAGTTATTATGGAAAGACCCATGTGCTGGGATGACATGTCTAGTCACCATGGTGACCCAGTCTCCAGAGACCTCTTTTGCATTCCATCGTGACCTTGCTCCAGGAAAAGGTTTGAGGGATCAGCTCTATTTAGGCCAGAGTGGAGAAAGAGCTGTTAGGAGCTTTCCAACATGGAATAGGTTGCCAGGGGATATTTAACCAGGGTCATGTGGAGAAGCCAAACAGTTCACCTTTCCAGATGTTCCAGTATCAGGACTTCAGCGAAGGCTTATGAATTGTCCTGAATTAAAAATTCAGAACATTGGATTCATTACATTGTAAGAAGCCTTTGTAAAATGTAGAGGATGATAGATATCTGTTCTTCAGTCATTTTTTAGTTGTGCTCAACTCTTTGTGACTCCTTTTGGGGTTTTCTTGGCAAAGATACTAGAGTGGTTTGCCATTTCTTTCTCTGACTTAAAGATGAGGAAAGTAAGGCAAACAGGATGAAGTTTTACAGAATAAATCCTTTTGTTAAGGGGATTTGTTCTGTGAAATTTGGATTCGTTCAAAACGCTCCACTTGAGGACCTGGAGGGCCAGATATGGTCTCAAGGTCTCAGGTTCCCCACCCTTGGACTATACTTTTACTTGCAATTGCCTGGATACACGTTGATCCTAAGAACATTTTAAATAGATGTCACCACATGAAATACCAATGATCTCCAAGTTGGGTAGGATGAGGAACTTCTAAAATATGGATACGTAACAGAAGAAATCAAATCAGGTGTGAAGCAAGATACATATCCTTGTCATCTTGCCTGCCATTCTAGGGTTCTACGCCTGGGGACTGGGACTTCCCTTGGGGTCATTTGGCAAGAACTCCTCAGAGATGGAACTTGAACCCAAGTAATCTTGTGTAAAGATCTTCCCCTACCCATTAAGGGAAGCTTGTTTTGTAGGAAGGGCCACACCTTTTGTTAATTACTAATGAGGCAGTGGATTAGGAGGGCTGTGCCCTCTGGCTCTGAAAAGTATACTCTGAGGTGAGGTTTAATTTGGGGATTACTCTTTGGAAGAAGGATCAAATAACAGATGAGACTCTGGTAAGCTGCTAAGGAGGCCCCCCCCCTCCCCCCACTTTGAAAACCCAGATGTTTGTGCTTCTCTCTGGTAACTATATATGAAGGTAATGGTCAGGCAGTTGGATCTGTCTGTTGAGCTGTGATGTATTGCTTATGGTCAGACAGTTGGAAGCCCTGTCTGTTGATCTTTATTTCTTTACTTGTTTTTTCCTCTGTTGGTGAATGTAATTAGATTGTTGCCCCCCCTTCCCCCCTTTAAAGTTGCTTTCCTTTTAGAAAAGCAGATCTAAGAACCTGTTCTGGCTGGCCATCCTGGATGTGTTAGGGTGCTTGCTGCTGCATCTTGCTGAGTTCTTTCCAATTCCATGTTTCTCCTCACCATCACTGTGGATAATAGAGAGGTAACTGTATTTTGGGTATTTTGTTAAGATATCTAAATAGACAAATACCTGGACAGCATGTACCACATAGATCTTTGTCCTAAGAACTTTATGTTTGATAGTGGAGATCTCTAGGGGTTTAGTAATGATAATGGGAATGACTTTACTCTGCATTTTAATATCTGCTAGTAATCTTTTGGAGAGTAGAGGGGTCAAAGAGTACAGCTGATTTTTAAGTTAACTGCAAAGGACGTGTGTACAATGGCTTATGTATAACCACAAAAGAGTTTATTTTTTTTAACCTCAAAATCTCAAATATCTGTTATCATAATCCTGTGATTTGTAGTTTTGTCGGTGTTGGCAACTTTTTCAACCAAAGAAATTCGCTGGAGAGAGGTTCTAAAGAACCTTTGAATCTGCCAATGGGCAGCACCTGGTTGGTGAGCATCTCTCACCTTAGCTTGGTTGGTCCTCAGATGGCAGACAGGGATGGGCAGGTCCTACTTACCAAGCCCTACCCACTTCGTAGGACCAAATAGAGCTTGGGTTCTGCTGGCCTTGCTTTTAAAATTCAGGGTCACTTTCCAGTACATGAAACAGCAGGGGAAGATGTTAGAAAGAAAATGTATGACTTGGTATGAGATAAGAGGAATATAGCCTAGCATCAAAAAATGTATGCCTCTGAAGTGGTGGGCTGTCTCTGTCAACAGAGATGATCTGAGGATGGTTCATGGATCTGTACGTAAGGCAATATAATATGGTTGTTGTTGATGATAAACATTATCAATTTTTGTTCATAGAGGTCTTAAACAGGGGACACTCAATTTAGTAAGGATTTGCCAAGTGTCTATTATAGCAGACAATCAGGAAGAGTTTATTTTAACTTATTTTAAATATTTTTATTTATCTCATTAGTTACTTCCCAATTATGTGTAAAAATTTTAAATAATCATTCCTTGAATACTTATTTTGCCCTCTGGTTCTAGAATCTCAGGGCAGTTTTCCTTGATAATTTCATGAAAGATGATGTCTAGGCTCTTTCTTTGATCATGGTTTTCAGGTAGTCCCATAATTTTTAAATTGTCTCTCCTGGATTTATTTCCCAGGTCAGTTGTTTTTCCAATGAGATATTTCACATTATCTTCCATTTTTTCATTCTTTTGGTTTTGTTTTGTGATTTCTTGGTTTCTCAAAAAGTCATTAGCCTCCATCTGTTCCATTCTAATTTTGAAAGAACTATTTTCTTCAGTGAGCTTTTGAACCTCCTTTTCCATTTGGCTAATTCTGCTTTTGAAAGCATTCTTCTCCTCATTGGCTTTTTGAATCTTTTTTGCCAATTGAGTTAGCCTATTTTTCAAGGTGTTATTTTCTTCAGCATTTTTTTGGGTCTCCTTTAGCAGGGTGTTTATTTGTTTTTCATACTTTGCTTGCATGTCTCTCATTTCTTTTCCCAATTTTTCCTCCACCTCTCTTACTTGATATTCAAAATCCTTTTTGAGCTCTTCCATGGCCTGAGACCATTGAATATTTATTTTGGATGTTTGGGATACAGAAGCCTTGACTTTTATGTCTTTCCTTGGTGGTAAGCATTGTTCTTCCTCACCCAAAAGGATGGGAGAAGATATCTGTTCACCAAGAAAGTAACCTTCTATAGTCTTATTTTTTTCCCCCTTTTTTAGGCATTTTCCCAACCAGTTACTTAAATTTTGGGTCCTTTGTCAAGAGTAGGGTATATTTTGGGGGTCTGTAAGATCTCAGTTCCTCCAAGGTGGCACAATCAAGCGTGTACACTGGTCTGGAGAAAGAAGAAATTTTTGTGCCCAGAATCTAAGTAATAGAGTTTTGTCTTCACAACCACCTTGCTTCCAGTTCAGCCAAACCAGCACTGGGGTCTGAGATTCAGATAAGCTGCAGGGGCAGGGCTGACATTCAGTGTGAGATAAAGATCAGCTGCTCAAATCCCTCAGGAGTATTAGGTGGGGGCAGGGCCTCTACACAGGGCTGAGATAAGAATCAGCTACTCAGTGCCCCCAGAGGTTTTACAATCCAACAATGGATGCAGGCTGCTGAAGGGGCTGCTGTGGGAGCTGCTGCTACCCACCAGATGCTATGGGAAGGCCCTTCTCCCCTCTCAGCCAGCTGAAAAAAACCCTCTCACTGACCTTTGGCGTCTGTGGGTTGAGGGATCCAAGGCTGGGCTGGGCTCTGCTCCTCGTCAGGTGCAACAGACATTTCCGGCAGCCTTTCAGGTCACCCTGGGCTGGAAATCTCCTCCACTCTGTTGTTCTATGGCTTCTACTGTTCTAGAATTTGTTGAAAGTCTTTCTTTACAGGTATTTAATGGGCTGTGGGGTAAGAGCTAAGCGTGTGTGCTTCTTTCTACTCTGCCATCTTGGCTCTACCCCCTCCAAGTCCTATCTAAATAACACCATACTACCTTCATGTTGCATGATGCATTGTTACAGGAGGTACACATCGCCTTATTTTACTGTCCACTCCCACGCCTAGAATGCTCTTCCCTTTCCCTTCCACCTCTTGGAATCTCTAACTACAGACAAGTGCTAACTTCTATAAAAGACCTCTCCTGATCCCCCTACCTGTTAGCATTTCTCCTAGTCCTAAATGAAATCCCTGTGTTGTGGTTTTTTGGCTTTTATTATCTGTCCTTCTTACCTAATTGAACAGTAAAAAATAAAAATAAAATATGCATAGTACAGCAAAGTCAATTTCCATTTTGGTCATGTCCAAAAAATGTAGATTTCTTTCTACATTTTAAGTCCATCACTTCCCTTGCAGGAGACAAGTGGTGTTCCATCTTTAGTCCTTTAAACACATGGCTTATCATTGAGCAAAGGGCTCAAGGCTTTCAAAGTTGTTTTCTTCTATGCTATTGTTGTTATGTAAATTGTTCTCCTTCTGCTTACTTGATGCTGCATCCTTTCATGGAAGCCTTCCCATGAAATCATTTGCGTGTGTGCTATGTGATCTTCTTTGCACACGTTGTTTCCACATTCCTCCCCTCCCCCCCAAACAGATATATAAATTATTTGATGACAAGTACAGTTTCTATCACTATCTAAGTTGAAAGTACATTGCTTCTTTCAATGCTCTTCTCCAGCTCCTCCTTTTCTGATTACCCCAGGTGTTCATCAAATCCCACCTTCAGCCAATACCTGGAGGGGGGTATCAGGGGAATGGAGGGTGAGTGGGTGGGTGAGAGTTGGTGAATATATTCTAGATTTTTTTGTGTACCTGTCTCTCCCTCATAAGCACTCTAAGGGGAGGAATGGTCTCACATAAAAATATAGTAGTCCCAATGCCTAGCATAGTACTTGGTAGATAGAAGTCACTTAAATGCCTTCCACATGTTTTGCGTGACTTCACATGTATCAAATTGTCTATCTTCTCAAGGAGTGGGGTGCGACAGAAGAGGGAGACAGAATTTTGAATTAGAAATGTTTTTAAATGATTATTTAGGGGGGTGGAGCCAAGACGGCAGAGTAGAAAGACACACATATGCTAGCTCCGAACCCAAAGCCCATAAAATATCTGTAAAAACCAACTCCCAACAAATTCTGGAGCAGCAGAAGCCACAGAACAATGGAGCGGACGAGATTTCTGTTCCAGGGGGACCTGAAAACCTCTCACTGTTGGGGGTGTAAGCTCAATTCCATGTGGACGGTCTCGGGCGGGTAAAGGTGGGAACTTCTAAATCTTAGAGTTCTCATGAGGCCCCCCAGAAAACAGCAGGGAATCGAGGAGTGAGACCGAGCTATCTCGTGTATTTCCGCCTCTTCCCTTCTGAAACGTGATGGGAGGAGCATCCCCGCCCTCGAGACTGTCCCGGATCTGGGCACACCTATTGTTATCTAACAGGCACGGTATTCAGGTGCAAACTATGCAGCCGGAAAGCTTAATTAGGGTCAGGAAAGCCTGAAAGCTCTTAGCGAGGGAGGGGCCCTTACAGGACAGAAGGCGCCTCTTCACTTTTCCTCTCTTTTCTCTCTCCCCTCCCCCTCTCTCCCCATTTACACTTCTGCTTCCAATCTCTTACTGTAAGATCTTTGCCTCCTTGGGAGACTTCTCTCTCTCTCCTAAGGAAGCATTCCCCCTGCACATGTAACCAGGACCCTGAATAAAGCCTAACCCTTGTTCGACTCCGGAAAGTCTCTTCTCTCATACGTTTACCCGGTTTGGCCAAGCGAAGACCTGGGACAGGTAAGGTAAGACTCGGGTAGCCCTCAGGCCTCTAGGCCTGGCATCTCACAAAAGGTCCTTCATGCTGCGGACCAGGAGCAGAGCCCAGTCCTGCCTTGGCTGCACGGCGCCAAGAGGAGCGGATCCGAGCAGGCTTCAGGGACAGAATCTCCAGCAGCCACGCGGGTCCCTCCACCCACAGGTGACAAGGGTCAGTGAGAGGGTCTCTTTGGCAAGTTGAGAGGGGAGGGGGGTGCCCCCATAACTCAGGCCCCCTCAGGAGGCAGCAGTGGAGGCGGGAGCAGACTGGGGCTCCCCAAGCAGGCAGGAGCCTGGCTCCATTGTTGAAGGTCTTTGCATAAACCCCCTGAGGGAACTGAGCCTGTGAGGTGGCCCTGCCCCCACATGAGCACCTGAACTTAATCTCACACTGAATAGCAGCCCTGCCCTTGCCCAAAGCCCTGAGGCTGGGAAGCAGCATTTGAATCTCAGACCCCAAGTGCTGGCTGGGCGGATCTGGAGACAAAGTGGGTGTGAAGAGAATACTCAGAAGTCAAGTCATTGGCTGGGAAAATGCCCAGAAAAGGGAAAAAAAAAAAGACTATAGAAGGTTACTTTCTTGGTGAACAGATATCTTCTCATTTTATCAAATTATCAAGGAAAACTGCTCAGCATTTTTGGGGTGGAGGGAGTGGAGAAACGGGGAGAAAATTTGGAACTTAAAATTTTGTGGAAATGAATGTTGAAAACCTAAAGAAAGAAAGAAAGAAAAAAAGAAAGAAAGAAAGATAGGGCTTGGACAGTCTGAGTTCAGATTACTTGTACCTTGGTACACAGTGCAATGCTTCTTAAACTGTGGGCCATGGTCCCATATGGGGTTTAAGTTTATTAAATAGGTTAAGTGTAGGAAGTGCTGAAGGGGATGTGAATGGAAAAAGTTTTAGGTCCCTCTTAGCTCTAAAACAATAGTTCCATGATCCCAGCTGTTATTGATGCCTTAAGTGAACCTGGGGAAGTGATTGGCTTCCTTTATTTTCCTCCCTTGTAAGGTGAAGCCATTGGAGATGATTTTTAGTGCCCTTCCATTTCTAAGTCCCGTGTAGGGCATTGTTTCTCTCTTAGCACAGTTCTGGGCTGTTATTGCCATCCTGATTCAGAGGCAGGTGGGCAAAGGAGCCAACTTGCCACTGCAGTGCCTTTGCCAGTTTACTATGTCCTGTGTCCCCACCTGGCCTGTCCTGGCAGCCTCCCGTCCCCTCCTCCTCATGTCCCATCTCTTGATTTAGTTGAGAAATGGGATTGAGATATAGGAGAAATTGACAGGATTCCAGTAGAAATAACCATCATCTTATGGAACCAAAATAAACTTTGACCATGACTCCTGTTTGGAGGGAAGGTACATGTTTTCAAGGATAATTCCTGGGAAAAAAATCTAGCTTCCAGGTATTACTCTGTCTGGTTCCTTTAAATGCTCTGTCTCTATTTTCTATTAACAAAATTGGGATAATTATACCTAATATTAATATTCAAGGTAGGTAAAGACTTATGTTCTTGGAAGAAAAGGCATAATATTCAATCAGCTTTATTCTTAATAGGTGTATTCCTTTATCTGCTTTTGCATCTAAACATATGGCTTAATCAGTCCAGCAGCATTTATAGGCAGCCGACCATCAGCAAGGCTCTGTTCATTGCTAAGGTGCACAAAGTTAACAACTCTTAGAATTGATATACGACTTATTTCTGTCCGGTTATGTGCTACATTAGAACAAAAGTTGCAATTCACAGGGAAAATCCCTAAAATATATTTTTTCTTTTTTTTCCCTTCAAACTTTTTTCGATTTAGTCACTTAGGGTTGCTTTTGTTTGTGTGGCTGCGGTAGATTTCTTTCCACTTAGCTTTTTTTTAAAAATGGAGTTTCAAAATAAGCTTCACTATCTGAGCAATTCACCATCTAAGAAATGATTCTTGGAGAAACAACCTTCTCTCCAGTGTTCCAAATAAGTGTTTTGGACTATTGGACTCAAAGAATTTTAACAGCATCTCTCCTCTTGGGGTAACTTTTAAGCCTCAGTGATATCTATACAACTGTGGGTGGCCATTTTCTTTTCTTAGATGGTAGGAAAAATTTCAGTAATCTTGAATGCTTTATTAGTAGTGGAGGGGAAAATTCTGAATATTTCTTCCACAAAACTCTTAAAAGGTTGACTTCATGTAAATCTGAGACTCTTGGTATAAAAAACTGATAGTTCCCTTCTGTACAGTCACCCAGTTTAGTCATATCAGGAAAATTGGTAGGTTGGGTAGAGTTTTATGATTGTCCCTTCAACAGAATTTCAGTTAATGAGATTAATTCTTTTGATAATGCAGTTTGTTTTTGTTTAGTTGAAAACAGCCAAGATGAAAGTGGTGTGCTCAGTCAACCTAAAGTCTCTCAAGGGTGCAAGTTGTCCATTTGGGAAGCAAAAGGGAGTCCAAGAAGAACAGACATAAATGATTAACCATTTTCATGGACATAGTGGTTTAAAAAATATTTTAGCCTGTTACCTTATCTTCCTTGGAGAATATATGAGAAGATACATACAGTCTAGCCTGAAACTTAACAGTGGTGAGAGCATCCTTGTACATAAGGCCACAGATGGGCAGCTAGGTAGCACAGAATCAGAAAGATTCATCTTCATGAGTTCAGATCTAGCCTCATATACTTTTACTAGTTGTGTGAGCCTGGACAAGTCACTTAGCCATGTTTGCCTCAGTTTTTTCATCTGTAAAAATGAGCTGAAAAAGAAAATGACAAACTACTCCAGTATCTTTGCCAAGAAAAATCCAAGTGGGGTCACCAAGGATTGGGCATGGCTGAAAACAACAGAACAAGACCACGGATGCAGTGAAGTTGTAAGTATCGAAGGCAGGAAAGATTCAGGGAGCCTGGATATTGAAATTTGACAAGAAGACTGCTGCTTTTTTTTTGTTGTTGTTAAGGTGTTAAACACTCAAAAGGCTCAAATTGTATAGGCTGATGACTGACCATTTTTAATTTCTTCTTAAATTGGAATAAGAACCTGGAGTTGCAACAGTTCTCTTCTTGCAGAGGACAGTAGCTATCAAACAAGCATAAAAAAAACCAGGTGCTTTTTTTTTTTTTTGTGCTTGCTTTTGTTTTTACAGAGTACCGCAATCTCATGGTCTGAGATGAATGAATGAATGAATGAATGAATGAATGAATGAAAAAAATTAAGATCTTACTCTGTGCCGGCCATTGTGTTAGGTGCTGAGGATTCAAATATATGTTCTAATGTAGGATGTGGTGGTCAGGGAGTGGTATTTTGTTTTGAAAAGTTACCCAGATGACGAGTGCAGTCATGGGGGATGAGGTTGACACACTCTTTCCAGGGGGCAGTGATCTGATGTGATTTGATTATGCTTTAAGAAATGGAAAGTGGCTGGGGGTGGGGAAGAAGGGAAATAGGGTGTATGTGCTGTCGTCATAAGGCTGCTGTTAGAAGACAACTGGGAATGTAGGGTGGCAAGAACTGGCCTCAGACGGCATGAGGCTGCCACCAATGAGGGTACTTAAGGGGCTGGCTCTTGGGTAGGAGCTTCAGGAAAGAAAATAATCAAATCTTCTAAGGCAGACAGCTTAAGGACTGGTGAGAAGATAGCTAGGGAGTAAAGGGAAATAGCAAGCTGAGTACAGAAGCAATTTCAAACTGGGGAGGTTAATGTTTGATGCTGGTTAAGAATAATAGCCAACATTATATAATGATACTTTAAGGTTTGCAAAACTTGTTACATTTTGACTATAAAACAGCCTTGTGAAGTTGGTGCTGCTGTTATCCATATTTAACAGTTGAGGAAACTGAGGCAGACAGAGGTTAAGTGATTTGCCCAGGGTCACACAGCTAGCAAGTGTCTAAGGCAGGATTCTAACTCAGGTCTTCAAGACTCAAGGTGGGCCAGTGAGGTGATTAATGGATACATGCTCCCTTCCCAAAACGTTTTGGGCAGCAGTGTACATATATACTTTTCCTCCTTGCTGAAGGTCAGTGTCTTCATGGCTCAGATCTTCCTTGTTCCCCCCTCCTGACTCATTCTCATTAGTAAGTCCAGGGCCTAGGATCCTGAGAAGTAAACCTTGAGGAGGGTGGGAGAGATGAAACTTTAAGTGGGTGGGGGAAAAACTACACTTAATTGGGTAGAAGGAAGAGGGAGTCAGAGACAGCAAAGATATTTGCAGAGAGGTTGGAGCAGATGAGGGTAAGGGAAAGGAGAGTTATAGGGGAGAGTTTTTGAGTGTTAGGGATGAGAGAACTCATTGAGAATGGACAGGGAGAAAAGACTATTAAAGAGTGTGCCACCTGATGGGGTATGGAGACTGGCATTTGGAGCCTGAGGTGAACTCAAGAAATGAGGGAGAAATGTGAGATCAGGCAGACTAGAGGGAAGGTGGTGGTTTTTGCTACAGGCTGGAGAGACATGCACCAGATGGGGGAGAGAGAGAAGGACTGACGCATATCATAGCCTCTAGGGCATGGCAGAGCAAGGCTGCCCATCTGGGGAGAATGAATGAGAGACCAGAGCTCTGGAGGAGACCGGGGACCCAAGTTAAATATGTTGGATTTGTAAACTAAAAAATCAAGCTGAACAGACTAGTGTCATTGCTTTGTGCCCAAAGTGCTTTTACTGTTCTCAGTATATAGAAATGTTCCTGGTGGCAAAATTCAGAAAAAACAGAAAGGAGAAATAAATTTTATTTTTTAAATTTAATTAATTTGTTTTCAGTTTTCAGCAATCACTTACATAAGTCTTAAATTTTCCCCCCTCCTTCTTCCCTCTCTCTTCTAGATGGCATGCAATCTCATATGGGTTCTACATTTACATTCTTATTAAACACATATTCACATTAGTCATGTTGCATAGAAGATTAAAACGAATGTGAGCAAACATGAGAAAAACCGAAACAAAACATGAGAAAATAAGCTGCTTCATTCTGCGTTCTGATTCCATAGTTCTTTCTCTGAATGTGGATGGCATTTTGCCTCAGGAGTCCATTGGGAATGTTTTAGGTTCTTGCATTGCTGTGAAGGGCTTAGTCTGTCAGAAAACATCCTCACACATTGTGGCTGTTACTGTGTACAAAGTTCTCCTGGTTCTGCTCATTTCACTCAGCATCAGTTCATATAAGTTTTTCCAGGTTTTTCTGAAGTCTTACTGTTCGTCATAGAAGAAATAAATTTTAAAAACCACAGTTAATGAGTTATCTTCAGAAAGAGGGGAGGACCACTTCTTTTTTCTGAAACAAGAAGGAAAGATGGTAACATGAGGAAGATACAGAACAATGCTGAGGGACAGATGAAAGAAGCTCAGCAGGGCCACCTTCAAATCCCTCTGCTGTCCTCAGAAGAATATTCAGTGAGCTTGTCTGAAGAAGATTGAGGGATGAGGTTGGAGGTCTGAAAAGGGGAGGATGTTGATGAGTAATTCCTGCTGAGCATCACTGAAGGGCCCAGTGGACGTGGTGGCAGTTTTAGAGAAGAGAAGGGGATGTATTTGAGAGATGTGAAATCAACAGGCCTTGGATAAGGAATGATGGGAAAAGTTAATAATTGGGAGGGGATGGGAAATTTGGGGGAAATACTGCTGAGTAGGCTGATCTTTAAAAATCTGAGGATCGGCCTTAATTATACCAACGTATAAAAAAGACACATGCGCATCTGTCTATCTATCTGAATACATGTGTATATAGACAGAGCTGTGTGTATGTGTGTGCGCATTTATTTGTTATTCATCCACTTATTACTCATTTTTTCATCCATTCATTTAATTATACGTTAGCAAGCAGAGAATCCAGAGACTCAGAAGAAAGTGTTTTTGTGCTCTTTAGGTTGCTTGCACATGGTGTGAGTTGTTTGACCAGGACTTAGTAACATTAGGCAGATGCTGCATCCTAATAGAAGTGGAGATGACTGTCCAGCGTCTGTCTGAGATGGCTTCTCAGTAAGAAGCTATAATTCAGCATTGGCTAATGAGTGAAACACGAGGTTAATGGGTTATGTCTTATTAGAGAATTTGAGCAGATGAAATGGTTGTTTGCCTAAAGCTCCAGTCCCTTGGAGACAGCTGTGGTACCATGGGCATAATCCCCCAGGCTCCCGTATCAGCTTAAGCATTCTGTTCATGACAGCTCTGTGACTACATACATATAGATGTTATTATCCTCTCTTGAGGCATGGAAGGGTTAAAAACAGCCCCTTCCACAGTCCTGGCAAATGCCAGCAGCCAAGGTTGGAACCCAGGCCCCTGACTCCAAAATTCAGTGTCTTTTTCTTTATGGATTTGCCTCAGACTTGTCTTTGACCAGCTGCATGATGAGGAAAATCACTGGGCTTTCCCTGAGTCAGCTAAGATGTGACACAGTGAATGAGAGCTCTGGTCTTGGAGTCAGTCATATCTGCATTAATTGTATGAAGTGACTTCCTCTGGGCAAGTCACTGCATCTCTGTCAGCCTCACTTTTCTCATCTGTAAAATAGGGATAATAATTCCTATCTCACCAGGTAGATCAAATGAGACAGCATGTGTACAGTGCTTTGTGCTCCTTAAACTTTTACAGAACAGAAAGTGCTTTATAGAAGTTGGCTACTATCATCATCATCCTTGAGACCCATCACAGAATATCATTTACTTAGTTCATAAGCATTTATTAAATCCATTATATGTGGGAAGCATTGGCTGAGAGATATGGGTGCAAAGAAAGGGGTGATCCCCCATGGTCCCTGATCTCAGAGAGCTCACGTTCTCATGAGGGAAGCTTCATGCAACTCGCCATGAACTCTCCCATATTAGAATGTCTACAAGAGAAGATTGTGGAGTTGGATCCAGATTTGAGAATTATTTGCATCACCTTCCATAGTATAGGCAATGGAGAAGAAATTTGAATCCATTGAATTGTTGACACAAGAATGGTTACATGGGCACATTTTTAAAAATTTTTTTATCAACCCTATGTTTACCAGAGTCTGCTAGCAACCTTTAACGGTAAAACTGAATTTTAGTTGAATCACTTGAAGAAATGAATCTTGGGTAATGAGTAATGTTGCACATCCTTGTAGAATTAAGTGGGTTCTGATGGCTGGGTGAATGTCATAAAAACTTTTGTTAGTGTTGGCATGTATTTAGTATCTTTTCACAAATGTAAATAATTATATATTTGACTCCTTGACCACAATATTTCTTGTTTTACAACAGGAAGGGTGGTCCTTTGGGGGCAGCAGGAGAGGAAAAGGGACAACCAGTGGAATTGTTCATGTATTTTGCCTGCTTGGGTATTTTATGTGATGTAGAATGTAAAATATTGTAAGGATAAATTAATGCTTTTTTCTTAGGATATAATACCCCATGACATGTAAAAGCAAATCCTTAATATTTACAAAGATAAGGTGACCAGTATTACTCTAGTATTGCTTCCTTGACAAATTCTTATCACTGTTATATAAACATTCTTTTATTTAAATGTTTGATATTGTTTTCAGGGGCAAGTGTCCAGTCCTTTAGAACAGGGAGGAAACACAGCGATGGTGAAAGCTTTCTTCCCAAGATAATGGGACACCTCTCAAGTCTTGTGACTCCTCAGGTCTCACATTCCCAAACCACACTTTTCTCTTCTATTTAGCCCATTTTCCCCAAAGTCACATTTGTTCCACTGTCTATTATTGGAAATTCAGATTTCCTTTCCTCTTTGCCCCTAAGCAGTTCCTTCTTGTTAGATCTGATTGAAGATCAAACTGCCTTCTTCTTAATATTGCTAGAGAATTCATAACAGCATCTGTAGCTTTCAGATGTATTTTTCTAGTGGTGTAATCACACAGCCACAGCGTCCTATAGTGAGAAGTGTCCTTGAGCTTGGTGCATCTATGCCTTCGAGATTCTTGGGTGTACAGAACTGAGTGCAATGTTCTGTTTGGCATCTGATCAACTCAGAGTGCAGTGGGAATCAACCTCTCTCTTATCGTTTTAAAAATAAATTGATTTTTAAAATTATATCTTTTGGTTTTCCATCCCCTCAGTTCCCCCCTGTATCTCTCCCTCTGTCATCTCAAAGACCCCTCCCTTAGAACCAAAGAAGGAGGGAAGACCCCATGTGGGAAACATTGCATATAATATGGAATTTTTTCCCTAATTTTGTTGACTAGTTTTGCTGATTTTTTCCCCCTTCTTCCTTCCCTTTCCTTTAGTTCATCACCGGATTACATCAGTTATATCTTTCCATACTACCTAACACATAAGACTATCTTCCATTTCCCAGCAGAGACGAGCATGTTTCAATATTTAATTGTCCTTGGAGGAAAGTCACATAGACATTTTCTAAATGTTTTGTAGGTCTCTTCTTCTGTCATTATGTAGATACTTTATTGGTCTTTCCTCCATCAATAGAGCACTGCCCTATCTATATAGTCTGCATTTACTTCCATACCCACAGTTCATGGGATCATAGATTTAGAGGTAGAAGAGACCCCAAAAGCCATCTAGGCTAAGTCTTTACATTTTAAAGATGAGGATTCTTTGTCCCAAGGTGACCAGTTGACTTGCCCAAAGCCATTTGAACCAGGTCTTCTTACTCTAGAGCTATCACCGTCCCCTTCTTCCCCATGTTGTCTCCTAATCCCTACAGTTATTTAGGCTACCACAAACTTGACCCTGTAAAAAGGAAGATTCTTTATTTGAACTTTCTCCTTGATTAAAAAAACAACACTTGTGGAAAGAAAGAGAATTAAAAGGAGTTTATTAAAAGGACATCAAAGTAACAACACACTGATGGGCTGATCACTAGAGATCAGCAAGGCATTTAAGATTGAGCCAGCTTTTTATTGATAACTTTCATAATAAGATATAGACAAGTCAGCAGAATGGGATGAGTCATGGTATCTGAGCTGCTCCCAAAGGTAGCAGGTGTGATGATGTTTAACTGGTAGGGGTATGTGCTAAATAGCAGCAGACTGGATGAGGCCTCCCCTGACCCTGATTTACAATTGGAACTGGGAACAGTGGGTCCTTGAGTCAGCATAACTTTCACAAATGCAATTTAGATTTTTTGAAGTTAGCAATGAGATTTGGAGAAGTTTTTGTTACTTTGTGAAGATTTCCCCCTTAGTTTTATTTTCTTGCATTTTTAAACAATTCCTTAATTCACTAAGTTTGAAAATAATAGAATTGTTTCCCCCATGTGTTTGTATCTTCTCTCCCATTAGAACCCTCAGCTTCCTTCAGTTCAGAGCTCAGTTGAATTGTCATCAGAGATGATCTTCACTTAAGGCCACCCTCCTGCCCACTATTAGTAACTGAGATGAGAGGGACTTTGTAGCAGCAGCTTCTGTTTAGACTTTCAGTATTAGTAGAGAATGTGGTGGTTTCCTTCTCTCCGAGCTCTGACTGTGCCACTACTCAGGCACCCTAACTTGCACTTCTCTATAGTTTTAAGTTTTCAAAGTGCATTGCATACATTATTTCATCTGAACTTCCTTGATTTTCTACTAAGTCTGTCCTCTTTCCTCTCATCCAAGTGCCTTCATAATGTCTAGATGGAATTACCACCCCAAAAAAGCAGCTAGATAGTGACAATGGATAGACTCCTATAGTCAGGAGTTCTTGAATTCAAATCTGTCTTCAGAAACTTACTTACTGTGACCTTGTGACCACTTAATCCTGTTTGCCTCAGTTTCCTCATTCCTAAAATGAGCTGGAGAAGTAAATGGTAAAGCACTCTAATATTTTTGCCAAGAAAACCCTCAAAGACGTCAGGAAGAGTCAAATGCTACTGAAACAACTCAACAAAGACAACGGTCACCCACAAAGTAATTCTTTGTGAATTTATTCAGATGAATCTCACTCTACCTTGGGCCCTTCCATACACTACTCTGAACTATTCCTGCTATTGAATAGAAGTCACTAGGTCTGGGTCATCACACCACTGGGAAAAATTACTGACCTTTATTGCTTTATGAATATGTATTAGATTCTGCTTCTTTGACATCTTTCTCTACCTGTGTCCCAGAGTCATAAGAACATTTTGTTAGTTGGACAGAGCCTGCGCTCAAGGGTTAGAGAATTCTAACCAATGCTTTGTACCAGGTAGACACTGAATAAATGTTTGTTAACCATTATTATATGCCTATTCCGAGAGAGGCACATTGCTAGACTCTATACCCAGCAGATAACCTTTACAATTCAGTGAGCAGGCTGCAAATATCTTATTAAGCACCTGCTGTGTACATGCAGCTGTTCTAGGTGCTGAACCCAATATGCCCCCAAATAAGTTACATTCTTTTAGAATACAAGGAAAAACTTCAGGCTAGCTCCATATTGTCTTTGCCCTGCTATATCAAGATTAGGGCAGTTCATTGCACTAAGCATGTTTATTAGATTATCATTTGAAAAACTAGTAATGATCAAGAGAAGCCAGGGTGTAGAAACCAAACCAAGTAACACCTCTTCATTTGCTGCAAGGGGCATCTGTTTGTCAAAGGCAGTATGGGCTCTGCCCCAGATAGGGGAAGGGTTCTCTTCATCCATGCTGATCTAAATGAAACAGTATAAACAAATTTTTTGTAAACTTAGATCAGCTAGCTTGCTATGACTTTGAAAGTCCAAGGTGTAAAGTTCACCGGAGTGATCTGTACCACACCTACCTTCTTTAGGTTTATTGTCTTTTCACTAACATTTGTACTTTTTATCCTTTTTTCTTTCAAAGTATTCTTTAGGTTGGTTTTGAATGGTTCTGTGCTCTAGGGTCTCTTGAACTGAGTAGACTCTTGAATAAAGGCCATTACAAGCCTCCAGCCTTTCCCCTTCTGCTAGTTCTCCATTTCAGGGCAGCACAAGGAGTATGTGAGCAATTGGAAATCATCGTTCCATTGCTTCTTCTGTTTTTTAATACATTAACTGACCAGCTTAGTGGGAATGAATATTCTTGTCAGTATGCACCAGTAGAATACAGTCTCCTTGAGGACAGGAATTGCTTTTGTTTTTGCATCCTCAATGCTTTGTCCAGTTCTGGCACTAAATAAATGCCTGTTGGCTGAATGAAAGAATGAAGGATAAAGCCTTCTGATTTGCTAGAATATTCTTGAATCAGACATGCATGCTTTTTTATTAATGGGAGAAAATGGTTCAGTATTATGAGCAAACTATCGACTAAGCTTTTCTTTGATGCTGCTGTAATGCAGAAAGGTTTGCATATGAAGTCTTTTTGGTTGTTGTAAATACCTTGTATGGTAGTGCCTGGAGACTGTTTATTGGCATAGCTGTCTCTTATGTATTCATCTTGGCCGGATGGGCAGTGCAACATAAAAGAAGTGATGGTCTCGGCAAAGCTCCCCATGGAGAGTCAGAGCGTATCTGTACTGTCCAGAATTGCATTGTCTATCATTTCATTGCTTCTCTTGGTTTTGGAATTCTCCAGGCTCTGTGGGGCTTTTAACCTGAGGTGGAACTTTCTCCGGAGCATTTCTCTAAATGGTTGGCAGAGGAAGAAATAAATAATGGGGTCCAGGCACACATTGACTGCAGATAGGAACAGAGTGAATTCTTTTGCATAGAGCAGGATTTCTTTGGATTGGCAGTCATAATGTCCTTCGGTTTGGCTTCGGGTATAGGGGATTCGGGCAATATGATAAGGGACAAAGCATACACAGAATACAAGCATGATGCAGAATATGTTGCGGCTGGACTTTTTCTTGACAGAGATGGAATTCCTTCTGGACCTAAGGTAAGAGCTGTAGATTTTCCTTGTGATGGCTGTGTAACAGATTATCAGCAGAAGGAACACAATCCAGAAGATGCTCACGAAAATGTAGCTGGAGGCTGTATGCCACTTGACCCCCAGTTCATTCTTGAGTTCCATGCACTTCACGTTCTCTGCCTCCTTAGCACTTTGATCAGTCAGAATGATGTTGGGGATGGCCAGGAACAGCATGAGGACCCAGACTAGGAGAGAGAGGATCTTACTATAGCCAACCGTGTGAACAAAAGAAGCCAGCAGGGGCTTTACGATCTTGTAGTACCTGTCAAATCCGATGAGCCCAAAAAACGCGATTCCCACATACATGTTGACGTAGAAGATCACCGCAGAACCCTTGCACACAAAGATCCTCAGCTGCCAGGGCCCTATTTTGGAATCACTCAGAATTTTGAATGGGAAAGTTAGACTCATCAGTAAGTCAGCTGCCACAATGTTCTTGAGATAGATGATGAAACTCTTGCTGTTGGAAACAGAAAAAAAGATCCAGGCAGATATCCCATTGAGCAGAATCCCACCCATGAAGACAAAGAAATAGAGCAGGGGAATGATGTATTGTGTGATAAGAGAATTCAGAGAACATTCCGTACTGTTACCGGCAGTTTTGTTGTCCATCTTTTTCAGTTAAAATCCTAAAAACAGACAAGACTCAATTAAGCTAATGCCCTGTAAGGTCTTCCGTTAGTAGAAAAAATATTTAGTAGAAATAGTTAGAACAGACCTCAAAGATCTCACTTGGAAGTTAGACACCCTGCTTTGGATGGCTTTGGGAGTTCTCTCCTATAAAGACAGAAGACAGGAAAAGTGAGCACCCTTAAAGCCATGTGATTTGGAGTGGGTCACCTAAACTCCTTGGGCAAGTCATAAAACTGCATTTGAAAGATGTGGTGGTTGGCCTAGATGTTCCTCTGCTTCTGATAATCTATGACTAACATTCAGGATAAGGATGTTAGAGGGTTGGAAGGAGCTGAGTACCTTGGATGTAAAAATGGGGAGAGGAGAGTTTCCCTAAAACACTGGATGGTGTCATGGTTGAAATTTAACGAAATGGTAAACTAAGGCAGATCTCTGAGCAAGATAACATTTATTAGCAGTAGCATACTGCCTGTCAATAAATGGCCAGCGGCTTGCCTCCATTAATGCCAAAGACCCTGAGCCAAAGGACAGTTTGCCTTATATAGGTTTTGAGGAGTACAGGACCAAGAGCAGAACAAGGTAGATGACATCATGGAGTTAAAGGCTACATGACTGGTTACCGAGCTAAGACACAGGGAACAACATGATTGGTTGGAAATTTGGTAATGGGGACTAGCCAGGACCCCTCCTTCTTCTCCCGTGGGAAATGTTCATGGTTTGAGTCCAGATGTGAGATTGCCCAGACTTTGGAGAGCAAAGCAGACATCCTTGAAGGGCAGCTTGGTGGTGTAAATATATTAGGCCCAACTCGCTTTCTGTTCACAAGCATTCTTCAAGGTCAGTTAAATTCCTTGAGGCAAGAAAGCTGGGTTTTTAGACTTAACCCATTACAGGCCAGCTGAATTCTAAGCTAAGTTCAGAGACAAAGAACTTAAGCTATTGCTTTGCAGAGGATCCAGTCTATAATAAATTAAATTGAATAAATTAGATAATTAAACAGCATGCCAGTAGTTTAAGTTGAAGTACAAGTCTCAATTGCTCTCGTTACTTAAATTATTTTTTTAAAATAGTAAATGCTAGAAAAGGGAGTGGGAAGGGTTCATTGGAGGCCAAGGTCCCAGGGGGTCCTTTCTGAAATAGGATGATGATGACGGTAATAACTAACATTTCTATGAAACTTACTATGTACCAGGCAAGTCCTTTATAGTTACCTCATTTGATCCTTAAAATAATTTAGGGAAGTAGGTGCTATTATCATCCCCATTTTACAGATGAGGAAAGTGAGGCCAACAGAGGGTGAGTAACTTGTCCAAGACCACTTGGCTGCTACTAAGTGTCTGAATTTTAATTGAAGTGAATTTGAATTCATCTTCCTGACTCTAGACCCAGCATTCTGTGCTAAGACTTTACATATTTTATTATATAGGATCTCCGACTGGCCATGTTTCTCAAGTCCACAACTCAGCATGATAAGAAAACATAGAGAGGGAATTTTCATCAACTGATTATTTCTTACATCAATTACATTCCAGTTTCAGTCCCCATTATCTTTTCACTTTTCTGTGTACCTGGCAGTGTGCTAAGCAATAATGATTATGGTGCTTAAAAAGTAAAAATTCTGAGCCCCTCCTGAGTTTGTTTTTTGTGTTTAAAAATATTCTGTTTGCTTTAGTGGTTTTGGGAAGGGTGGAGGAGGAAGCACAGTGGGCATGTGTTTAAATTTTCAGGTGGCCGAAGTCGTTGTAATGCTTTCCAGAGGGCCCACTGAATCAAAGATGAGTGGGGGTGAAAAGAGAAAGAAAAACTACAAATCATTATTGAAACCTCATAGGCAAGGTGGGAGATAGTGTACGACAGTCCAGAGGGTTAAAAAGTGGAAAGCATTTGGGGCTAGAGGACCTGGATTCCAATTCTGAGTCAGGCACTCCCTATGTGACTTTGGGCCAGCCATTTGAGTGATTGGTTTCCTCAACTGTAAAATGGTGGGGTTGGGCCCTCTAGATAACTTTTGAAGGTCCCTTCCAGCTGTAGGTCTATGGTCCTTCAAGTATGACCTTGGGCAAGTCACTTAACCCCAATTGCCTCATCCTGGGTCATCTCCAGTCATCCTGAGGAATATCTGGTCACTGGATTCAGATGGCTCTGGAGGAGAAGTGAGGCTGGTGACCTGCACAGCCCTCCCTCACTCAAAACAAAGTCAAGTGCAAGTCATGTCATCATTTCTCTGATGGCATGGTATTCTTTGGCAATGAAGGACGAACACACACATGCGCACACATACACACACACACAGGAACTAAAGGATGGTGTCACCTGTTTGCTCAAAGGGAATAGTGAGGACTGGAAATTGGGACTTATTGGATGATTCAGATGAAGTCATGTGGCCTTACTCTTGTCCAGGCCTACACAGCCTGCAGTGGGGGCTGCTTGGGCACATCAAAGAATTTCAGGTGGCCTTCAAAAAATGGAGCCTTTGCATGGAGCGGAAATCCTTTGGCATGTGGCAGACTTGCTCACAGGCTGTAAGTGGCCCGAGGGCTGCGGGTTGTGCAGGCCTACTGTACTCCTTCAGAGCTACCTCAAGGCTCCACATCACTTTGGAAAAAGAAAAACAGACAGGCCAACCATAAGGAAGTACATGCAATTGTAACAATTTTAAATTTAATTTAAGGCAACTGCTTTGTGGTTTTTATATAATAGAATAAGTTGTACCTCACCTATTTGGAAATAACTTGGCAGTGTTCCATATAATTGAGGTTGCCAGATAAAAACCAGGAAGGAAGCATGTGAGTAGTCAAATCAATGCCACACTAAAGGCTGGGTATTTCACTCACAGGTGAATCCCCATCTCTACATACTTTTAAGAGAAAAAATACTGTGATTAACAAGTTGGTAATCTTCAATTGCCAGAGATTTCAATTAGATGGAAGCCCTTATTCCCTAACAGTGCCAGATAAATTCAATTCATTGAACATTTATTTATTCAGCGCCTTCTGATGAGATGCTGATAAGGGCATCTAGGTGGCAAAGTAGACAGAGCCGTGGGCCTGAAGTCCAGATTTAGCTGAGTCCAAAGCTGGCCTCAGATACTATCTGTGTGACCCCGGGCAAGTCACTTAACCCTGTTTGCTTTGGTATCTTCATCTGTAAAATGAGCTGGAGAAGGAAAAGGCAAACGACCCTAGAGTCTTTGCCACAAAACCCTCAAACTGGGTCATGAACAGTCAGATAGGACTGAAAATGACTGACCAGCAAAAAGTCAGATGATAGTATGTATCTCCCAAGATTGTTGTAAGGATAAAAGGAGAAGCTTTTTGTAGAGTGCTTTGCAAAACTTTAAAGAACTGTGTAAATGTTAGCTATTATTATTATTAATTATTATTAATACTACTGCTGTGCTTTTCTGGACAATTTAACACTTTCTTATACTTAGTTTAGTGTTAGAAAAATCTTTCTTGAAGGATATTTTTTCCTGAAGGGGAATATAGGGCAATGAGGTCCTACGCTTTTAGTATTTATGGCTAAACCTTAGCACAGTGCCTGGCACATGGCAGTGTGGTCAGGGGATAGGGGTTAAGGCTACAACCTGTGATTTCATTGATATAGGGAACTCTCAGATGGGGAAACTCTCTCTACCAATGTAGGTCATTCCTTTCTCAGCAATACAGAGTCTTAGGGGGTGAGCCTACATCCTGGTAAGATCCTCCTAAACCCTGCTTTAAGGACAACACATGAACACACTTGTGGCATCTTTGGGCATTTCCTTTGCTTGGCTTTTTGGAAAGCCAAACCACAAGTGGAGAAAAACAGCCTGATCTCAATGCTAAGTCCGTTATTTTTGGGATGCAAGTTAAAAACCTTTTACTTTTTTTCCAATCATTGAAATTTCCCATTTCACTTCAGTTTTTTCTTCTTTGGAAGCTTCTAGTTGATAAGGGACTGTAGGAGGCATTACATTCAAGGAAGTTTCTGTTCTCATCAGTAGTGGTGGTTCCCATTCAGGACTACCCATCATGCAAAGGCAGTGTGATGCTGTGAAAAGGACAGCTGACTTGGGAGTAGGAAGACCTGGGTTCAAATCTCACCTGCAATGCTTACTTTGTCACTTTGGGCAGGTCACATCAGTCACCTAATCTTTAAAATGAGTGGGTTGACCTAGATGGATTCTGAGGTCCACTTCCAGATAGGATCCTCTGGCTGTCTCCATAAGTTTGCCACAGGGGCTCCATCCAGTATGATGGGGGCCTGCCTAGATTTTTCCTGTGACATGAGGTTATCAGCAGGACTGAGAGGCTTACAGTGGTTAGCCCAATATCTTACTACATGATCAGGTTATCTTTCATACTGGCTTACCCCCCCCCCCCCCCTCAGCACCTTCAAATGGCTCTCATTTAAAGTCTTGTCAATAATAAGCATATTTGTAGGGTGACATGATAAATGGGACTCTGAATTTAGAGTCAAAATACCTGAGCTCTAATGTGTCCTCAGCCGCTTAATAGATGTGTAACTCTGATGTCACTTCACCTCTGTTTGCCCCAGTTTTCTCATCTGTAAAACTGGGATAGCAACAGTACCTATTTATAGGGTTATTTTATCAAATAAGATAACATATTTGAAGTGCTTTGGAAATGTTAAAGCGCTACATACATACTAGCTGATATTAATAATATAGCCATAGTGTTATTACTACTGTGCCATTTTGTTATTAATGTAATAACCATAAATCCTGCATTAGGCTTGTAGTAACAGTATAACTGTAGACATGACTTTTCAGTTCTCAATTTTATCTGGAAGAGGGGAATGATAATACTTATCTCAGCACTTGGTAGGTGCTTAATGTTTGTTGATCGATGTAGTAAGCCAAGAAGAATACTTTACAAACCTAAAAGGACAGCATAAATGTGTACAATTGTTATCCCACTATAGGATTATAGAACTGGAAGGGACCATTGGAGGTCATTGTAGTCTAACCTCTTCATTAATGAAGAAACTGAGGCAGAGAGAGGAGAATGGACTTTGCCCATAATCACGCACATGACAAATAGGTCTTTTAGCTCCCAATCCAGTGTTATTTTCAGTTTACCATGCCACTGGCTATTTGGAATTGTATTTTTTTTTTCCAGTTGTGTACACAGCTACTGTAATCACTTCAGTTTCTTACTTTTCATCCACCTTGGCTAGTGAGAGATGATCTTCATTAGAATATCCTAGCCTTATGACTCCTTTGTATCTTCAGGTGGTCAAAAGCCTTCTTTGAGAACCCTGCATATGAAGAGATATATGCATTAAATTACATGAGGATCAAGTAATTTTAGGTAAAATATGCATGCGACTGCCATGTGCTCCTTTGTCCAAACCTTTTTGCTGGGTGGATTCTCTGTGACTATACTTAATGCTGTCATTAGTGCTCTTGTGGGTTGGTTAATTGCTGGTAGTTATTTCGCCTCTTATTGGCTATATTAATGTGTTGGTCTCTTTAGAATGTATATTTCTCTGGGTCTCAGGTTCTGGAAAGAGAGTGAGTGGTTTGGCTTGCGTGTCATTGGTGGGGCTAATGCTCTATAATTTGGGTGGGATTTTTGTTGTGAGCTCTTAAATTCTTAAATTAAGGCATTGAGTTACTTTGTTTTCTTGTATATTATTTTAATACTAAATCCTGGTATGATTTGGTCAGTTAAATCTGGTATGTGTCCTTTGCAAAAATAATGCTTTAAAGTACCCATTGTAATAATAATAGTGTAAATTTGGCAGAAAGTTTACTAGGTACAAATCCAGGTTCAGTTGCTGGTTGGCAGCTAATCCAGGACTAGATGGTATCTGACAGACCATCCATAGGTGAAGTTTGACTCCATATTGTGATAAGAATAAGTCATGTGCAGAGTTGGAAAAAAAAAAATCCATGAGCTCTCCCTTTGATGTGGTCATCGCTGGGTGTCAGAACACATCTTTTCCCAAATATCTGTTATATATTTCTAGGTAACATATTTACCTGTTTAGAAATGTTGCAAAGTGCTATGTTAAGAATTAAAAATGGCATATGAGATGGCTCTCTCAGAGAGGGAGAGGGGGAAAAAGAGCTGGGGGGAATTTTGGTGATATTTTTTAAAAAAACCAAATAATTATTCATAAAAACTAATAACAAATTTTTATAAAAAGAATAAAAAAAATTTTCTGCATATTAAGCTAATCCCATTCATCTCACATTTGAAACACTGAATTCATGGTGTTGTTTGTTTCTAAAATGCTGTACTCTCCTTTCCCAGACTTTAGACAATCTTGTGTGCATCCAGTTCTAAAATGGGAGAGCAGGCTTTTTTTCCTCAGGTCTTATTTCTTCCAGGATGTGTTGGAATATGTGTTGTCTCCTCCCTCCCCCTGCTCCAGAGTCTCCTGGGACCTTGGTATTTTGACTCTACTTCCTCATAGTTCGGACAATAGATTTTAAGGACTAACATGTGCTTAGTTTTCTTTTGTTGTCATTTTCAGTCTTATCTGACTGTTTTTGACCTCCTTTGGAATTTTCTTGCCAAAGTCACTGGGGGGGGGTTGTCATTTCTTTCTGAAGCTTATTTTACAGATGAGAAAAGTGAGGCAAACAGTTATATGACTTGCCCAGAGTTACACAGCTTGTAAGTGTCTGAGGCCAGATTTGAACTCAGATCTTCCTGACTTCAGGGGTAGTTCTTTATCTAATGTAACACCTAGCTAGCTGCCTACTCTCCTGATATTATTGGTTACTTTAAGAAGTTTGGACAAACAACCGATAGACTACTGAACCTGGAATCAGAAAGACCTGAGTTGAAATACAACCTCAGACCCAGTGCTTTATCCACTTAGATGCTCTGGCTTAATTTCCTATAAACCTTTAATCAGAACTATTAACAAAGAGTAAACTTAATAGATGGGAAGGCACTGTCATACCTTCTCCTTCCAAGTGGCTGTTCTAAGAAATCATACGAATGGTGGGTGGAAAGTTACACCCATATAACCTACCTCTGGTTTTGTCAGCCTTTTAATGAAACCCCTTGTGGTGTAAGTCAGGCCTAGTCCTTGCTGTTAAGGAGCTTGTGGGCTAATGGGGAAATCACGTGGAGGTGATCAGCCTCGGGGAGGCACTAGCATTAAGTGGGACCTGAAGGAAGCCACAGAAGGCAGGAGATGAAGAGAAAGGAAGAGAAATGCCCTCACATGTAGATAAGAAGACAGGAAAGATGAGCAGGTAACGAAGGGCTTTGAAGACAAGCAGGGGAGACAACAGGGAGCCATGGGAGATCATTAAAGGTGTGTGTGTGTGTGTGTGTGTGTGTGTGTGTGTGTGTGTGTGTGTGTGTGTGTGTGTGTGTGTGTGTGTGTGTGTGTGTGTGTGTATGTGTGTGCACGCGCGCGCGCGCGCGACGTTGTTAGACCTGCCCTTTTTAAGAAGCTTTATCTGACTGTGGAGTGGAGGATGGATTGTAGTGGGGAAAAACTTGAGGCAACTACAAGGCTACAGCAATAGTCCAGGGATAATGAGAGATGAGTGCCTACTACAGCATGGTGATAGGATCAAAGGACAGAAGAGGGCATATGCAAGAAACATTTTGAATAGAGAAAAGACATGACTTGGTCAAAAAAAATTGGCTATGTGGCATGAAATTGAAGATGACACCAACATTGCGAGTCATTTTGAGACTGAGAGAATGGTCTTGCCCTTGAGAGTAATAGGAAGACTAGGAAGAGGGGAGTTTTGGAGGGGAAAGAAAATTCAGTTTTAGATATGTTGAGTTTAAAGTCACTACAGGTGTGAATTCTTGGGTTTGGGAGGTAGTCAGTGTGGGTTTTCCCTGTCATACAGATGAGGAAACGTAATTTTGAAGAATTAAAGATATTGGCTGATAGTCATATGTTGAGTGTCAGGGAACTAAAAGATCCTTGACCATGATTTATAGTGACTCAGTCTTCATTAGCCTTACACCTGGAATTGTTGGTATTTGGTTTTCCCCCTAACAGGAACGATGGTTTTGTACTGGCTCCCCAGGGTACTTGTGAGACAATTGACTGAATGCCAGGAGTAGCTTTCATAATGATGGCACCAGAAAACACTTCAGAATACCTTATCTTTCCCCCTAAACCTCTATTCCCCTGTTAACTTCTCTGTTTTTATCAAGGGCTATACCATTCTCCTGGCCTCTCCGGTTCCCAACCTTGGAGTCGTCTCCCATATCCAAGATGTTGCCAATTCCCCTCAGTTTAACCTTTGCACTGTCCTTCTTCCCCTTTGACACGACCTCCATCCTGGTGCAGGCCCTCATCATTTTATGGCAGGATTATTGCAATAACTGTCAGTGGATCTTCTTGCCTCAGGTGTCTCCCCACTCCAGTCCATCCTCACTTCACCCTCTAAAGTGATTTTCCTAAAGCACAGGTCCAATCATCTCACCCCCTTACTCAACAATCTCCAATTGCTTCCTGTTGCCTCCAAAAGCAAATACTAAATCATCTGCTTGGTATTTCAAGCCCTTTCCAACCTAGCGCCCTCCAATCTACTTAGTCTTCTTATACCTTTCCTCCTCAAAGGGCCTCTTTGATCCAGTGATACTTGGCCTCCTGGCTGTTCCACAAATAAGACACTCCAACTGTCAGCTCTGGGTATTTTCTCCGGCTCTCCCCCCTCATCTCCTTCTCCTGGCTTCTCTGGATGCCTGGAGCCTTTCCCAACCCCTCTTAATTCCTGTGTCTTGCCTCTGTTAATTATTTTCTGTCTGTTCTATAGATAGCTTGTTTGCATATATTTGTTTGCAATGCTGCCTCCCCTGTTAGATTATGAGACTCTTGAAGGGAGGGACTGTCTTTTGCCTCTTTTGTACCTGACACATAGTAGGTGCTTAATAGATGTTTACTGACTCCCTGACTGTTAGTGGCCTAGAGAAACAGTGTGTATAGTGGAGGGGGCTCTGGAAGTGGAGTGAGAAAATCTAGGTTAACTATGGACTATCAGAGCCCATTTCAGGCATTTATCCTGGGTTAACTGCTTAACTTTTCTCTCAACCTCAGTTCCTTTATCTGTAAAATGGGGGACTGGACCAAATGATCAAGAAGCTCTCTTCCATCTCTTAATATATCTGTGATTCCTATAATCAATTTTAGAATCAAACCTTTACCTGCATTATTAATGAAGGGAAGTAAGGTAATCTTTGTGAATAAAATATGAATGAGGGAAGAGGAAGGAGCATTTATTGAGTGCTACTATATGCCAAACTCTTTGCTAAGCATTTCAAAAATATTATTCCAAGTGATCCTCACAACAACCCTGAAAGATAAGTGCTATTATGATCCCCATTTTACAGTTGAGGAAACTGAGGGAGACATAGGTTAAGTGACCTGCTTAGGGTCACACAGCTAGTAAGTATCTAAGGTCAGATATAGACTCAAGTCTTCTTGACTCTAGACCCAGTGGTCCATCTACTGCGTCACCTAGCTATTATAAGGGCATGTTTTTGTATCCTGCAGGAATAAATAATTTGGTTTTTCCCCCTCAGGAAAGGAAGTAAATGCTCCTGGGAACCACAGCCATCCTTGACACATCTCGACTCTTTGCTTCTAAGTATCTTGTTTGACATTAATTCTGAATTCCCAGGTCTTTATCACCGTCGTGCTTGGTGAGCACAGAATGCAGTATTCACTATAGAGGATACTGGGAAAGTTTCTAAAATTGGCGTGACTGCTATCAATGTCACGATGCTGCATTGTTGTCTTGTCAAGGCTGGTGGGGATCAACGGAGCCAGAATGATGATGGTAATAAAGAATAAAGGCCAGAGCCTCAAATTAGAGAAGGACAAATAACTAGAAGAAATAAGGAACAGGAAACTGCATGGGAACAGAGAAAAACAGAGTTATCTCTTCCTGATGTCCAAGTTATTATGGTTTTAGAAAAAGTGGATATTTTGGGGACTTGGGAGATAAACATGTTCCCATGTGTTGTTGACCTTGTTTTTTCTCTGTGTTTTTCCATTTTTGTAATAAAAATTTTAGGCAGATTCCCAAATTGATAAATAGTCAAAGTATATGAATGGGCAATTTTAGAAAGAAAGAAGGGAAGGAAGGAAGAAAGAGAAGGAAAGAGAAAGAGGGAAAGAAGAAAAGAAATCAAGCAGTTAACTACCATGTAAAAAATGTTCCAGATAATTAGGGAAGTACAAATTAAAGGAACTCTGAGGTTGCATCTCACACCCATCTTATTGACAAAGATGACAGCAAGGAAAGTGACAAATGCTGGTGGGTTATGAAAAAACAGACCCGTTAACTCAGTTCTATTGCTGGTGCAACTGTGAATTTTTCTAGCCATTTAAAACTAACCACCACCCCCCCACCCCCCCAAAAGTAACTCAACTGTGCTTAGGCTTTAACTCTATGAGACTGTTGGTTGGCCTATACCCCACCCAAAGAGATCAAAGAGAGAGGAAACCATAGGTGAAAAAATATTGGTAGCAGCCCTTTTTGTGGCCGAGAAGAACTGACAAACAAGGGGATGGCCATGAGTTAAGGAATTGGTGAATACAGTGATGGCATTTGAATATAATATATGATTTATGCCTTAAATGATAAAAGGGATTGTTTCACAGAAACTTGGGAAGACTTTCATGAACTGATACAGAGCGAAGTTAGCAGAACAAGGGGGGGGACAGTTCATACAATAAAACTGGAAAAACAAACATGATTATAGAAGATTGATTAGTATGGATGGACTCAGGGTGCAGGCTGAGACATAGATTTTCGAGATAGCCAATGTGGAAATTATTTTTTTGTTTTACTCAGTATATTTGTTTAAAATTTTCTTCTTTTTTTAGTGGGGAAAAGAAAAAGAGAGAGGGACAGAAGAAACTGATGCTTATTGATAAAAAAGAAATGTCAAGAAAAAATTAGGTGAGGCATCTAGGTAGTAGAGTTGGTAAGAGAGTTGGAAGATCTGAGTTGAAATCTGGCCTCAGAAGCTTACTAGTTGTGTGACTGGGCAAATCACTTAACCTTTCTCATACTCAGTTTTCTCAGTTGTATAATGGAGCTAATAATAGCACCTATCTCCTCGGGTAGTTGTGAGGATCAAATGAGATGTGCGTTTTGCTGTATGAATGAGAGTTTTTTATTAACCAGCATCCTCAGTGAAAAGGCAGTTTGTCCTAGAGAATGTTTAGATAGACTTAGATTCTTTTTTTTTTGCAAGTGCCTTACATATAATCAGTTTTATAATGAGCTTAAAAAACAGCAGGGTTGGGTCTGGACCCATTTTTCTTAGAGTGATTGTGAACCTTATGAAGAGTGAGAGCTGCGGGCAGCATATTTCCTGAACCTATGATGGTATTTCCTCTTGGTCTGTTAATTGTTGATGTCTCAGTCAGCATGATTCTGCTTGGCAACAGAGAGAGCCCTTCAGGAAGCTGGCAAAGTGTCTTGTAAAGGTACACTATACAACCTCAGAAAGATTTTTTATAACATCCCAAGTAGTGTGTCTTTGGGGATTGGTTAAATGATGAACCTAACCTTTTTAGAGCTCTTCTCTTTCTTTCACAACTACCTCACAAATAAAGAATTTGAAGAAAACAATGGGTAATGTTTTGTATTTATGTCAACTTCCCCACTACTACTTAAACTATGTTTTTCTGAATCCAATCCTTGTGCTCTTGTGTATAATGAAAGTTGTGGAAACTGAGGATAGAGCCAGGGAGGGAGAGAATCCAGGAAGTTTCTTGGGCTCTCCCCAGTTTCCCTAAGAACCAATGTTAAATCAAGCCTCTAAACAGATATTGGAGTGGCAAGACCCACAAAAAGAGGGAGTGAAACAATTTTCCAGCTTAAGATAACTTGGAAGGACTTCAGGAAAAGTCTCTCTCACTTGGATAAAAGGGGAGCACAACCCAGTGCAGAAGTATCCAGGCAAGCCAGCAGGAGGTTCTTAGCCACAGCACAGATGAGCAATGGAGGCCTCTGAGTCCTGGCTCAGCAGACCACCAGTGAGGCTTCCAACCTCAGCACAGAAGGCAAACTGTTAGACCCAGAACCCCAACACAACAGGCGTGACTAGGCCAGGCCACCCCAGCACAGTGGGCAAGCCAAGAGATCTGGAGGCCTCTGATGCAGAAAGCCAGTGGCCAGGCCTGTGGCTCCCAGCACAAGAAGCTTGTGCCCCCTGTGTCCCAGAAACAGAGCTCAACTTTAAAAGTCATGAAATAGACTTTTAAAATGAGCAAAAAACCCACACAGAAGAACCCTAATAATTGAAAGCTACTATGGCAACAGGGAAGATCAAATCACAGTCTCAGAAGAGGACAACAATGTCACAATGCCTACATGTGAAGCCTCAAAGGGTAATATGAATTGGTCTCCAGCCCAAAAAGCCTTCTTGGAAGAGCTTAAAAAGAATTTTAAAAATCAAATAAGAGACATAGAAGAAAAATTGGGAAAAGAAATGGGAGTTATGCAGGAAACAATCAAGAGCTTGGAAAAGGAAGGACAAAAATTGACTGAAGAAAACAATTCCTTAAAAAATACAATTGGCCAAATTGGATAAAAAATCCACTGAAAAAAATAACTCCTTAAAAAGCAGAATTGGTCAAATGGAAAAGGAAGTACAAAAGCTAACTGAACATAATAATTCCTTAAAAATTAGAATTGGGCAAGTGAAAGTTAATTACTCTGGGAGACATGAAGAATTAGTCAAAATCAAAAAGAATGAAAAAAATAGAAGAAATTGTAGAATACCTCACTGGAAAAACAACTGACCTGGAAAATAGATCCAGGAAAGATAATTTAAGAATTAGTGAACTACCTATAAGCCATTATCAAGAAAAGAGCCTGGACAGCCTTTTACAAGAAATTATCAAGGTAAAATACCCAGATTTTCTAGAACCAGAGGGTAAAATAGTCATTCAAAGAATCTACCAATCACCTCCTGAAAGAGATCCAAAAATGAAAACTCCCAGGAATATGGTAGCCAAATTCTAGGACTGTCAGGTTAAGCAGAAAGTACCGCAAGCAGTCGGATAGAAGCAATTCAGATATCAAGGAGCCACATTCAGAATTACAACAGGAGTTAGCAGTTTCTACTTTAAAGGAACTGAGGGCTTAAACTATGATATTCTGGAAGGCAAAGGAGTTTGGATTGCAACCAAGAATCAATGACCCAGCAAAACTGAGCATAATCTTTCAGGGAAAAAGATGGACATTCAGTGAAATAGTGGACTTTCAAACTTTCCTGATGAAAAGACCAGGGCTGAATAGAAAATTTGATCTTCAAATACAAGACTCAAGAGAAACATAAAAGGTAGATAGGAAAGAAAAAAAAACAAAACATGTTAATCAATAAGGTTAAACTGCTTAAATCCCTACATGGGAAGATGATACTTGTAACTCTTGAGAAAGTATATGTCTATTCCAGCAGCTAGGAGTATAGCAGATGTGGGTGTAAGTTGACTTTGTGATGATATAAAAGAATTAAGGGGTAAAAAAAGATTGTACAAGGAGAAGATTGGAAAGCAGGTTGCAGAATAGGGTAAATTACATCTTATGAAGAGGTGCAAAAGACCTATTATAGAAGAGGGAAAGAAGGGGGGGGGGTGAGCATTGTTTGAAACTTACTCTCATCTGATTTGACTCAGAGAGGGAATAACATACATACTCACTTGGGTATAGAAATTTCTTACCCTATAGGGAAGTAGGAGCGGGGAGAGGAAAGAAAAGGGGGTGGGGACTGAGAGAAGGGAAGATAGAAGGCAAGGCAGAAGTAGGATAGGGAAGGGGAAAGAAAAGCAAGAGCTGATAGAAGGGAGGGCAGATTGAGGTAGGTGGTAGTCAGAAGCAAAATACTAGTGAGGAGGGGCAGAGTGAAAAGAGAGAAAAAAATATAAACAGGGAAAAATAGGACAGAGAGAAATACACAGTTTGTAACCATAACTGTGTATGTGAATGGGATGAATTCTCCCATAAGATAGAAATGGATAGCAGAATGGATTAAAAACCAGAATTCAATAATATATTGTTTATGAAGCATCATATACGAAGCACAGAGATAGACAGAGTAAAGGTGAAAGGCTGGGACAAAATATATTATGCTTCAGCTGAAGTTAGAAAAAAGAAAAAGCAGGGGTACCAATCTTGATCCTAGAGAAAGCAAAAATAAATCTAATTAAAAGAGAGATGGAAGGAAACTACACCCTGCTAAAAGTTTACCATAGACAATGAAGTAATATCAGTACTAAATGTATATGCACACAGTGGTATAGTATCCAAATTATTAGAGAAGTTAAGTGAGTTATAGGAAGGTAGACAGCAAAACTATACTAGTGGGAAACCTTAAGCTCTCCTTCTCTGAACTAGATAAATCTAACTACAAAATAAACAAGAAGTTAAGGAGGTGAATAGAATTTTAGAAAAGTTAGATATGATAGACCTCTGGAGAAAATTGGATGGGAATAGAAAAGAATATACCTTTTTTTTTCAGCAATATATAGCTTTGACTCACAATGCAGAAAGGCAGAAATATTAAATGCATCCTTTTTAGATTATGATGTAGTAAAAATTACACGTAATAAAGGGCCATGAAGAAATAGAGTAAAAATCAATTGGAAACTGAATAATCTAATCCTAAAGAATAAGTGGGTCAAACAGCAAATAATAGAAATAATAATTTCATCAAAGAGAATGATGAGACACCATACCAAAATTTATGGAATACAGCCAAGGTGGTTCTTAAGGGAAATTTTATTTCTCTAAATACTTACATGAATAAAATAGAGAAAGAGCAGATCAGTGAATTGGATATGCAACTAAAACAAACTAGAAAAAGAAGAAATTAAAAATCTCTAATTAAATACCAAATTAGAAATTCTGGAAATTAAAGGAAGGATGAATAAAATTGAAAATAAGAAAACTATTGAACTGGTACTGGTTTTAGGAAAAAAGCAATAAAACTGATAAAACCTTTGATTAATTTGACTAAAACTAGAAAGAAGAAAACCATGTTATCGGTATCAAAAATTCACCAATGAAGAGGAAATTAAAGCAATAATTAGGAGCTATTTCGCCCAATTGTATGCCAATAAATTTGACAATCTACATGAAATGGATGAACATTAAAAAAAAAATTTAATTGCCTAAATCAACAGTAGAGAAAATAAAATACTTAATCACATTTTAAAGTAAGAAGAAGCCATCAGTGAACTCCCTAAGGAAAAATCTCCAGGGACAGATGGATTTACAAGTGAATTCTAACAAACACTTAAAGAACAATTGATTTTAATAGTATGTATGTGTGTATATATACATATATATGTATGTATATATAAACTATATGGAAAAGTAGGTGAAGAAGGAGTCCTACCAAATTTCTTTTATGATACAAATATGGTACCTAAATCAAAACAGAGAAAGAAAATTATAGGCCAATTTTCCTAATGAATATTGATGCAAAAATTTTAAGTAAAAAAGTAGCAAAGAAATTACAGCATTTTATCACCAGGATAATACACTATGACCAGGTGAGATTTATACCAGGAATACAGGACAGGTTCAATATTAGGAAAGCTATCAGCATAATCAACCATATCAATAAAAAAACTAACAGAAATCATACGATTATCTCAACAGATGTGGAAAAAGCTTGTGACAAAATACAACACCTATTCATAGAGAACAAAATGGAGTTTTCCTTAAGATGATAAGTACTATCTGTCTAACTCCATCAGCAACAGGGATAAGCTAGAAGCTTGCCTAGAAATATCAGGGGTGAAACAAGGATGTCCATTGTCCCCACTATTATTCAGTATGGTTCCAGTGATGTTAGCTTTAGCAATAAGAGAAGGAAAGAACCTGAAGGAATAATAATCAGCAATGAGTAAACAAAGCTATCAGTCTTTGCAGATGACATGATGGTATACTTAGAGAATCCTAGAGAATCAACTAAAAAACTACTTGAAATTGTTAACAATTTTAGCAAAGTTTCAAGGAAGTAAAATAAACCCACATAAACATTCAGCATTTCTATATATTACCAACAAAGCTCAGTAGTAAGAGATAGAGAAATTCCACTTAAAGTAACCATGGACAGTATAAAATATTTGGAAGTTTACCTGCCCGGACAAACGAGAAACTATATGAATACAATTATGAAACACTTTTCACACAAAGTCAGATCTAAAGAATTGGAAAAATATCAATTGCTCATGGGTAGGCTGAGAAAATATAATCAAAAGACAATTCTGCCTAAATTAATTTATTTATTCAATGCCATACTAATCAAACTATCAAAAATAACTTCATAGAACTCGAAAAAATAATAATAAAATTCACCTGGAAGAATAGGTCAAGAATATCAAGGGAATTAATGAAAAAAAAATTTAAAGGAAGGTGGTCTAACCATACCAGATCTGAAACTATATTATATAGTGACAATTATCAAAACTATTTGGTACTAAGAAATAGAATGGTGGATCAGTGGAGTAGCTTAAGTACACAAGTCACAGCAATACAAGTCATTACCCAATTGATAAATGATCAAAGGATATGAACAGGCAGTTTTTAATTGAAGAAATTAAAGCTATCTATAGTCATTTGACAAAAAGAGAAATGCAAATTAAAAGAATTCTGAGGTACCACTTCACACCTGTCAGATTGGCTAATATGATAGAAAATGAAAATGATAAATGTTGGAGAAGATGTGGGAAAATTGGAACAGTAATGCATTGTTGATAGAGTTGTGAACTGATCTAACCATTCTGAAACAATTTGGAACTATGCCCAAAGGGCTATAAAAATGTGTTTACCCTTTGATCCAGTGATACCACTTCTAGGTCTGTATCCCAAAGAGATCATAAAACAGGGAAAGGGATCCACATGTACAGAAATATTTATAGCAGCTCCTTTTGTGGTTCCAAAGAATTGGAAATTGAAGGGATGCCCATCAATCGAGGAATGGATGATCCAGTTGTGGTATATGAATATAATGGAATACTATTGTTCAATAAAAATGATGACCAGGCAGATTTCAGAAAAAACTAGAAAGATTTACTTGAACTGATGCTAAGTGAAGTGAGTGGAACCAGAAGAACCTTGTATACAGGAACAGCGACATTGTGATAGACTTAGCTCTTCTCAGCAATACAATGATCCAAGGCAGTGATCCAGAAAGATAATCCAAAAGATTCCTGATGGAAAATGCTATCCACACCCAGAGATAGAACTAAGGAGTCTGAAAGCAGACCGAAGCATACTATTTTCACTTTTTTTTGGTTTTTGCTTTTTTCTTTCTTGTGGTTTTTCCCTTTTGTTCTGATTCTTCTTTCACAACATGACTAATGTGGAAATATATTTAATATGATTGTACATGCATATCCTATATCAGATTGCTTGCTTCTTGGAGAGGTGGAGGGAAAGAAGAAGGGAAGAAAATTTGGAACTCAAAACCTTATAAAATTAATGCTGAAAACTATCTTTATACGTGATTGGAAAAAATAAAATACTATTAAGTAGGGAAAATGAAAAAAAAATTTGTCCGAAACCACAAAAATGTTTTCTTTACTTGGGTCTGGTCTTCAGAACTTCAGAACTTTCATGCCTGATCTTTCTTTAATTTATGATGTTTATTTTGCGCTGTGCAATGGTGCCTAGTGCTTCCACCTAGGAAAAGTGTTAACTTTACAAAAGCCTTTCTTTCATTATGTTACTCTGTCCTGTAAAGGAGCCAAATCTGAATGTGAATGTCCACTTTCTTCCAACACAGGGAAATTTTAATAGTTTTTAATCACCAACTAGAGATTGGTCAATGAAGAAGAGTCATTTTCCCAAATGCTAGTTTTGAATGAAAGGAGTTATAATGCAAGTAACTAATATGTAGACTCTTAATTAGGATGTCTTCTCTAGAATGATAGCTCAAACTGTAAATGTGAATTCATTGCCCTTTCCCTCTAAATGTGACTTCCTCATTTGTCAATGTCTCCGCCATTTTACTAGTCCCTCTGCCTTGCTCTCCCTAATCAATTGAGAGACATTTAGCTCCTCCTCCTTTTCATCTTTTTCCTTTCGTTCACCCAAAGATTCATCCAGTCCTATTTCTTTTATTTCCCTTTGGAACATCCCTCAGTTTTGTCCTTTTGATTGTTTCTCAAGGGCACCTAGATGGTACAGTAGATAATTCAGAAAGACTTGAGTTCACACTTATCTACTTTGTTCCTCAGTTTCCTCATCTGTAACATGGAGGTCATAATAGCAGCTGCCTTGTGAATAAGTTAATATATGTAAATACTATCTGTCTCCTCCTTCACCAATCTAATTCAAGCTCTCCATATTACGTCATGCCTGGATATCCAGGAGTAGCCTAATTGATTTCCTTGTCTCCATTATCCCCTTGTTTCAGAATATCTTTCCTTCCTCTATCCCTTTCAGTACTGCCCAAGTGCTTTGAAATCTGAATCTCAGTGTTCTGTTTAAGAACCTACAATGTCATTTATTTAACAACATAGCCTGTGTGATGAAGAACACCTAGACTATTAGGAAGATGAAAAGTTTAGAGAAGACAATATTCCTGTCCTGTTGTATGGGCATAAACAGTTAATAAGAGCTCACTCACTGATGGATTGAAGCCACCACAGAGAAACTGTTTTTAATCTTCAGATCATCGCTGTTAAGCAAGAAATGAAATGGAGACACAGACTTGCCACATGCTGGGCATATCTTGTGCAAAATAAGTGGAAGGAGGATTTTCAATTGGTAGTGACATTGTCTAGAAGCTCTTGTTTGCATATAATACACAGATAGCTATGTTATACATTATTACACTTTAAATGCTTTGCAAAATTGCCAAAAAAAAAAAAAAGCCAAAACATTTTGAGTTTGGGAGGAGAGAGGTTGTTGCTGATGGGAAAATGAATTGGGGAAACTTAGAGGAGGAGCTGACGAAGGGGAGGATCAAGAAATAGATAAGAGAGTGTTGGACCAAGAGCAAAATCATTTAACCTTTTGAACCCCAGCTTCCTCATCTAAAAAAATGGGAATAATACAACTTGAATTTTTTCATCATCATAACCACATGTCATAAAGGCATTATTAGCAAAGTGGGAATAAGCATTTATTAAGCACCTACTATATGCTGGGCACTGTGGTAAGCATTTTACATTCTCATTTGATCTACAAAATGCTGTATTAATATGGGTAGTTTCTTCTATTATTTAAACATGATTTTCCCTGCCATAGGATTTAGCCATGCCCCCTTTATTTTGTGGAGGAAAAGATGGGTACAAAGTATTGTACTAAGAGAGATGGAAGTGACTCACACCTTATTTTTCCAAAGCTTTGGTTCTTTGGGGATGGATGAGGGCAATAAGGCATACAATAAAGGAGGGCTCTGGGATTCATGGTGGGAGTAAAGGCCACATTTCAGTGCAAGGCCATTGAGTCAACATGAGGGCTTCCCTGAGATCACATAGAAAGTAAATGACAAATCGGGCACTCAAACCTAGGTTGGCTGACTTCAAGTTCAGGGTTCCTTGGTCTCCACCAGGCTCTACAGAGGTAGACCCTTTCCCTTCACCTCTAGTAGAGGAGATATGGAACATAAAACAGATCACCACCATGTGCCAAGGTTCATTTTGGAGGTGGGTAGAGAGAGCAGAATTAGCAGAGCACAAAATATTCTGGGACCCAAATAGGTTATTTAAAAATTCAGACAAGTATGTTAAGGAAGGTGTTGTTTATGGTCCCAAGCGCTTAAAGCCATAGGGTCACAGTATTTAGAACTGGTTAGGGAAGGGAGGGAGAGAAACATTTCTATCATGCTTACTGTGTGCCAGCCACTAAGAGCTTTTACTCATATTGTCCCCTATACTTCTTCCAACTACCCTGTGAGGTAGGTGTTTTTCTTATACCCCTTTTACATGTAAGGAAACTTGCCCAGGGTCACAGAGATATTAAGTGTCTGGGCCTGGATTTGAACTCAGGTCTTCCTGACTCTAGGCCCAGTACTGTGTCACAAACCACCCAGACAGAACTAGCATTTTTATGACATTTGAAAGGTTTACAAATGATCTCATTTGATCCCTATAAAAACTCTTGATGATAGGTGATATTATTATCCATGTTTTACAGATGAGGAAACTGAGGCAGGCAGCTGTTAAATGGCTTGTCCACATGAGGCTCTGTTCCCATTGCAAATCCACCGTCTCTATCCACTGTGTGACATAGCTGCCTCTCATATCATTTAACCCAGTTCCCTCAATTTACGTGTGTGCAAATGTAAGTCTATAAAGGTGAAATGTCATAAAGGTGACCGAGCCAACATTTCAATTCTGGTCCTCTGATTCCAAACCCAGGGCTCTTTGAAGTCCTCAGCCTTTCCTAGGATCTTATTGTAGATAGACAGAGCTCCAGAATGGACTTCAGAAGTCTTCTCCCAGTCTAGTCCCAACTAAGCTGGGATTCGGATCCTGCTCATCTAGAACTAGAACTCCTTCTCTGATACCAGACTGACTACAAGGTTCCTCTAATCACTTCTGCAGATTTCAGGCACTTTACCAACTCGGGTCCTCCTGACTCCTGACCCCACATTTTATCTATTGTCCTCTCTCATCTCCAGCTGCCCGTATATTCTCATAGTCCCCTTCTTTTATTTCTTAGAACATCCTTCACCATGTAGGCCATGTGCTTTCATAGACCCATATGGGACTCTTCAGGGAAAAGAGATGAGAAGCCCTGAAGTCTTGTCATCAGGGTCAAAGTTAAGATTTAATTCATGTTGATCCAACTATTTCAGCTTCCACTTCTTTATCATTAAATTATAGGTGGTTGAACCTGATTTACAAGAAATTTATGATCTTACCTGCTTTAAAATATAATGAGCGTTGCCCTCAGCATTTAAAAAAAGAAACAAACCCCCAGAATTCTGCGAATACTCTATTTATAATGTAACAATCACAAGACAAATGCAACAGCTGTTTGGGGAAAGACAGGCAATCATTTCCTGTGGGTTTTTTAAAATAGCTATCATCATTTGAAGACACCAATAGGGAATTCAGTCGCCCAAACAAGACTCCCTAATAATGAGCTTACCTTGGGGCGTTCTTTCTATCCCTCAGATTTTCCCCAGAATGGGGGGACCCTCAAAAGTCCTCTCATACTAGGAAGAAATTGAGAAGCAAAGGAAAACAATAACGAAGCTGGGGGTGAAGCCCAGCCTGTCCGCTGTTATTTTTATCTGACTCTGAAATTCTGGGTTATTTAGTTTTACGTTCACAGATTGTTTTTCTTTCTGTGATATTTTCTTCCCATGAAGTGACAGCTGTTGTATTCAAGCGAGAAAGGGGACAATCCTCGCAAGGATTATAAAAGTGGAGGATACTGTAATGTGAATGTTAGTATCCAAAAAAGAAAATTATTTGGGAAAAATTCTAGTGCTTCCTTTTACAAGCTCAGCATGTTTCCCTCTAAAATATAGGGGAGCATTTTTCATAAGCTTTGCTCAAATGTAGGAAGAAAGTTGACAAGGTATCGGGCTGTCATCTCTGGCTTGGCATGTTGCTGTTGTCCTTTGGGTGGGTGGTGCCTTTGCTCCTCCCATATTTGATGATTTTCCTATTGCTGTCCTTGCTATACCATCAAAGATGCTAAGAAAAGAAGTCAGACAGATTTCTGGTCTTTCACCTAGTCAGGGTCTTCCCCTGGCACTGTTCATGGCACCATAGGATTTAGGAATTAGAAAAGACGTTAGAAATCACCTGTCCTGGGGTCTTTATTGTTTGCTGGCCCACTGTGGCAGGCTGGAGAAGCCTGTGATGGCCTTCTCAGAATAATGGCTTTCCATGCATAAAATGAAATGCCCATGATGACTAAGGATAGCAGGTATAGTAATATCCAGTGTTCAAAATATTAAAAATTTAAAGTTCAAAATTTAAAAGTTCACAGACCCCGTTAGAAACCCCTTCAACTTTTATTATTATTATTGTTAAATAAGGGTCTGAAACCCTAATTGAAGATCACACGATTGTAGGTCTAAAGCAGGAGGGGAGCTCAAAAGTCATTTAGGCTAATCCCTTCACTTTACAAATGAGGGAATGGAGGGAATTGATTGGCTTGTCTAAGACCAAGAAGTAAGTGGTACCACTGGGACTTTGGAGGTGAGGAGGGAGAGGAGGCTTTCACAACAGAACACTTAGTGCCATGAATAATGGTTTGGGGATGAAGTCATGGGTAAGAAGAGAGATGGTGTTTAAAAAAAAATAGAGACTCATCGACATGAGATTTACCCACGCTTTGGTTTGTCAAGCACTAGGGCAGAATGATAATACACTTCACCCTTAACCTTATTAAGTGGGGAGGATACATGAGAATCTGCCTGATCTTCTGCTTCCCCCTGCTCCCATATCCCAGTTATGGCCCTGCTTCTGCTATTGCCTCATGGGAAGGTAAACTGAGAGCTCCGAAGGAGGGAGGAAAAGAAGAAACTATTTTTAGTATAACCAAGAATCTGCAAAATGTACCAACATCTTACAGGCTGTCCTCAGAATCAGAAAGACCTGCTTTTGCCAGATATTGGCTGTGTAACTCTGGGGAAGTCACCACCTCTGAAGGTCCTAGGCAACGTTTCAGAGAAGGTGTCAGTTTACAATGGTAGAGAAGGCTCCTCCCTAGAGTTCTCTCTAGAGGTAAAATCACAATTCTGATAAAAATGAAAAAAAAAGTTGATCCAAATCCCCATTCATCCACCTTCCCAAGCCTGAATTACATACAGTCACAGAACACATTCTCAGCCTTTCTCCTCTTCCTTTTCTTAATGGGTAGTTAGAGACATCCATACATCATGGGCTGACTGCCTTCTCTGACAGAGCAGAATTAGGCTAAGTGGCCTGGGTGGCGGGCTGCTCCTGTTTGTCCTTATGGGACTGGATGAGTTTTCTTCTCCTGGGTGGGGCAAGGAAATGAGTCTGACCCCTTTTTGTTTGCCAGGAACAGCATTTGCATTTCTCAGTTAGAGAAGCCAGGATCATTAGGTTTAGGACATACCTTTTTCCTCTGGTATGGTGGTGGTAAGAGTTTCAATTTGTTAGCAAAGAGGCAGGTTCCTTCAAACCTGCTAACTGCATGGATGTTTGTTCAAAATTCAGGCAAAATACTCATTATATTTTATTTTATTATTAGTGCTTTGGCTTTAAGGGAAAGGGAAACTACTGTGTAATTAAAGAATAGTAGAGTATCAGAAGTGGAAGGGATCTTAGAAATCATCTGGTTCATCTTTCTCATTGCCTAGAGGGAATTGTAGGTGGCTGATTGCTTGACTTGCCTGGCCTCTAGGCTACATAGTGGCAGAGACTAGAACCCTGATCTCCTGCCTCACAGGACTGTACTCTGTTACATTAGAGCCTCTCTCTACACCTGAAAGGCTGACTCTGTGGTCCTGGTTAGTTCTGCCTCCTCACTTGTGTTTGAACCTAATTCATTTTTTTATTTGACCCTGACTGACAGGTGCCACAGAATAACTACAAGAAATGGAAAATAACTTGGAAATCTTGCTTCCTGTATTGTGATGTAGTCTGGTCTAGCGTAGTTGTGAATTAGACTGAAGTGAGGCAGAGCTGAGCTGAGCTGAATTGTCAGCCTCATCCTCTCCTCCAGAGCTATGTAACTCCATTAGCAAGGCAGTGGCCATGGCCTGGGAGGCAATAGATGACCTTGGCCTTTCTAAATTAGTCATTTAGCGGTCACCTTCCCCACCAACAACTTTCAGAGTTCTAAAATGAAGACCTCAAGTTCTTCCTTCCTTCCTTCCTTCCTTCCTACCTACCTGGACTCCATTCAGTGGACACTTTTATTGTCTACCTGTTAGTCAGAAGCAACCCACTCCTGCAGGTGGATGTGGCAGGGACAGATGGATATTAGAGGCAGCCTAGCTGCCAAATCCAAGGCAATCCAATTAATTAGGTTAAAATGAACTCTTTCTTTGCCCCTTTCTTAACCTCCGTATGGAAAAACCTGCTGTTGGCAAGAGAAGCTGTCAGTCACATCCACTTATAAGGAAGCATCTCATTGCATCTGATAAACTGAGATGATAGCACCTTCAGTTTTCAGCACAGTTGTATTAAATTAACTCAGAACTCTTCTACCTTCCATGCATAACCTCTCTGAACTGGCAGTGTGCTCGTCTTACGAAGTATTGGACTGAGATTTCTCTGGCACAGAACTAATTTTCAATTTTGATTTGTAGAATTCTGATTGGATTCTGTAGAAATGATTTGAAATGTCCTCTCTTTCTTTCTATTTTAATTATCTGTTAAAATTTTGGAGGAGTCAGGGAGTATTTTGAAAAGCAGAAGTTCTGACCCATTTTATGTCCTGGACCCACCCTGTAATCAATTGAAGGCTATGGACTCCTCATAACAGTATTTTGAAGTGCATAAAATAAAATACCTTGGATTACAAAGGGACATAATTATATTGAAATAGTAGTTATCAAGATATTGTTATCATCCAATTTAACTCTTTCATTTTACTGATGAGGAAATGGAAGTTTCATTATCTTGATTTGGATGCATTTTCTATTTCTGTAGGTAGGAGAAATTAAAAATGCTTTCTTTGTCTTTGCCTCTCAGAAAGCTCTCTCCAATTTTTCTTCAGTAAATTGTGTAAGTACCCACTGCTGGCTTAAGTATTCACTATTTAGGAGTTCTGTCATTAGATGTCCAAGGATAAAGGAACTGAAAACTGAAATATAGCGATTATTTAGTTCCCTCTCCTTCATTTTTACAGATGAGGAAACTGAGATGCAGAGAAGACAAATGACTCACTTGAGGGTACCAAGTCACTTGGCCATGGAGACAGACTGAGTACTTAGATCTCTTTATATCGCTTATCAATCCAACTATGTTACTAATGTTTTTTTTTTTTAAATAAGAGAGAGACCCTACAAGAGAATATTGACAAACCTTTGACTTTCTTCTTTGTACTCCAGTACAGTCAAATATGTGAATGAAGTGTCACATTTTGCTCACAATAGTTATTTCAGAAGTCAAGAATCATTAACACGAAAAGCACATTAAAAACACCCTTTCATTACTTACCAATTTAGGCTGACTCTCCCGAACTGGCATGCAGTCTTACTTTATCATTAGCAGTTCCATGGCTGTTAAGGTAGGGAAGGGAAAATACAGTGCTTTCTGCCTAGTTTGCTTGAAGGGACTGATGAGAAGCACTTCACTCTCTCCAAAATGGAATGGTTTAAAGTACTCAGAGAAATATTGACATTCTGCCAGATGCGCAAATGTCAGGTTCCATAGATGCCCGGCTTTGCCGAGTGCAGCACTTAGATGTCCTTATACAAGTCGGACCTGATTTGTGTTCAGGATTACAAATGATCAAAGCTCAAATGGCCAAATGATGAATCGTCTGAAGCCTGACGGGGGTGGGGTGGGGTGGAGAGGAGGGAGTGGGAGAACACAAGGAGGAGGAAGCTTTCCCATGCCTAGCTATGACCTTTTTTAGTGGGGCTGCTACAGTAATACAATCTGAATTGGTTAGGAAGTGTTTTCAAACTATTTCTCATGGATTCTGTGATCTCGCCTTAACACTCTAAGGAACAATCCTTTTCTGGCCATAGGAAAATACTCAAGGTCTGGTTTTCTTCGGGAACTTTTCCCAAAAGTTTGGGAAGAAACATTTTGGAGGAAAATCATCAGACTGCTGAGTATTTTCCTACTGCCAAATTTCAGTGGAGAATGGAGTGGAGAGCATGGGCAGATAGGAGTTAAAACGGGTGGATATGGAAGAGAGGCAGATGAGAGTTCTGGGGGTGAAGTCAGAGGACCTTTGAGATTTTGTGGTTTGCTTGATTTCAGAAGAAAATTTCCTAATAACTTAAGCTATGCGAAAGTAGCTTGGGTGGTGGCACATTCCTCCTTATCAATTAGGATGTGGTGACTACTTTTCAGATATGTTGTAGTGAAGATTCTTGTTCAGGTGTTGAATGAATAAAAAAAAAAAAATGAGTGTTTCTATGTCCCAAGGACCATGCTGAAGCACTGAGAATACAAATACAAAAAAAAAAAAAAATAAGATAGTTCCTGCCCTCAAGAATCTTGCATCTTAATAAGTGAGAAAATCCATATCTGAGGGTAGCAGTGAAGGAAGACAGGTTTGGTCCACTGAATCGCAGGGCTGGTGAATCATCCACATGGATGTTGTCAATGACCTTTCTAGGAGCAGTGACTGCATTAGCTTGGTTACTCTACCCAGAACAAGAGTCTGGGGATGGATGGGATGAGGGACAAGCCGATTGTTTCACCACTAGAAAAAAGAGCATGATCTGGTCTGGGGCTTGCTAGATATCATGGACAACTCACTAATCAAGGCAGCTGGATCCCAAGGAGATCTGCAGCTGCGTAGATGAACTGGGGACATTTTCCAGAGGTCCTATCAGGAAATTCCAGGTAAAGAAAAGTAAGGGGAGATTCTGGGATGCTCTAATCAGGGATCAATCCTGGCTCTTCTACTTAGTGCCTTTGTAATCTAGGTCAAATCACTCAACTTTTCTCCTGAATGAAGGGAATGACCTATCTAGCTCTGTAGTCCCATCTAGATTTACACCTAAGATCGTTCATTCCTAGTCTGGATGGAAAGGAAAAACTTCCTAACAATTAGAACTATTCTTGAGTGGAATGAACCATCTTAGGAGGTAGCAGATTCCCTTTTCTCAACAGCTAGATGACCCTCGCCAGGTCACAGAGGGGAAGCTTTTTCAGGTATGGATTGGAATCGATGGAGACTGAAGTCATGTTCTGACTCTGAAATTCTGTAGGTTTAAGTTGTACGTTGTGGTCAGACAGAGGAGACCTCACAAACAGTCTGCTTTTGGAGGGACTTTCCTTTCTAGTTGTGGTCTACTCCTCCGGAATTACGGCGAGTGTTTTTGTCTTTGATCTTGGTCCTGGTGCCGGCCCAGTCCTGATTTTGATCTCTACTGCTCCGAATCGTTTCTGAAACTGCTGGACTCTTTTCTTTTTTTTCTTTTATGTCTCTGACCTATTAACCTGACCCTGATTTCAGATCAGTGAAACTAAGACATTAAAAAAGGAAGCAATTAATCTTGGACTCTTGCACCCTCCTGTCCAGTTAACTCAACCCAAGTGGTTCAGCAGGGAGACCTTGAATCTGTTTTCTCTGTTCCTATAAGTCCCTTTTAGTACCTTTTCAGGATCTCTTTAGAAAAGGAGAGGAGGGCATCAGTTGCTGTTTGACCAAATAACAAATATAAAGCAGTATCATAGATATATTGCTAATTTTCTTCTGTCTTTATTTCCAGTTTTGGCCACTTTCATGGAATGTACCTTTCAGGGTCTCCATATCAGTGTTGTATCAAAATAGCCCTGACGGTCTGCTTAGGATAAAGGCTGTCTCCGTATTTTCCTTTTGGCAGCATATGGTCTGTGAATGTTTCTTAGTAGCTTAAAAATAATATTGGCCTTTATTTTAAGGCCCTTGAATGGAAATAGACCCAAATCTAGGAGTTGATAGATAAGTGCTGAGTACTTGAGCTAGGATTTTTTTAAAAAAGTTATTAAAATATGAGCTGGGTTTGTATCTAGTTTTGGTGTATTTATTTAAGATGATATAGTTTTTAAAAAGAGTTGTTAGCCTTTGGACTAGATTCTCTGAGTCAGTCAACAAGCATTTTTAAATTCATTGCTTACTGTGTGCCATGCACTGTGCTAAGTGCGAGGGAGGTAAAGAAAGCTAAAAAAAACAGTCTCTTCCTCCCAAGAAGTTCCATTGAAGTAACTGTGTGTACAATATATAGACAGGGTCAGTGGGGACTCTGAGGTTTGGAGTAGTAGGGGGAGGAAGGGTGGGAAAAGTTGCAGGAAAAAGAGCAGACAGAAGTGAGGAGAGAGCACTCTGGGAACAGGATAGAGCCAGCGAAAAGGCACAGGGCTGAGAGATGGAGTAGTGTGCCAGGGGCAGCCAATGTTCTTGGTTGGGTCTTTCTCACCTCTAAATTCCCACCCCAATTTTTGAAGAGCTGCACTGGTCAATATGGTCACCACATTTGCAATGCAGTGGAATTAGATCTTAAACTCTCTGAGGATAAGAACTATTTTTGCCTCTTTTTTGTATCCTCAGCGCTTAGTTTTTGGAACATAGTAGGCATTTAATCAATGTTTATTAGTTACTGATATATTGAATATTGTATACAGACAGCTTGCCCCCAGAAACCTCTCGCTAGCCAATAATTCCATGCCATGCCTTTTTTAACCACTAGATGGCGAAGTGATTTGAGTAATTCTGCAGAACCTACTTTTTAGTTATAAGAAGTAACTGGTCTCTATCAAGTCACTGATATTGAAACCCTGATGAGTTACCACAGCAGCTCATTGGGGCTTAGGGAAAGTAGGCAGTGAGTGCAGGTGTGCCCTCACTTTTTGCATGACTTACTACATGAATCCTTTCAAATGGTTTAATCTCAAGCCTTTACATTATTTTCTGAATGGAGACTCACCTAGTAGAGAATGTTTCATTTACAGTACTCTGAGCATTAGGCCAACTTTTTAACATGTTTTCTGGACATTTGCCAAAAGTCTGTGCTTCAGGGACTGTCTTTGTAAGCATAGAAAGGATTGGCTCTTGATCAATCTTATTGGTTGATTGATTACAGAGTTGATCAGTTTTTATAAATTTTAGTAACATCTTTGTCTTATCTTATAGATCTGTGTATCTCAGACAAGCCACGTACTTTTCACTTAGCACAGCCTAGAGCAGCTTCGCAAAATTACATTTATATTTCTTTCTTCCTGCATGAACGCTTTATGATTGATCCTCTGGAGTATTGCTGGAAGCCTTTTTTTCTGTGTACCAGAAACACTTAATTGTACTAATGAGAAGACATATCCAGTTTTCAAGCCACATTGAAACCACTTGATTGAAAATTATAGGAGTCAAGGGCAGTATCAGAATCTTAGAACAGGAAGTGACTTTAGAGATTTGATTTCTGAATTTTATAGATGAGAAAACTGGGCTTTCAGAGAGGTCAAGTTCACAGCACAGACGATCTCTGACTTCCTGACTCCATGTCCAGTGCTTAAGGGTCTTGCAATTGCTTAAGATTAAAACTATGTAAGGCTTTATGAACTCCAGTACTTATCTAGAAGGAAATTGACAGCAATGTGGAACACAGACCACTAGCATGTGGAACACAGACCTAGGAGAGTCCAGAAATAGTCCAGGGCATGTTCTACCTGAAAATCACACTACATTCTGATTAGGTAGTGACCAAATTAACAAAGAGCTGTAGAGAATAGGAATTTATAGTTTTTTCCCTATACTTTCATAGTATGTGTGTGTGTACGTATACGTTATGTGTATGTGTGCTCATGTTATATGCATATGTGTGTGTGTTAAACTGAATCTTTGAGTCCAGTGGTGCTAATTTAGATTGTCACTTTCTTTGTAATTTAATCTTGCAGAATTTCTTGGGACACTTAGAGGTTAAATAACTTATCCAGAATCACAAAAACAGGACTTGAACTGAGCTCTTTCTGACTCTGTGAGCAGACCTTTTTCCACTCTGTGATGCTGCTGATAAGTCACAATTGTTTAATTTTAAGATTTTTTTAAAGTTATAAATTGCATGGGAAAACACGATACATGTTCTTAATGTGTTGTCCTTGAAAATACCATGAGGGAAACTATAAAGGGCCAAATTAATATTCTTGAGGAAAAAAAGATATATTCACTCTGAAGATGAAAATAGGTTCTTAATAAGGTGCTATCATCTAAATTGTATTTAGGTGTAAGGAATCAGTAAGTATATAGTAGCCAAAGTTTGAGTGGAAGTGAGGCAGAGAAGAGGAGACCAAGTCAGGCTGTTCCTTTGAGAATAAATGATGAGTCTGTTCTGATTGAAAACAGACCTGGTAGAAGATCCTAACTGCTGTAATCCCTTTCTCAGGGTTTCTTTTCCCCAGGCAGCTGACAAGTGCCAAGAAGACAAGAGAGGGGCTGAATAATTAGGTAATGAGATAGCAGAGTTGACCATCAAAAAATTCTTAATTAATGCTTGTGGAGAAAGACATGGTACAGTGGAAAGCGTCCTGGAATGGAGTCCCAGGACCAGGGTCCAAATACTGGCAGTGGTCCCTTCTTGCCTTAGTAACTGGACAATTCCATTTTGCTCTCTTTAGTACTGTTTTTGATCTGTAAAAGGAGGGTATTAGGCTAGGTGGTCTGTAAGTTCCCTCCTCAATTGCTTAGACAAAATTTTAAACTCTGTACCATCAAAACATCATAATATAGACACCACTCTCATTCTTCCAACCTCTGTGGTTTATGAAATGAAATGAAAGGGATGTTTATAGTCTGATAGGAGTGTATCAGAGTTCAGTTTTCTCAAAGGCACTTCGGGATGGTTTAGCAGAAGCCTTTCCCAGAATCTTTATCAAAGTACCCTCTTGCCCTGTGTTTCCATTCCTTCCCCATGGTTTTAATTTCATCCAATAGTCTATGCTGTTAACAGCATAAACGTACGAAAGATCCCTCTGATCTGTCTTGCTGACAGCTGAAATATTTGGTGCTAAGAGTCAAAAAGACTTTCTCTTTCTAATGATTTCTTGTTACTTCCCAAAGGAAATCAAGAAAACTAATGCAACTTGGGAAGTAGGTGACTTGGTATCATGTATGCTCTGAAAAATTTGCCATGTTTGAATCCTACCTCAAAGACTTAGAGGCTGGGAGACCCCTCACCAAGTCACTTAACCTTTTCAGCCTCAGTTTCCTCATCAATAAAATGAGGGATAGTAATAGTTCTTACCTTCAAGGGTTGTTGTGGGGATCAAACTAGATGATATTTTTAAGCTGCTTAGCAAATCCTGAAGCAGCTATGTAAATGTTAGCTGCTCTCTGCTTTCTCCCCTACCTTCCATTCTTGGATAACTCAAACTTAGTTTGAATTTGGTCACTGAGATTGTCCCAGTAAGAGAGCCAGATCTGTATAATCTGCCATGGCATGATACAGGCTTTAAGCTTCTGTATTCGCTCACACTCAGCAGGATATCTCACAAGAAGACTCAGTAGGATGGAGGACAACTAATGGATTTTAGCAGCTTTGCTAAGTTTCAAAAACTAAAGCAATTAGGTCATTATTTAGAAGCTGCTGCTGCTGTGTGTGTGTGTGTGTGTGTGTGTGTGTGTGTGTGTGTGTGTGTGTTTTGATCGGAAACAATGTTAGAGCAAAAGGAGTGTGGGCTTGTAGTCAGGAAGATTTTACTAGCTGTATGACCCCACACAAGTTACTTCTCTTCATCACAGTCAGTTCCCTGAGTCTTACCTTCTACCACCTACTCTGGTGAGGGGATTTCCCAGTAGAGGAATCCCCTGTGCTAAAGAAGGTACTTGATATTTCTAAGCTTTGTTGCTGTTGATGATGATGCCTAGAGGCAGCTGGGTAGCACAATGGGGAGGGTTCTGTGGAAGACCTGAACTCAAATCTGGGCTCAGGCGCTCACTGGCTGTGTGACCTTGGCAAAGTCTGCCTCAGTTTCCTCAACTGTGCAATGGAGATAATAACAGCTCCAGGGTTACTGTGAGGAGCAAACAAAAAAGTGTTTAGCAGAGTGCCTGGCACATACTAGGCACTTAATAAATGTTTGTTTCCTTTTTTGTATCCTTATTGATAATTGAATTGTATAAACTTCATATTCGCCATCATTGTAACTTTTTTCACATGTATTGAATTGATTTACATTGAAAACCCTGGTTGATGATGATGATGATAATAGCTACTCACTTTTATACAGTTTTTTTCCTTTGTTTTAAATACAGAAGTTCCCAGACCTTTTTCCCCATGACTATGTAGTGGGTAGTACACATTTAATCCCTGCCATGTTAGAGTTGTGGAAGCCTTACAGCCATCATGAAGGCAGTGACTTTCCTCAGAGTGATGCAGTGTTTGGGTCTTGTGTGATTGGACCTTGTCAAGAATGTAAGTCCAAATCTCATTCCACCACACCCCCATTTGTTCTGTAGTGAAGAAACAGGTTATATTGAAAGAAGCTGGGCTTTGATGTCAGAAGAGATCTCTGGGTGTGGGTATGGCAGGGTGCCTTGAAGTCAGGGATTTTTGCTCCGTTTTACAGATGGCTGTAAAACGACTTCTTTTACTCACTTATTAGCGCATAGTTCTTTAAAGAGTGACACTACAACTGTGATACTTTTCCCTTCCTCTCCTCATACCTGCATCCAAACTTTCCCAGGATTCCTCATGACAGCAAATTGATTAAAGAACTCTGAGTCATGAAACCAGGCTATGGTAGTGGAGACAGCATAGTGAGTCCTGGATGTTGGATTACAGGACTTGGTTTTTCTGAGTTTCATGTATGTAATTTTTCAAGATAGGAATGTGACTCTGAAGTTTAGCAAATATACTTTTCCTATTAGAATTTTTTTTTTTTTACCCCTTAATACCACACAGTGGTTTGGGAAATACTGTGTGCCCAGACTCACTGTCTCTAGCAATGTATTCTAGGGATAATGTGCCTCTTCAAACTTGCAACTGTAATTAACATGTGGGCTACAGTATGGTGCCATAGGAAAACAATACAAAACAAAACAGTGTAGTTTTGAAGGAGAGAGAAGATAGCCTTTGTATCTGGAGGGGGACTGGTCATGGGATGGAATCCCCAGACTCTTAACTTACTGCTTGTGTGATTTTAGGCAAGTAACGTCATTGCTCTTGATCTTAGTTTCCTCATCTGTAAAGTGATGGGGTTGGGTCAGAGAACCGCAAAAGTTCACTGTATTTCAAAATCTAGGATATGGGATCTTGCCTGGCTCAAAAGGTGGGATTCTTTGATTTTGGTTACATTAATGTCAGTCAAAAATGTAGTTATGGTACGTCCATAGGGAGAGCCTTTGTTGGAAAGATCAAAGAAGTAACATATGCCGAGCATTTAGTGAAGCCAATATCTGTTATTGTTTTTACAATAATAATTTAGTATTTATAAATGTGCAGCTTTTACCTCAAGAACATCAGGAAGCCCATTCAAAACTGTTAATGAACCTCTTAAGATTTCTGCTAAAATTCAGGCTTTATCATCATCCAAATTTAGAAAGTTGCTTCAAGATTTGCAAATTTGTAACAACCCGGGGAAGTGGGTGCTATCACTCTCTTCTTTTTATACACTAAGTAACCAAGTGTTGATATGGAGTCTCCAGTGGGGTGGCTAGGTGGTTCAGTGGCTAGATCACCAGGTCTGGAGTCAGGAAGACTCATCTTCCTGAGTTCAAATCTGACTTCAGACACTTATGAGCTGTGTGACCCTGGGCAAATCACTGAACTCTGTTTCCCTTTCTTCATCTATAAAGGAAATAGCAAACTGCTCTAGTATCTTTGCCAAGAAAACCCCAAAAGGGGTCATGAAGAGCTGGACAGGAATGAAAGACAACTCAACAGCATTCACAAAGGAGTCACCAGGGGTCATGGCCATTGCACTATCCTGATTCCCATGATGGACTAGTACCTCTCTAGTTTCAGGGTCTTTGAAGAAGCCCGGGTTCTCCTACATCAGCCTCTAGTGACTTTGAACCAAATTTCTAGTTGTAGGGAGCAAGGGCTACTTGTTTCCCTCAGAAGAGGCACCCCGTAGTCATTAAATGGAAAGTTTGGAAACCAGTTCTTTGGAAGTTTCTTCATTGGCAGAGTCAGTTGAGAAATCTGCTAGGAGATGGGACTTTTGCAGCCTGTGGGTTAGTGTCCTAGCAATTTTGTTAAAAAACCCAAACAGCCCCCACAATAACACTTAGACTTTAAGTACACATAGAGATTTGGAAACATTACTTGTTTAGTTTTTAAATACCGAGACATTTCCCATCTGCTCCGCTGGATTATAATGTGAGAAAATGCAAGAGGAATGAATAAATTAACCTTAACCCCTGATCTTCTCTGAATATAGTCATCTGTTTGATTTAAATTTGAGAAACATTGAGGTCTGTATATACACCCAGAACCATCACGAGGAAATACACAAGCACATAGAAGGGGAGGGAGGTGTTTCATTCCACACTATCTAGCAAGCTATCAGACTCTTTTAAAAGAGTCTTTAACTCTTTTAAAAGGACTTTCATGTGTGAAGTTAACTTGTGCTTTGATCTGGAATTTAAGGGCTATTTTAGGCCATGCCAACATTTCATGTAAACTTTCTATTTGTGTGAAAATGATATGGAATGTTGGATGTACTGGGAGCTCACCCAGTGCAACATGGCAGCCAAAAAGCCAATATGATCTTGGATTGCATCAAGGGCAAATGGACGAGGGAAATGACTTACTCCCTTCTCTTCTCTGCCCAGGTCAGATCGCATCGAGAGTACAGTGTGTCTGGTTCTTGAAGCACATTTTTGCAAAGATTTTTTTTGTTGACACTTTTTAATGGCACTCAAATTCCCCCTAGGAGCCCGCCTCCTGCGCTTTCAAGAGAGCCATTTCACAAATTATGTTTGAAAGGCAAAAAACAAGGGAAAAGACTTTTAAAATTCAGCAAAACTGACCAATAAATTGAAAGAAATCTGAAAATATATGTAGCGTTCTATTCCCATGGACCTCCCACCTCCACGAAGGAATGGGGTAGATCTTGGGAGCCACATTTATTGGTCCTTGGCAATTTTGCAGTATCGCACTTGTATTTTGTGGTTGTTCCTTCTGTTTACAGTGGCAAACTTGTTTTATTTGTTCATGCTCCTTGGGAACATCTTGTTTTCTTTTTGGTGCGTTGAATTCTGTATGGCTCTTTACAGATATTACATCTCATTTTATCTTCTTAACAACTTTGGGGAGTAGGAGCTATTCATACCCCCAGTATGGGAAATTTCCCCAGTCAGGAAATTGAGGCTGGATGCATTTCAGTAACTTGTCCACAGTTATACAGCAAATAAATGTCTGAGAATGGATTAGAATTTCAGGTCTTAGTGACTCCAAGTCCAGATTCTATCCACTGTCCCACCTAATCGCCATATTTAATGGTGTAAGAGAGCTCCAGTTCCTTAGGGGGCATTGTTTTCTTCTTGTGTTCCCATCAGTGAGCCAACCACCTTGCATGTGCAGGGTACTTAAGAAATGTTGGTTGAGTTATAGGATGCTGCTTAATGTAGCACTAAATTTAACCATCTCTAAGTTCAATCACTCAACTGACCCTGCAAGGCCAACAGGATTGAATTTTGCCTGTTACCTCTAAGGTCAATGACTAACTCAGGTTTTTCATTTGAAGTCCTTCACAACTCATTTTACTCCCCTCATCTGCTTACTGATCAACCAAACTCATCATCACTATTCTATCTCCTGTGGGAACTTGGTTTTCTTGAGTTGCCTATTTTCTCCAATCTCCAGACCTTTGCTTGCCCCGTCGCCCTTCCTCCACGCCTGCTGCCTCTGAGACTCTCATTTTTCAGACGACTCATTTCTCATAGACTCGGAAGATCAAGCTACCACATGAAACCTTCCTTGGTTCCATCCGTTCTGCCCCTCCTCCCAGTTACTTTATATTCATTTTGATGTTATTAGTATGTACTTATCAATGTCCATGTTGTCTCCTCTCCAAATACAAGGGACATTTTTATTTCTGTCTTTTGTGTTCATGGGGCTTAGCAGAGTGCTTGGCTGGAGGGAATTGTTCAGAAATGCATAGTTCGATAAAGGGAGTGAGCTTGAATAGAAGTAGAGAGCTAACTATTCCAAGCAACTCTTAGAGCAATTCACACACATTTCACTGAAAAACTAATTAAAACATTATCTCATTAGCATGAACTTTTGAAGATTATATTCCTCAAAGCTCCCCATGGAGCTGTTTTGTTTTGCTGGGTAATAGTTCATACAAATTTAATAAAAAATAATAATAATTCATAGCGTTTATGTAGCATCTCCAATATGCCAGGCACTGTGCTGAGAGCTTATTTGATCCTTGCAGCAACTCTTCGAGTTAGATGCTATTATCATCCCCATTTCTCAGATGAAAAAACTGAGGCAAACAGAGGTTGTTAAGAGACATGCTCAGAGTCACACAGCTTAGTAACTGACTGACACCAGGCTTGATCTCAGATCTTCCTGACTCTGGGTCTGGCACTCTGTCCACTGTGGCACCACCTAGCTCCTTATTTGAGTGTCCAATCTCTTTTTCTAGGTATGTTGTCATAAATGTGTCAGCTCCTCTTCGGTTTAAAGCGTTTATTTCATTGGATCCCACTGTTTCTCTTCTTCTCTCAGGTCTCAGGCTATAAACATTGCAGTGTCCTTGGGCAACAGTTGGCAGTTCCTACGGACAATAAATTATGTGGGAAATAATATTGATCAAATGACCAATGTGGACGGCATACAGTATTTGCAGTTGTTTTCTGCAGTCAGGGTGTTTGAGGAACTTTAAAATTGAATTTAATTTCATGTTGGATGTACCCAGGATTAAAATGATTATGTCTAGCATGTTTGCAGTCCCTGAGGGCTAGGACCACCAATGCACGTTAGGAGTAACTCACTGAGTAGTAATTGGTGCTCAGTTTTTATTGGATTAGAAATGAGAAGGAATATTACTTGATTGAATATATTGGCTTTATTCTGGCCATTCAGTTCGTGGGGCCACATTTTCTGAATGGCACTCATAATCTGGAAAATGTCCAGAGAGTGGGCCCACAGTGGTCAGTGGTATCAAATTCATGTCATATGCAGATCGAAGGAACTAGAATATTGAACTTGGAGAAGAGAAAATTCAGAGATGGAAAATCACATTTGAAAAGCTTGAATAGGAGTTAGAGTAGTTCTTCTTGACCACCAGAGGGCAGAGCTAATTTAGCCTTAGGGATAAGAATATACAACATTTATCTCATTGAGGCTGAGAACTCTAGAGCAGGTCTATAACTTCTTTGTAATTTATTTTCTTAGTTGCCTAGGGTAACAAGAAGTTAAATGACTTGCCCAAGGTCATATAGCTAGTATGAATTCAATCAAAACTTGAACTCAGATCCTTTTGTCTTGGGAGGCTGACTATTTACTATGCTATGAGCATAAGGAAAAAACTAAAATGCCTTAGGGAGGAAGGAAGGGAGTGGGTTCTTCCTAACTGGACACTGGGTGACCATTCTGTTTTATGTTGAACTCCATGGTCTCTAGGGTCCCTTCCAACTCTCAGATTTTGTGACTAGAATAAAAATCATTGCAAAGTGTGGAGATGTCTATGTTAGCACTTTAACAAATATTCTTTAAAACTTTTTTATTTGTTGGGTGATTTCTCATGTCACAAAGGGTCTTTGGAAATACCCTACATGCTTAATTTAATTTAAATCAATAAATATTTACCAAACACATTTATGACTACACACCTGAAAAAGAGATTGGGCATTCAATTCTGGTAGCTAGATCCACTATAGTGGATTGGAACCAGTGGGTTACTTAAGTGTAATTAAATACAAGGAAGAATGTGATAGGGCAAAGGAGGGATCCAAAGTGTTTTGGGAGAATTTGAGGAGGAAGAGTGTGCCTTTAGCAAAGGCTGCATGGAGGAATGACCCCTTAGCTGAGACTCAGAAGGAGCAAAAGTATCCAGAAAGGTGGAGACCAGGAGAAAATGAATTTTGCAGATACATGGAGCCAAGAGGAAGGTACAGAGGGGTTTTCTGGTTTGGCTGCCATTTCGTGTGAAATAAGGCTGGAAGGACAGAGGGTAGAGAGCAGAACCACAGAATCACAGATCAGAGAATTGGAACGGACCTCAGTCCAACCCATCCATCGAAAGAATCTCCCCTATAACATGGCTGACAAGGATTTGTTGGAAGACCTTCAGGTAAAGGATTACATCTTGTGAGGCTGCCCATTCCACTTGGGACAACTCTAGCTCTTTTGAATTTTTTTGTGACATCCATTCTAAATTAACCTCTTTGTGACTTCCACCTGTTGCCCCATTTTCTGCCCTCTGGGGCCAAACTGTTGAAGCCTCCTCTGTCCTCACGACAGCTCTAACCACTGTAGTAAAGTGCCCATAATCCAACGACCTCTTTTCAGCCCTTGTCCTCCATAACATTTAGCCCATTGCCCACATTATTCTACAAAGTATCCTCTTCTTCCTTAGCTTCACAAAAACCATATTAATTTGTGTTTGTTTGTTTGTCTGACTCTTCATTGTCTTCTACCTCTTCCTCTCTCTTGTCTGACTCTCTCTGACTCCTATGCCTTCTCTAAGTAGATGGCTCTTTTCTAGATCCTCATCCACAACCACTTACAGGACACATCTACCTTGATGTGCCATTGGCACCTCACAATCAACATGTCCAAGACTGAATTTATCTCCCTCTAGTACTACCTTTCACCCTCACTCATGTTCTTAACTTTGAGGCGAACTTGGACTCTTTCCTTCCCTTATTGTTCAGTCATTTTTAGTCCTGCCCAATTCTTCACAGCCCAGTTTTAGGGTTTTCTTGACAGAGATGCTGGATTGTTTTGCCATGTTCTTCTCCAGCTCATTTTACAGATGAGGAAACTGAGGCAAACAGGTTGAAGGGACGTGCCCAAGGTCACACAGCTAATAAGTATCTGAGGTCAGATTTGAACTCAGGATGAGTCTTTCTGACTCCAAGCCTAGCACTCTATCCAATTACAGTACCACCTAGCTGACCTTCTCTTTCCATCTAGCCAGTTTCACCTGTACTCATTGGTCCTTATAGTCTTACTTCCCACCCTACTGTAAGCCCTCCCTTGTAGCATATGCCTGCCCATTAGCCTCCTAACAGATTTTTCTGCTTCCCTTTTCCCCCTCACCTCTCCTGCTACCATAATATCTTTCTTAAATATAGATTCAATCACGTCAAAAAATCATTAGGCATTTCATGTTGCCTGCCAAAAGAGTTCAGTTTGCTTTGTGTTCAAGACCTTCCGGAGTCTGGTACCACTCACCTCCTGTTCCTCTCTGAGTCTGGACTGTTGCTCTGTTGGCTGAACATGTGCTGAGCTTTCCTGCTTGTAAACCTTTGCTTAAGCTCTTCCCGGATCTTGAATTTCCTCCCTTCTCCTTTTGCCTTGTTTTCTTACTCTGTCAAGCTTTGCTCTCATGTTACTTTCTCTAAGAAGTCACTCGTGATTTTCCTTTCCCATCAGACTCATATAATGTAATGGACTTCTTGTCTAATACCCTGTATTGTAGTTATCTATGCCTGATGCTTTTTCTAGACAACTGCACTAGGGTATTTAGCAGCATGGTGTAGTATAAGAGGGGCAGCTAGGTGGCGCCGTAGTACACCAAGCACTGGGCCTGAAGTCAGGAAGACTCATCTTCATGAATTCAAATCTGGCTTCAGACACTGTCTGGCTGTGTGACCCTGGGCAAGTCACTTCACCATGTGTATCTCAGTTTTCTTCTCTGTAAAATTATCTGGAGAAGGGAACAGCTAGAAAACCCCAAGAGTCAGACTTGACTAAACAACAGCTGCACCATTTAACCTCCACCGGTCTCACTTTCCTCACTTGGAAAATAACGGGGATTGATTGGATAAACCCAGGGGTTTCTTCTTCCTTAAGATATATAATCCTATAATCTTAGTACCTCTCCTTTATATCTTTGCATCTGAAACCTTCCATGTGTGTTGTCTTCCCCTTTAGAATGTCAGAAAGAGGTATTGTGACATTTTCTGGGCACGTGATCATGGAGAGAAGGAAAGAAAAGGGACTTTCCAAAAGGGGAATAATCTAGTCTAGCAGTTCTCAAACTTTTTGGTCTCAGAAACCCTTTCTTTATATTCTTAAAATTTATATTTAGGGCCCCCCAAAATTTTTGGTTTTGGTGTTATATCTATCAATATTTATTATCTCAAATTAAAACTGATAAATTAAAAAAAAAATAGAATGTAAGCTCTTTGAGAGCAGGGACTGAGGGACTTTTCTGATTGTATCTCCAGGGCTTAGCACAGAGGAAGCACTTGGTAAGTCATTCATTCATTCATTCATTCATTCATTCATTCATTTCATTCATTCATTTCATTCTCACCTGAGTTCTTCATACATAATTTGGTAAATGCATTGACTGCCCCCAATCCTAGAAGGCTCTCTTTTCTACCTCTGCCTCTTAGAATCTCTGGCTCCTTTCAAGATTCACCTTGTAGGGGTGGGAGTCTTTCCTGGCTCCCCCAGCTGCTAATGCCTTCTCCTCTAAAGTTATTTTCTTTGTATGTATGGTTGGTATTTAGTCATATCCCTTTTCTCCTCCATTAGACAATGTTTCTGGGGGGCAAGGATTGCTTTTGTCTTGGCACTTGATTTAGCCCAGTGCTTGGCACATATCGAGTGCATAAGAGATTCTTGCTAAATGATTGGAAATTCATTGGACAAAGTGAATCATGTGGTGTCAGAAGACTTCTGTCTCAGTATCAGCTATGCGGTTCACTACTGCTCTGTCTTCAGGCAAAGTTACTTTTTCTCCTGAGGTCTCCCTTTCCTTGTTTCTAATATGAGAAGGTTGAACTGGGAAGACTGAGATGAATCTCCTTCCATCCCTAAATGGAGGCACACACGCTCTGTGACTTTATATCATGGATTGATTTGGCAGTTAACCACACTTCTTGGACACTTTCTGATCCTGGCTACTCTTGCTGCTGCCTCTTAGAAATTTGCTAGGCACTTGGAAATCCCCTTGAAAAAAGATCATAATTGACAAAAAGCTTGGCAAAGTTCAATTATGCATTTATTTTAAGGAAAAAGAAAAGGGGGACTGGGAAATAGGAAATATATATGCTGATCTCTCTGTAGGGCAGTGAACCTCTGCTCTAGGTGCCTTCTCATCAAAACAGCTAATCCTGTCAGGCAACTTCCTCCAAGCCCCTCACTCAACCCATCAAGTCCTTATCTTCAGGACTGTTAGGGGAAGAGGAATTTGCTTTATCTACTATAGTAAGACTCCAGTAAGAAATACAAGTATAAGGACTTGGCATGTTTTTATCAGGTGGGGATTAAATGTGCATGCTCAGTGCTCTTGGTGTCTGGTAAGACTGGTGAGTCATAGCAAAGAATTATTAAGCTACTATAGGGAAATAGTGGCGCAGAGGGGTGGCCCAGCGTGCCCCAGTGAGAAAAGCATTTGTTCTGGAGAACCCAACAGCCAGAGTTCAAATCCTGCTTCTGTCCCTTAATACCTATGGGACCTTGAGGAGACAATTCTATATCTCTGAGACTCACTTTCCTGATCTTTTAAAATAAGGGGTGTGTGTGTTGTGTGTGTGTGTGTGTGTGTGTGTGTGTGTGTGTGTGTGTGTGTGTGAGAGAGAGAGAGAGAGAGAGAGAGAGAGAGAGAGAGAGAGAGAGGGAGAGAGAGAGAGAGAGACTGAGATTAGATGGCTTCAGAGGACTCTTCTAGATTCATGATTCTGATCCAGTGAAATCCAGAAAATACTTTGGCAGGGAGAGCTGATCTGGGTAGCTCCAATTTTTCCCATCGTTTTTGGCTTTTATACCTCTTGATTTTTAGAAAATAGCCACCTTTTTTCTTGGTCTTCTTAAGCTCTGTTCTTTCTGAGTAAAAAATGGGTATCTATAGATATAGGTAAGCATAAGCTTCTATAGAGTTTACCTACCAGGGATGGGTATAAGGATCAATTAAGATAAGACAGCCAAAGGCTTTGTTAACCTTAAAGCCCTTTAATAATGTGAACTCTTGTTATTCTTAGTTCTGGAGAAGATGGCAGCTCAGGGATGAGATATATATGCTTTGTAAACTTTAAAGTGCTTTAGCATTTATTAAGCACCTACTGCATGCACTGTGCTAATCAGTGGGCATACGAAGAAAAACAAAAACCAGCCCCTGGAACTCACAGTCCTGATAATCATGACAGTCATTGTTATTACATGGACCTCTCTGGGCCTTAGTTTTATCATCTGTAAAATGGGGGAATTGCCCTAGAGGAACTCTTAAGTGCTTTTCTACATCTTGAAAATTACATTTTTGGAGAAATAAAGATAATAATATTCATATACTGTTCTAAGGTTTTAAAAGCACTTTACAAATATATATCATTTTATCCTTACAGAAGCCTTAAAAGGGAGGTGGAACAATTATTCCTGTTGTACAGATGAAGAAACAGCAGCAGACAGCAACTGCCCAAAGTCTCACACACACTCACACACACTCACACACACACACACACACACACACACACACACACAGCTAATAAGGAAGAATATAATTTTCTCTTTAGGACTTATTCTGTTTAGCTAAAGACAACAGAGATGACTCATTTTTCTCAGGACTTTTAAAAAGTGGGTTGTTACTTGAGCCCCAGGTCTGATTCTGAGGTGGAAAACTTCTCCCATTCATTTGTCATACTGAGAAATAATCTTTCTAAGGCACATTCCATGACCATATCAGATGCCTTCCTCAGGTCCCTGCTACCTCTAAGATAAAATGCAGAATCCTTCGCCTGGCCTTTAAATCCCCCTTCAGTCTTGGCTTCAGTCTTTCATGTTCTGCACTTTCCAGCCTGCCTGTTCCACCCTGAACTTGACCTTCTGTCTCTGGAGCCTTCGTGTTCAGTCAGGCTGCTCCTCTTGCCTAAGCATGCTTGAGGTGCATTCCCCCCTCACCACTACCTCTTAGCATTTATAGCTTAGCCTCCAGGTCCTGGAGGAATCCAGTCTAACTCAAAATAATTCTCTTCTTTACTTATCTGGGGCCATCTTGCCTTCCCCTCCTAGAAGAAAATAAAGGATTATTAAGTAGGGGCTCTGATGTTTTCTTTGTTTCTGTATACCTAGTTCTCAGCACCATACTTTGCACACAGTAGCTCCCTAGTAAATGCCTTTTTTTTAGGGGGAGGTGTTTTAATGTTGCGTGGTCAGTCCTGTTGACATGGTGAAGAAAAGCAGTTTTTACCCTGTTTCCTGTCAGACTATTTGAGAGACTCCTCAAACAGATAAAATTGAGGGTAAGAAAGAGGAGGGACTTTGTGTAGGTCAGAGCATTATCACGCTAGTGATGGTGACAGTGGTTGTTTGGGGTGAACCTCAGGCCTTGGCAAATAGTACTTGTTAGGAAATTTGCTCACACCTTCCACTTCTAAGTTAATTCCCTCCTTCCTTTCTCTTTCCTCTCTGCCTTCAAGGCCGTAATATTAAATTGAAATATACAAACATGCTTGATTTATTGAGCACAGCACGTGCAAAATATAATACTGGGATTTAGGGAATACGTCAGCAAACAAAATACAACAGCCCCTGCCTTCTCATTTCTCTCCATTAGGAAACCAGAAAAGGTTTGAATTACGATAGGATTCAAACAACAGTATAGTGAATGTATTTTTATATCATTTGTTCGTAATTTATTTTTTTCATCAAGGTGCAATAGGCAGAAAGCAGAAATACCTGGGTTCCAATCCTGTACCAGCCGAGTGACCCTGGATCTAGGTCACCTCACCTCTCTCTTTGCTCTAGGCAGCTCTCGAAGTGCCCTTGTGCATTGATTAAAGGAATTCCCTCACTTAATACTTCTCCATATCAATGATATCTGGGATTATTTTTCAGCTACTGTGTTGTGTTTACCATGAGGTAAAGAACCTTGGCTTCTGGGGCTCAGCTGACTCCGATAAAGTGAAGGATTTGGATTAGATGGTCTCAACTTTCAGGTGATTCTCAGGATTTTATTCCTGATCAATATCCTAAAGGGCTCACCCCCTCCCTCCACACAGGTGTTAAGTGGCAGGGCAGGCCAATTCTATCCCCAAGTCAGTGTTCTGACAGGCCCTTCCCAGAATCTTTGGGCACAACCTTTTTCTCGATGTTCTTCCTGTTTTCTCTTTCTGTATGGATCACACAGGACTGTATTGCTTCCTCAGCATGTCGATATGTAGCCCTAAGTGGATCATTGATTTCAACCTGGTTAGCTGGACCTTGATGGTTATCTAGTCAAACCTACCCACTTTGCAATTAGGGAAACTGAGCTTTAGAGGTAAAATAACTGGCCCATGATCACACCAGTCATAAAGTAGCCTTTGCTGAGGTTAAAATTCAGGTCCTCAACATCTCCGCACTTAAGTGGGATAGCTTTTTTGAATTACAGTTTTCCTTTGTTATTTTCCTGTACCAGTTTGGCTGGTGCAAATTCACTTCTAATTGTCAGCCAGACAGAATGCTGTATATACACATTATGTATACAGTTACACAAACATATAGTCTTACTTTGAGTAACCCATTTTGTTTCTATGTATAAGTATGTATATATGTACATATATGTTTGTGTATATATACATATCCACATGTATCTAGTCAGGTTCATAGATTTTTTTTTAGAGCTAAAAGGAACATTAAAGATCATCTAGTCCAAACCCCTCATTTTACATAGGGGGAAACTGAGCCCCAGAGATACAAAAGGACTTGCCCAATATCACACAGCTAATATAAGACAGTCAGGATTGAATCTCAGGTCCTTTGACCCCAAATCAAATTGTCTTGGCCATTGTACTCACTGTATTAGTATTAATGTCTTGGTGACATTTTGTATAGTTTTAGAATAGTACGTTAAAAAAATTGAAAGTGTATCTGTATGCAGTAATTGTATTTCTAAAAAGATGTTAAGCTGTCATTAGCATACTTTACGGTTAGGTATGTTAAAAAAAAAAAAAAAGCAACAAAGCCACAGCTGTTTTGACTGAGGGCCATGTTATTTATCTTAAAGCAGTAGAGAATGTTTTTTTTCTTGCCAGATTTAGCCACTGACTCTAAAACCAGCTTTCTATATGCATTGTACAGACATGTCCATTAAGGCAGCAGCCGGGCAAATTCAGGAACACAAAGTACTATTCAGGAAAAGACCCACAGCCCATTTTAGTAACTTCCCATTCCCCAGTATACATTATCCATGGTCCTCTCTTAAAATTAGGTAAAGTAATTTACTTACTTTTCTCCTATAGTCTTCTCTCTTAAAGGTGTCAGGTATCCCTCATTTAAGAAAATTTTTTTGATGAAATCCTTTAAAATCCATTTCTCTCTGAAGTAAAACACTCAGAGGCCACCCGAGTCCTGATGGTTCCAGCCCCAGTAAAAATCAGGAACTAGCTCTTTCGATTAGAAACTTCAAGATAGGCAGACTGCCTTTCACAGAATGTTGCAGAACTAAGTTTCAGTCTCTGCGTCTTAAGGGGCTGGCAGTAGGAAGCCGGGAGGGAAAAGAAAAGTATTTCCCATGTGAGCATCGTCTTGAAGTGTAACCAGACCACTTGCCTCTTTTATCACCCACCCCTCCTAATCTACATTCTCCTCCTTCCCCCTAAATGAAATTTCCTCAATATATTTTAAGCTCTAAAGGAAGAAAAAAGTACTCGACCTTGCTTTGCAATTCTCCACATACTTGCTCCAAGGTGGAAAACAGATGACATTTGTGTTGATCAAACACTCAGATAATATTCTGTTTGCTATATCTGAACCACCTTCCTCCAAACATTAGTAAAATAGGCCAGTGTAAATATAGCTAGACATCAATGGCAACAGAGGAGGAAGAGGTTACCTAGCGATGCAAGAGGGCCATTTAGGCAGCACAGTATTTGGACACACAGCAGGGATCACAGTTGTTAAAGGAGAGATTTTCAATTTTTATTTGTCAGAATTTTTGCATAATTGTAGAGGATTCAGATATAGGAGGTGGAGTTTCTTCCTGTCCCTCTTATTTTCTAGGTAAAGTGAGAGAATCATAAGGTCATCTGATCTAATCCTTTATTTTACAGATAAGGAAATGGACTTCTAAGGTCATGGAGTGACTTGTCTGGAGGAAGGAGGAATAGGGAGGATTTGACCTCATGCCATTTGAGTCCAAATCTAACAATCTTTTGACAGTGTTGCACTCCATATATATGTATATTATCTGTCAAAAAAACAGAAGCATGAGCTGGATGATCTTTCAGTTTGTATCTGCCTTCACTTTGGTTGGTTTACATTTGCATTCCTCTCAAAAACTTTTTTTCAAGGTCATATATCAGATAATCTTTTTGAATTTTCCTTCAAGTTCTATAAATTGCAGCATCCTTAGATATTTCTGTCTCTACACCTGCCTCCCCACGCATAGAATCCTTCTAGGAGCATCACAGGAAGAAACCTTTAGTGATTATTAAATCCTATGTTACAGATGAAATTGAAACTCATGTTGGTACAATGTATTGTCCTAGATCTCCTAGCTGAAAAATGGAGGAGCCAACTGATGATCTTTCCATCTGTCTGATGACTTTTAGATTCAGAAGTATGCTAGGAGACTTGTTGCAAAAAAACCAAAATGAATCCCAATATTAGCCCATGTCTAAAAAGTAAATGTCTCCTTCTGGACCCCTCTGATTCCATCCATTCACTCGTATCATTCTTATCATGTTATCATTGACTTCCTCATTATCTTTGCTGTCTAAGTTGTTGATCTGCCATAACCTTGAAAAATATTTCTTCCTCCTTAAGGGTGAGCGTTGGTTCCCAGTTGTACTTGTATCCTCTTTCTTATGTGGTAGCTTGCTTCTTCCAGTTAGACACAGGTGCTCATACTCAGAGTTCTCCTGTATACAGGCATTTTACCTGGGTTCAGGTGTGACATGTGGATCAGTTGTGTGACCTCTAGCAAGTCAGCTCACCTTTTGCTCCTCAAGTTCTTCATCTGTTGAAGGAGAGAGAGAGAGAAAGAGAGAGAGAGAGACAGACAGACAGACAGACTTTTTAGACATTGGCTAATTGAGCCCTAGGGGAGGGAGGGATAGGAAGGGGGGTTTTATGGAGGTAGATTTTTGGTTTGATGGAAGGAGGACCTTCATAACTATTAGAAATATCCCCATATAGCTTGAGCTTTCTTGGGAGATGATCGCTTTCACTTCATTGGAAGTCTAATCAGACTTGTTAGTGATTGTTTTTCAGGTATGACTTGGGTCAATGAGGGGAGGTTTCTTTCAACTCTTAAGATTCTTGGATTTTTCTGAATGAGAAGCCTTGGAAAATAGTGAGTGGATTTCCAGGCACTCAAGCCTTTTAAGCACAGGATAGTTGGAATAGTAAATATTGAATTAAATCCTGAGATGGTGGATGTAGAGTCTAGATGGAAATGGGTTACAAACTAGACTAAATGTAGTCAGGTTACAGGCTGGACCTGGGACCTCTGACATTTTTTTCAACTCTTGAGATGCTGTGATTTTTGACATTAAACCATGGTCTGTAGGGTTACGTGGGACCACCTCTAACAAACTCATGGAAATAGCAAGGAAAGCCAGTTAGTAATTTCTTACTATCTCCTCCTTTCGTCATCCTCTCTAGCGTCTCTCCTCTACACCCCACTGAGCCCTCCCCTACAACTTTATACGTGCTCTGTAAGTATATTTTGTGGTTAGTCCTGTTTTCTTTGAATTCAACTTCCCCTATAAGGGTGGATAGGTGTTGCAACGGATAGAGCGCTGGGCCTGAAGTCAGAAAGACACATCTTTATGAGTTCATATCCAGCCTTCAATACTTCCTAGCTATATGAACCTGGGCAAGTCATTTCACACTCTTTGCCTCCATTTCCTCATCTGTAAAATGAGCTGGAGAAGAAAAAGACAAACCACTCCAGTATCTTTGCCAAGAAAACCCCAAATGGGGTCATGGAGAGTTGGACACAACTGAAAAACAACTGAACCACAATTGTCCATCTTTCTGTTGTACTTTACATTGTACAAAAATGATATCCATAGCTTTTTTCCAAGGCATCTTTTCTCTCCCCCCATCACCAAATCCAGTCTGCAGTAGTCTCCCATATAAGTAGCAATCAAGTCCTAGGCTGTTACCACATTGTCTGCCAAGCCGGGCTTGGGAAGGGAACAGATGAGCTGAACTCCCCACTTAAACCTGCAGGTGTGTTAGTAGATTAGACATCCCTGGCCCTGTACCAGTTCATGCCTAAGCCTGCTACCTGGCTCACACCAGTCCTCCAGCCAGTTTAACCCCTTGACCACATAAGTGATTAACCAGGGGTAAGTTCCCATCATACCTGGGAGACATTGTGTTACTATAATGGATTCCTTTTGTAATCCTGTATCTTGGTGCATTTACAAAAACATCATTCTGAGGAGCCCATGGACTTTACCAAATTGCCCAAGGAGGGGGGGAGGATGTGAGATCCATGACAGAAAAGGTGACAAGTCTGTTGTTTTAAAGTCCCATCTCCATCAATCAAGGGGTTTGCCTAACAAGCCTTTTTCTGTCATCCTTAATTCCAGTGCCTTCCCTCTATTAATTATTTCCAAATTTGTCTTGTCTATGTCTTGCTTGTGGGAGCAGTTAGGTGGCACCATAGTGAATACAGTGCTGGGCCTGGAGTCAGGAAGACTCATGTTCCTGAGTTCAAATGTGGCCTCAGACACTTACTAGCTGTGTGATCCTGGGCAAGTCAATGCACCCTATTTACTTCAGTTTCCTCATCTGTAAAATGAACTGGAGAAGGAAATGACAAACCACTCTGTATGTGCCAAGAAAACTCCAAATGGGGTCATGAAGAGTTGCACACAGCTGAAACGAATGAACAGGCAATATCTTGTTTATACATGGTTGTTTCCATGCTGGCTCCACAGTTAGGCTGAGCTCATTAAGAGTCTAGTCTTTTACCTTACTTATATTTCTAGGACTCATAATAGTTCCTGATACATAGTGGCACTTTATAAATGCATATTGACTGACTGAAGAAGTTACAAGTCCGAACCCCCAAAATAGGCACAATTTGCTACACAATTATTAGAGAAAAGAACTTTGTAAATTGTAATGTGCCAGACAAACAATGCCATTCTTGTTATATGCCATAATATTAGCAGTAGTACTAATAAAAGACCTGCACCTCTAGCTAGGATTATGCCTAACTTGCATGACATTCCTGGCCTCCTGAAAACCTCCAAACTGTTAGAATTTTCTATTTAGAATTGGAAACAATGTTGGAGGTCTTTTGAATAATTTGTTTGGCTTGCCTGTACTTGATAGGTGGGAGGGCTTTTGTTGAGGAGGGAAGGTCAAGGAGAGTTAGGAGGCAAGGGAGGGATAGTAATAGTGATACCAAAGAAAAAGGAGCAACAAATGCCAGAGCAGAAGGAAGTTGAAAAGCAGACCCAGAAAAGCACAGCCGTATTAGACCTTTTGAAAGAATTTACTGTATACTTAAAGTAATCCAGCTTCATAAGACAGAGATTAAGTCTCTTTGCCTTGTGTAAAGATTTATTGATATTTGTCAAGGTTGTGCTAATAAAAAACAAAAGCTTTAAAGCATCACAAGAATTTTCTTGGTTTAAGAACTATCTAAGATTGTCATGACCAACAATAATAATTTCTGATCTCTTTGGATACCCTGTGTCTTGGGCCTTAATTACTTGTATTTTATTCAGTTTGATTTTTTTCTTCTCTCGATGTTTTGTAAAGAACAGGGTATTCTCTTGGCCCAAGGTTTGTCCCAGAAAGCCTGGAAGCTAGAACACAAGTTTGTTTGGAAGGAGTGGGGAAAAGGGGTCGTGATCATTTTATCCATTCTTCCAGGGAGATTAATTTGCCTTCAAGGGTAGACTAACACTGGGGCTGGCTAGATCAGTACTTTCTGTTAATCATTAGATCCTATCCAAACAGTTCTACTTTAGAGGCAGTGAAAGGGGAAATTGTTTTTCCTGTAATTGCAAGTAGAAAGCCTCATAAGATTTGGGCATCAGCGAAAGATATGGACCATTTAGAGTGCCTGGTTGAAAGTCAGTGCCAGTGGGAGGTGATGCATGGAGACCAAGTTAGGGACTGAGGGAACACTGGTGTATGAGCATGACCTCATGTCTTACAATTGACTCTATACTGGATTAGAGAAAAAGTCAACTTGATCGTGTTCCAGGGCATTGATTTCCCAGACCCCCCTGGGGCCTTTGGAATTCTGACTACTGGCATTTTCTGTCATAACCCAGTGCAACCGATCATAGCAGTAGATAAAACATCAAATGAGAGAAGGGTTTAAAATAATTTGCTTTTGCAAAGCACTCAAGTGTTATATGATTGTGAGCTGTTATTATGTAAGAAGGAGCTGTTCTTAGGCACTGATAACATTTCAGTTGGATTGCAACCTCCCCAGTTATTAGAAATCTCTTCCTCTTTAAATTACTTTGTGTTTTGGGGCAGCCAGCTAGGTGGCATAGTGACTTAGAGTGCTGAGCTTAAATCAGCCTCCTGGTTGTGGACCTTGGGTAAGTCACTTAACCACTGCCTGCCTCAGTTTCCTCAGTTATAAAATGAGCAGAGTAATAGTCCCTACCTTGCCGAGTTGTGGTGAGATCAAATGAGAGATGTGTAAATCATTTCGTACAGTACTTAGCATATAATAGATACCCTAGAAATGTCAAGCTCTAATGAGATAATATTTGTAAAGTGACATCGCGGCTAATTATTTCTGAATTTCTTTATAATGGGGCAACTAGGTATGGTGGAGGTTTGGTATCAGGAAGACCTGTATTCAAATAGGCTCCCCATAAGCTGTATGACCATGGCCAAGTGACTTAACCTGTTTGCCTCAGTTGCCTCATCTCTAAATTGGGGCTGATGATAGCACCTGCCTCTAGAGGTTGTATGAGAGGTTGTAATTGTAACGTACTTTATACAGTGCCTGGCACATAGCTGTTAGCTGCCATATTATCATTATTATAAAATGTTTGGCTTCCATCATTTGTGGTCATGAAGATACTGAAGTAATAAGCAGTAGTATCAAAACATGATGACAGTCCGCTTTCTCGACATTTGAGTTGTCTGTGTGGTCTACTCCATATTCTGTATTGACTTTTCTGCAATAAGATTAATTCACCAACATACTTTTTTTTTATCAGAACCGGAAAATATCTCAGATTTCCAGATAGTTTCAATATCTCACTCATGTTAAAATGAATGTTTCACCGTGCCAAGTCATACTGACTGCATTTTAAACAAACCCCTTTCTTCACTTACCAGTTTTCTTTCTTCAAGATTAGATTTGTTGTTAATAGAATTATTTTAGCTTAGATAAACACTAAGGATTGAAGCAGACCACTTAAAAGAAATATTCTTTGCTATCAAATATTCTATATTCCCCCGACTGTGGGATGATTGTTGGATAGAAATTACAAAAAGGAAAATTGGAGTTTGTTGTCAGGAAGGTTCTCTAAATAATTTGTTGTTGTTGAGTCATTTCAGTCGTGTGTGACTTTTCATGAGCCTATTTGGCCTTTTCTTGGCAAAATTATTGGAGTGGTTTGCCATTTCCTTCTAGATGAGGAAACTGAGGCAAGCAGGGTTAAGTGACTTGTGCCAGGTCACACAGCTAGGAAGTATCTGAGGCTAGATTTGAGCTCAGGAAAATGAGTCTTCCTGATTTCAAGCCCAGTGCAATAAAAAGTCTAGTGCAATACCTAGCTTCCCTGTTCCAAATAATGAAAATAGTTCAAAAGTAGAATGGGTTAATGTGCAGAGATTCTCCCTGCACAGACCAATGACCACTTCTAGATACGTTATAGAACCATTGTTTTTGGGGGGGGGGGGGTCTGCCTTGGATTAGATGACCCCTGAACAGAATTCTGAGAGGCTGTGAGTGTTCATTTTACTTTTATTTGGGATATTTAAATTTTTCTGTAAGTACACACACACACACACACACACACACACACACACACACACACACACACACACACACACACACACACACACACACACACACACACACACACACACACACACACACACACACACACGGTTTATCCCCTACAAAACCATTCCCTGCTTTCATTGGTCTATCAATCAGCAAGTAATTGATTAAGCACTTTACTTTAGACACTGGAGGTGGGCGGAGGGGATTTACAAAGCTACGAAGAAAGAGTTCTGGAGCTTACATTCTATGGGCAGAAACCACAAGTACACATGATCATGGAGTGATGAAGGTCAAAGAGACTGACTGGAAGGATCATCTAAGTTGTTGTTGAGTTGTGTCTAATTCTTTGTGACCCCATCTGAGATTTTCTTGGCACACATACTAGAGTGGTTTGCCATTTCATTTTTCAGGTCATTTTACAGATGAAGAAACTGGGATGAAGTGACGTGTCCAGGGTCACACAGCTAGTAAGTGTCTGAAGCTCAATTTGAACTCAGGCCTTCCTGACTCCAAGCCTGGCAGTCTATACTTTGTGACACCTAGCTGTCCATCATCTAAATAGTGTATCACTTTCTCTCCTTAATATATCCTCCTACTTGCAGTTTCAAGGCAGGCACATTCAAAACTCATCAGAAAGAAATGAAAAAGAACTTTACTTTCCTTCCTTTTTGGCATCCCTGGGAGTACAAAAACTAGCTGAAGTGTCATGGGAAACATTTCTTCAGTAGTTATGCCAGTAGAATGAAGATTTTTTTTACCTTATGTAACTTATTCATCTCATTTTAGACCAGGAATTCTTAACTTTTTTTTTTTGGTGTCCTGGATTGTTTAGGTATTCTGATGAAACTTATGCATCCCTTCTCAGAATGTTTTTAAATGTATGAAATGAATGACAAGAGACTACAGAAGAAACCAGTTATACTGAAATACAGTTCCACAAAATAGATATCTTTTTAACAATACAAGTTCACAGACTCCAAGTAAGAACCCCTATTTCAGACACCATACATCATACATTTTTTCTAGCTTGTGACTGGGAAGAATGTTTAAAGAAGAAATTTAATAGTTTATAAAAAAGATATGAGTGCTCTTGCCCTTTGTTTTGGTAGAATGAAAATGACAGTCATCTGTATCTCTTGATACTACTACTTTGGGGACTAGTATTGTGTGCTTTTCCCTTCAGTCTGTTGGCTAGCATGGATACAAATAATACACCCCAGAAAACTGTAAACATTTTAGTAATATTTTCTACCCATCCATTCATTCATTCAGCGAGGATTTATTAGACATTTCTGGGGACAAGAAAGAAAGAAAAGTAAGCTCTTGTTTCAAGGATCTCAGATGATAGCTGCAGAAAAATTGCCTATTTGTACCATGACAGCTGGGCCAAGCCTATTGAAAAATCATAAACTGGCCACAGAATTGAAGAATTCTGATCCAGAGGATCTTTGTGTTAATCTGTTGCCCTGTATCAAATAGATGGCTAGGATTAACTTGTACAGTGTCTCTCAGACAGATCATTGATCAGAGAATGGGAGAATTTAGAGATCACTTCCAAATTTTCCCTTTTATGGATTAAGAAAATGAGGACCTGCTTGAGGGAAATAACTTCTTTTTAATTTTTCTTTGTGTCTTCAGTGCCTAGCAATGCTTATTGATTGGTTGACCAGCTGTGGTGGGGATGAGGGTCACCTAGACAAGACATGCTCAAAGTCAAAGCCCTGTCTCTGTACTCCCTTTGTAATCCTTTGTGGGTTACACTGGGCTGTTTCTTAGAGAAGTACAAAAGATTAATAATGGTTTATGTTAAAGTTATTAGACCATGGGAGGTAATCTACTAAAATATTGCAAAAAATTTACTTTGTGGAATTCAGCATGGGCTTAAGAGTCAGGAACCCTGGGTTCAAGTTCAAGGTCTGCTATCTACTGGCCATGTGATCCTGGTCAAATCACTTATTGTTTTCAGCGATCTAAGACTATAAATTGGGCAAAAAGCACTAAGCAGCTCTCACAGACGGAGTTTTATCACTTGGGAATTGCCGATACTAAGGAAATCAGTCCCCACTCTCTGTACCTCTAACTTCATTAGTCACATACGCTTTTGCTTTTACCTTATTTCAGGACCTAAAATTCTCTTGGGTTTTATCTGAAGCCAACTCTCGGGTTTTCCCCTTGTTCCTTGGGTGCTCACTGTAAATGTCTGATCCTGCTGACTGATACATGAGTCATGTATTCTTTCCTTCTTGAAAAAATCAGCGATTGCCTCATCTTATAATGAAAGACTTTCCCCTTAGAAGGAAATGACAGGTACTCTGACAGTTGTTTTGCCTTGGATTTTAAGCCATTCTTTTTTCTTTTAAGAATTAGTTTAGAAAACAAGAGTGATAAAATATCGCCATCTTCTGGTATGTGAAGCAAGTAACATTTTGTGAAATGAATTGACTTAACTTGTTGTCTACTGGTCTTTGAAGTGCCCTGTAGCTCCTGAAAATCGTAGATAGGAAGTTGAGGGATACTCTGCACCAAATCCCTCCTCACTGTGAGGCAATACTGTGTTAATTTCCAATCGAAAGAAAATTCTGCTTTTGAATTCTTTTTTAATTTTAGTATTTTATTTTTATCTTGATCTTTTCTTCCTATATCACCTAATTTTCCCCATTGTGTCTCCCCTCCCCTTGCAGAGAACCATCCTTAATAACAAAGATTGAAGGAAAAAAATCTTAGGTATTTGAGACAACAGAGAAGTGTTTTATCTAGATCATCCTGGATGGAGCTACTCCACCACCCCAAATTCCCTTCAGGGCGTAAGAGGCAGGAGGGTGTGAGGGATGGGTTCTTAAAGGGCCAGATCTGCTAGAATTGTTCAGCTTTTCAGCAGATCCTACTCTCTTCAGGGAAAGTTAGTTTCCTTTGACTGGGCTTTGCAATGGGAAATGATACTTTGATTCTTTTTTTTTCCTCAATTACATGTAAAAAATTTTAACATTCCTTTAAAAAAATAAATTTTTAACATTGTAAACATTCTTTTAAATTTTGGGGTTACAAATTCATTTTTTCCCCTTCTTTCTCTTTCCCATTCTTGAGAAGGCAAGCACTTTGTTGAAGTAGATTATACATGTGAAGTCATGAAAAACATGTGGAAGGCATTTTTAAGTGACTTATGTCTACCAAGAACTATGCTAGGCTTTGGGGCCTCTTTTATATGAGACTATTCGTGCCCTTAGAGTGCTTACATTCTACAAAGGAGAGACAGATACACAGAAAAAATCTAGGCTATATTCACCAACCCTCACCCACCCTCCACTCCTCCCCAAATCCCCAATTATTGGCTGTAGATGGGATTTGGCAAACACCTGGAGTAATCAGAAAAAGAGGAGCTGGAGAAGAGCATTGGAAGAAGCAACATGCTTTCAACTATCGATAGATAAACAAAATGCAACAGTGGAAATCATCCTTGTCTCCCCATGATTTAACTGTCCATTTGGTGTGGGGATGTGGGGAGTGTGGAAGCAATATGCATACGTAAGTTCATATGATACACATGCAAATGATTTCATGGGACTCCTGTGAAACGATGCAGAGTAAAATGAGTGGAACTAGTAGAACAATTTATGTATAATACCATTATAGAGAAAAACAACTTTGAAAGACTTGAGCAAATCCTTTGACGTTTCTGGGCCTCAGCCTCCCAGTCTCTTCAATGAGATTTGGCTAGATGATCTTTAAGGTCCCTTTTAGCTCTAAAGCAATGGTTCCATGATTCCAGCTGTTGTTGATGCCTTGAATAAACCTGGGGAAGTGATTGGCTCGACTCTAAGTGCCCTTCCATTTCTAACTTCCATGGATCTAGGTAGGGCATTGTTTCTCTCTTAGCACAGTTCTGGGCTGTTATTGCCATCTGACTCAGAGGCAGATAGGCAAGGGAGCCAACTTCCCACTGCAGTGCCTTTTCCAGTTTACTATGTACTGTGTCCCCACCTGGCCTGTCATGGCAGCCTCCCATCCCCTCCCCCTCATGTCCCACTTCTTGATTTAGTTTGGGAGATGGGATTGAGATAGAGGAGAAATTGATAGGATTCTAGTAGAGATACCATCATCTTTCAGAACCAAAATTAACTTTGACCATGACTCCTGTTTGGAGGGAAGGGACATGTTCTCAAGAACAATTCCTGAAAAAAATTTAGGAATGGAGTCTGAAAACAGCTTCCAGGTATTAACTTTGTGCCTGGTTCCTTTAAATGCTCTGTCTCTATTTTCTTATTAACAAAATTGGAATAATTATACCTAATGTTAATATTCAAAGATAGACAGACTTTTAGGTTCTTAGAAGAAAAGCCATTGCGTTCAATCAACTTTATCCTTCATAATTATTCCTTTATGTGCTTTTGGCTACCATTTTGGGTTTTTTGCTTCTAAATATGTAGGTTAATCAATCCAACATTTATTGGCTGCCCATCATGGACAAAGCAATGGTCATTGCTAAACTGCACAAAGTTAACAAATCTTAGAATTAACTCATTTCTGTCCAATTATGTGCAATATATTGGAACAAAAGTTACTATACACAGGGGAAATCCCTAAAATGTTTTTTCTCCCCCTTTAAATGAGATTTTTTTTCACTTAAATGTTGTTTTTGTTTGTGTCACTATACTAGAGTAATTCTTTACACTAAACTTTATTTTTAAATGGAGTTTCAGAATAAGCTTTACTATTTGAGCAACTGACTGTCTAAGAAATGATTCTTGGAGAAATGCCCTTCATTCCCTTGTTCCAAATAAGTAGTTTGGATGAAATGTCTTATTTAAATAGGAAAACTCAGACTTTAGTATCTCTCATTTTGAGGTAACTTTTAAGCCCCAGTAATATCTGTAGGACCTTGGTGTGGTCATTTTCTTTTCTTCTCTTAGACAGTAGGAAGAATTTCAGTAGCCTTCAATGCTTTCTCAGTGGTGAAGGGGAAAATTCTGAATATTTCTTCAATGAAACACTTAATAGGTTGATTTTGTGTAAATCTTGGAGTCCTGGTTTAAAAATCTCATTTGTATAGTCGCCCATTTTGGTCATATCAAGAAAATTGGTAGGTTAAGCACGGTTTTATGATATCCCAACAACAGAATTTAAGTTAATGAAAAGATTAATTGATAATGTAGTTAGAGTTTTTGTTTAGTTTAAAACAACCAAGATCAAAGTGATGTGCTCAGTCAAACTAAAGCCTCTCAGGGGTATAAGATGTCCATTTGAGAAACAAGGGAGATTCCAAGGAGAACAAATATAAATGATTAACCATTTTTATAGACACAGAAGTTTAAAAAAAATGTTTTAGCCTGTTGGTTAATCTCCTTGGAGAATACATGTGAACACAGTTTTCAGGGTAGGTTGTAACAAACAGTGATGGGAGTATCCCTATATATACAACCACAGATGGGCAGCTGGATGGCACAGTGGATAGAGCACTGGGCTTAGGATCAGGAAGACTCATCCTCGTTAGTTGAAATCTGGCCTGATATACTTATTAGTTGTGTAAGTCTGGGTAACTCACTTAACCCTTTTTGCTTCAATTTCCTCATCTGTAAAAATGAGCTAGAGAAGGAAATGGCAAACCACTCCAGTATCTTTGCCAAGAAAAGTTAGGAAGAGTCAGATACTACTAAAACAACTCAACAAGAATGACAACCACCAAGTCTAACTCTTGTGAATTTATTCATCAAGAATCAGACATGACCGAAAGCAGCTAAACAAGGCTACAGATCCATTGAAGATGTAAGTGCCAAGGAAGGAAAGATTCAGGGAGCTTGGATATTGAAATTTGACAGAAAGACTAGTGCTTTTTTTTTTTTTTTAAGTTTTTAAAGATTCAAAAGGTTCAAGTTGTATAGGCTGATGGCCAGCCATTTTCAGTTACTTCTTAAATTTGAATAAGACCCCAGAGTTGCAGTAGTACTCTCACTGGGAGATGATTGTAGATGTCAAAGAAACAGAAAGATCAAAACTCCTTGATGAAGATAACTCATTAATTATGGTTTTCTAAATTTATTTCTTCTTTTTGTTTTTTTTTTTTTTTAATTTGGCTGCCAGGAACATTTCTGTATACAGAGAAGAGCAAAAATGCTTTGGATATGAAGCAATGATATCAGTGTGTTCAGCTTGGTTTTCTAGTTTGTGAGTTCAGCATATTTAACTTTGGCCCCCCAGTCTCCTCCAAGCCTTGGTCCATTATTCATTCCCCCAGATGGGCAGCCTTGCTCTCCCATGCCCTAGGGACTGTGGTATGAGTCAGTCCTTCTCTCTCCCCGATCTGGTGCATGTCTCTCCAGCCTGTAGCAACAACCACCACTTTCCCTCTCGTCTGCCTGATTTCCTCACATTTCTCCCTCATTTCATGCCTTCACCTCAAACTCCAAATGCCAGGTTTCTTCCCCCATTAAGTGCCACACTCTTCAACAGTCTTTTCCCATTGTACATTCTCACTGAGCTCTTTCACCGTTACCACTCAAGAATGTCCACTCCCCAAAATGAATTAATGAATAAAAAAAGTTATTAAGATTTTTCTCTGTGCCAAGCATTGGTGCCAAGGATTCAAATATACATTCTTTTTTTTTTTTTGAGCTAAAATGTCCATTTATTTAATAGCAGTAATAATTTAAAATTATAAAAACCCTTTCCGTTGTTGAGCATTAGAGGGAGAGGTTATAAAAACAGACAGGATGATAGGGGACAGGACAGCTGAAGGGGGAGTGGACAGTTCGCATGTTGGGTGGCAATGAAACAGCCACACTCCACTGGCCTTCCCACCTGGGAGCATTGTCTATGCTCCCTTTGAGGGGGTTACAAAGGTTAGGGGGGGCTCTGTTGGGGAGAAAGGGGAAAATGAAAAGTATCTCAAATCCACAACCATATAGATGGCCTAGCCACATCCATCCTTCATTTCAAACAACCTGGTACCTGCTAGGATCCAGACTGATGAAACACAGTTAATGTGACCTGGGGGCTTTGGGAGCCAGCGCAGTGGTGGCCATCAGTTGGCAGGAGAGACAGAGCTTCCCTGGAACCGTCAGATGAGTTGGGGACTGGTGGGTAGAGAGAGGGGGGGGAAAGTCTAAAGGCGTTTGGTGCTTCCAAAGCTTGTTTAAAAAAAAAAGAAAAAGGGGGGGTGCTTAGAGTCTCTCCCACCCCCTCCCCCTTCCCCCCACTCTGTCTCCTGGGTTCAGTGTGGAGTGGGAGATTAGTTGCTCCCTCTGACCAGGAAGCAGACAGGCAATGGACAAGGTAGGGTTGGGCGCAAAGGGGAAAGAGGGAAGAAGATCAAAGGGGAAAGAGGGAAGAAGATCGGAGGTGGTTGGTTGTACTGGCTGGTAGTGAGATTCACGAGTTGTTTGTTGAGTTTTCATTACTTGGCGAACTGGAGGAGGAGGAGGAAGAGAAATTCATTCCTGTCAGTCCCCGGGGGGTTTGTGGCAGTGCTGTGTCCACTTAAGCTTTTCCGACATACTGGGCAGGTATCATGCTGTTCCAGCTGCAGCCATCGTGGAATAAGTAATTGCAAGGTAACTGCCGGACATTCTCACCCAGCGTATAGTCATCTGTACGTACAGGACATTCTAACCCCGAACCTACGTGTTCCTCTGTGACTTGTATGGTGGGAAGGGCTTGTATTTTCTCTTTGTCTGCTGGTGGGGGACTGGTGTTTTCAAACGGATTAAGGAGCTGTCTGCTGATCGCATCCAGGCCGTTAGCACCCACGCATAGTCCACTGGGTTTGAATGCCAAACACCCCACGGGCCCAATCCCAGGTTGGGTATTGTTGCAGATGCAATAATTCCATTGGCCAACTGTTGAACAATTCCTTCTAACGTTGGGACGCCTTCATGTCTGCCTGCCCTGCAGTGAGGCGAGCCGTGGCTGCCATGCACCATAGCGGTGGCGGGACTGGTGCTTTCTCTTCCGCCTGTTCCCCGAGTCCCTGGTGTCCTCAGACTGCACCCCAGAGCCGAATGTGGGAAATTCAAATCCCAAAGGCAAACTGGCCATAGCCCTGTGGCAAGGTGAATAAATGCTGATCCACATTCACAGATGGTTGCCTATTCTGATCCGTGGGAGCTTGTAGCAGAGCTGGAACTATTTTCAGTGTTTCTGGTCTCTTCCAGAAGCTCTTCGATAAAATCAGCCTCACACCTTGGGCAGATATAATCCGGCAGCCGCGGGGAGATCTCGGCCGAACAGCAGTGGCAGAAGTACCGTCCGGGCTGCGGCGAAGCCTCCGCCATTTCCCTTCCCCCCACCCCTCCCCCCAAATCTACATTCTAATGCAGGGGAATGTGGTGGCCAGGGAAGGCTATTTTGTTTTGAAAAGTTACCTGGATGATGAGTCATGGGGCATAAAGTTGACACACTCTTTCCAGGGGATGGTGATCTGAGTTGATTTGATTATGGTTTTAGAAATGGAAAGTGACTGAGGGTGGGGAGAAGAAAAGTAGGGTAAATGTACAGCCACAAGGCTGCTGGTTAGAAGACAACTGGGAATGTAGGATGGCAAGAACTGGCTTCAGACGGCATGAGGCTGCCACCATTGAGGGTACTTAAGGGGCTGGCTCTTGGGTAGCAGCTTCAGGAAAGAAAATAATCAAATCCTCCAAGGCAGACAGCTTAAGGACTGGTGAGAAGATAGCTAAGGAGTGAAGGGAAATATCGAGCTGAGGACAGAAGCAATTTCAAAGTGGGAAGATCAGTGTTTGATGCTGGTTAAGAAGAATAGCCAACGTTATATAATAATGCTTTAAGGTTTGCAAAACTTACTACATTTTGACTATAAAACAACCCTGTGAATTAAGTGCTGCCATTATCTACATTTAACAGTTGAGGAAACTGAGGCAGACAGAGGTTAAGTGACTTGCCCAGGGTCACACAAGTATCTAAGATGGGATTCTAACTCAGGTCTTCAAGACTCAAGGTGGGCTAGCGAGGTAATGAATGGATATGTCCTCCCTTCCCACAACGTTTTGGGCAGCAGTGTACATATACACTTTTCCTCCTTGCTAAAGGTCAGTGTCTTCATGGCTCAGATCTGCCTTGTTCCCCTCCTGACTCATTCTCATTAGTAAGTCCAGAAGCTGGGATCCTGAGAAGAAAATCTTGAGAGTGGGAGAGGTGAAACTTTAAGTGGGTAGGGGAAAAACTACACTTAACTGGGTAGAAGAAGGAAGAGGGAGTCAGAGACAGCAAAGGAATTTGCAGAGAGGTCAGAGCAGATGAGGATGAGGTAAAGGAGAGTTATAGGGAGTGAGCATTCTTGAGTGTTAGGGGTGAGAGAGCTTAGTGAAAATGTACAGGTAGAAAAGACCATCGAACAGTGTGCCACCTGAGGGGGTATGGAGCCTGAGGTGAATGCATGAAATGAGGGAGAAATGTGAGATCAGGCAGACTAGAGGGAAGGTGGTGATTGTTGCTGCAGGTTGGAGAGACATGCACCAGATGGGGGAGAGAGAAGGACTGACTCATACCTTAGCAAGTAGAGAATCTAGAGGCTCAGAAGAAAGAGTTTTTCTGTGCTCTTTAGGTTGCTTGCACATGGTGTGAGTTGTTTGACCGGGACTTAGTAGCATTAGGCAGACGCTGCATCCTAATAGAAGTGGAGATGACTGTCCAGCGTCTGTCTGAGATGGCTTCTCAGTAAGAAGCTGTAATTCAGCGTTGGCTAATGAGTGAAACACGAGGTTAATGGGTTATGTGTTATTAGAGCATTTGAGCAGATGAAATGGTTGTTTGCCTAAAGCTCCAGTCACTTGGGGACAGTGTGGTACCACGGACATAATCCCCCTGGCTTCCGTATCAGCTTAAGCATTCTGTTCATGACATCTCTGTGACTACATACATACAGATGTCATTATCCTCTCTTGAGGCATGGAAGGGTTAAAAACAGCCCCTTCCACAGTCCTGGCAAATGTCAGCAGCCAAGGTTGGAACCCAGGCCCCTGACTCCAAAATTCAGTGTCTTTCTCTTTATGGATTTGCCTCAGACTTGTCTTTGACCAGCTGCATGATGAGGAAAATCATTGGGCTTTCCCTGAGTCAGCTAAGATGTGACACAGTGAATGAGAGCTCTGGGCTTGGAAGCAGTCATATGTGCATTAATTGTATGAAGTGACTTCCTCTGGGCATGGCACTGCATCTCTGTCAGCCTCAGTTTTCTCATCTGTAAAATAGGAATAATAATCCCTATCTCACCAGGTAGATCAAATGAGACAGCATGTGTACAGTGCTTTGTGCACTTTAAACTTATACAGAACAGAAAGTATTTTATAGAAGTTGGCTGCTATATCATCATCATCATCATTCTTGAGACCCATCACAGAATGTCACTGAGTTAGTTCATAAGGATTTATTAAATTCATTACATGTGGGGATCATTGGCTAAGAGATATGGGTGCAAAGAAAGGGGTGATCCCCCATGGTCCGTGATCTCAGAGAGCTCACATTCTCATGAGGGAAGCTTCTTGCAACTCTCCACATCTAGTAACCATACAATGGAAATGGAAGGTAAAAGTGAAGCGAGGAGGGGTTGGGGGGGGAGTAGACAGGTATCCTGTGTGAAGTGCAACAACCTCTATCAGGCATGATTGGAATCCCCAATTTCTCTACTTCAGAGCAAGAGCTCATTCCAGGGTAACAGGCTACCTCCTCATTGAGGTGTTGGCCTTGTTCACAGTGTTGTCTGAAACTCCCATATTAGAATGTCTACAAGAGCAGATTGTGGAGTCAGACCTGAATTTGAGAATTATGTACACCACCTCCAATAGCATGAACAGTGGAGGAGAAATTAGAATCCATTGACTTGTTGACATGAGAACGGTTACATGGACACATAATATTTTTTATTACCTCACATTAACCCTATGTTTACTAGCAACCTTTAATGGTAAAACTGGATTTTGGTTGAGCCATTTGAAGAAATGAGTAACTTCACAAGTCCTTGTAGAGTTAAGGGGATCACTGCTGGATGGGCGAATGCTATAAATACTTTTTATTTGTATTGGCATGTGTTTAGTATCTGTCACAAATGTGAATAATTATGTGTTTGACTCCTTGACAACGATGTTTCTCTCTTAAAAAGAGAATGGAAGGGTGGTCGTTTGTGGGGAGCAGGAGAGGAAAAGGGGCATTCCTTGGACAACCGATGGAATTGTTCATGAATTTTGCCTTCTTGGGTATTTTATGTGATGTAGAACGTAAAGTATTGTAAGGATAAATTAATGCTTTTTTTCTTAGGATATAATACCCCATGACATGTACAAGCAAATCCTTAATATTTACAAAGATAAGGTGGCCAGTATTAGTCTAGTATTGCTTCCTTGACAAATTCTTATCCCTGTTGTATGAGCATTCTTTTATTTAAATGTTTGCTAGTTTCAGGGGTAAGTGTCCAGTCCTTTAGAGCCAGGGAGGAAACAAAGAGATGATGAAAGCTTTCTTCCCAAGATAATGGGACTCCTCTCAAGTTTTGTGACTCCTCAGGTCTCAAATTCCTAAACCACACTCTTCTCTTGTCTTTAGCCCATTTTCCCCAAAGTGACATTTGTTCCACTGTCTATTATTGGAAATTCAGATTTCCTCTTTGCCCCTAAGCAGTTCCCTCTTGTTAGATCTGGTTGAAGACCAAACTGCCTTCTTCTTAATGTTGCTAGAGAACTCATAACAACATCTATAGCTTTCAGATGTATTTTTCTGCTGGTGTAGTCACACAGCCACAGCGTCCTAGAGTGGGAAGTGTCCTTGAGCTTGGTGCACCTATGCCTTCATCTTGTATGTCCAGAACTGAGTGCAATGTTCCATTTGGCATCTGATCAACTCAGAGTGCAGTGGGAATCATCCTAGTTCCCTCTGTCTCTCTTATCCATTTAAAAATTGATATCTTTTGGTTTGCCATCCCCTCACTTTTCCCCTATATCCCTCCCTCTGTCTTCTCAAAGAGCCAATCCTTAGAACTAAAGAAGGGTGGTGGCAGACCCACAGGTGGGAAACCTGCATATGATGTCAGTTTTTTTTCTGATTTATTGACTAATTTTGCTGATATTTTTCCCTGTCTTCCTCCCTTTTCCTTTAATTCTGTCACTGGATTGCAACAGTTAAATCTTTCCATACTACCTACCAGAGAAGAACATGTTCCAATATTTCATTATCCTTGGAGGAAAACCACTTGGAAATAAGTTTTCTGAATGTTTTGTAGGTCTCTTCCTATGTCATTATGTAGATACTTTATTACTCTTCATCAGTAGAACACTGCCGAAACTATAAAGTCTGCATTTCCAAACCCATGGTTCATGGGATTATAGCTTTAGAGGTAGAATAGACCCCAGTAGCCATCTAGACCAAATCTTTACATTTTAAAGATGAGACTTCTGTGACCCAATGGGACCAATTGACTTGCCCAAGGCCATACTGGTAGTTAAGGGTTAGGATGAGATTTAAATAGGGTCCTCTCGCTCTGGGAGCAGTTACTGTCCCTTGTCCCCATGTTACCTTCCAATCCCAACAGTTATTTAGGCTGCCAGAAGGTTGACTTTGTGAAAAGGAAAATTATTTATTTGGACTTACCCTGATTAACTAGTTAAAACTCAAAAGAAAGAGAATGTTAAAAGAGTTTATTAAAAGAATATCAAGTTCACAATACACTGATGGGCTGAACACCAGGGATCAGCAAAGGATTCAAGAAGGAGCCAGCTTGTGTTGATAACTTTCATAATGAGCAATTTGCTTTGCTCATAGAGCATAATGCCTTCTTGAATGCAGCCATGCTGTGCTGGGCGTTCCTGTGCCAGTGCCTCTCTCCCATGTTACACAATTAATTCCAAAGTTCTTAAGACCTTAAGAGTGTCCTCATATTGTTTTTTCTGATTGCCATGTGAACACTTGCCCTGTGTCAGTTCTCCATAAAATAATCTCTTTGGCAAGTGTACGTTTGGCATTCAAACAATGTGGCCAGCCCATCGGAGCAGTGTTCTCTGCAGTGGAGTTGAATGCTTGGCAGTTTAGTTCAAGTAAGGACCTCCATATCTGGTATCGTATCCTGCCAGATGATCTTCAGAATCTTCCTAAGATAATTAAAATGGAAGCAATTCAGTTTCCTGGTATGGTGCTGGTATACTGTCCACGTAACAAAAAGCAAACAACTATTAAGCACCTACTGTGTACCTGTAGCTAGTCTAGGTGAATCCAGTATGCCCTCAAAGAACTCGCCTTTTGAAATACAAGGAAAACTTCAATCTAGCTCCATGTTGCCTTTGCCCTGCTATATCATAGGCAAGATTAGGGCATTCACAGGACTAAGCATGCTGATTAGATTATTATTTGAAAAGCTGGCAATGATCAAGAGAAGCCAGGGTGTAGAAACCAAACCAAGTGAAATCTACCCATTTGTTGCTGTGGGGGAATGTGTTTGTGAAAGGCAGTATGGGCTCTGCCCCAAATGGGAGAAGTATCTTCATGCATCCATGCTAATATAAGCTAAGCAGCATAAGTTCTTGTAAACTTAGGTCAGCTAGCTTGCTACGACTTTGAAAGGTCAACTAGAAAAGTTCACTGGGGTGATCTGTATCACTCCTACCTTCTTTCTTTTAAGTTTATTGTCTTTTCACTAACATTTTTCCTTTTTTCCTTTTTTTTTTCTTTTAATATATCCTTTAGGTTGGTTTTAATTGGTTCTGTGCTCCAGGGTCTTTTCAATTCTTGCAACACCTGTTTTTCCCGCTGGTTCCAAGACATCAGGGCAGTTTTTCTTGATAACTTCTTGAAAGATGCTCTCTAGGGCCTCCTTTTGATTATGGTTTTCAGGAAGTCCAATGATTCTGGTATTGTCTCTCATTTTCAAGGTCATTTGTTTTTCCCCACAAGGTATTTTATATTTTCTTCCATTTTCTTCATTCTTTTGAATTTGATTGATTCATGATGTTTCATGGAGTCATTAATTTCCATTTGTCCAACTCCAACTTTTAAAGTATTGTTTTCCTCAGTTAGCTTTTGTACTGTCTTTTCCGTTTGGCCAGGTGTACTCTTTAAGGAGTAGTTTTCTTCAGAGGATTTCTTTATCTCCTTTTCCATTTGGCCACTTCTACTTTTTAAGTGGTTTGCTAAGCTGTTGAGTCTTTTTTTCCCTCATAGCTCTCTTGCATCACTTTCATTTCTTTTCCCAGTTTTTCTTCTACCTCTCTTATATGATTTGTAAGCTCATTCTTGAGCTTTTCCATGAGTTCTTTCAGGGCTTGAGACCACTTCCCATTTTTCTTTGGGGTTTTGCTCATAGGTATTTGGACAGTATTGTCCCTTCCTGAGTTTGTGTCCCTGTCACTGTAATAACTTTCTGTGGTCAGGTTCTTCTTTTGCTCATCTTTTTTGGCTTTTTTCCTTCTAAATTTGAGCTAAAAGAACATGCTCACAGCCTTTCTCTTGCCTTTCTCATTGGGCAGTCAGAGTGATTAATGCAACATGAACTGACAGGCCAGAGTTAGGCTAAGTATCTTGAGTTGCTGACTGCTCCCATTTGACCTTATGTAGAATCCTTTGAGACTGGGATGAATTTACTTCTCCTGGGTGGAGCAAGAAAATAAATGTCTGACCCTTTTTTATTTGCCAGGAACAGCATTTCTCAGTTAGAGAAGCCAGGGTCATTAGGTCTAGGACATGCTTTTTTCCTCTGGGTTTGGTGGTGGTAAGAGTTTTAGTTGGTTAGCAAAGAGACAGATTCTTTCAAACCTGCTAACTGCATAGATGTTTGTTCAAAATTCAGGCAAAATACTTGTTATATTTTATTTTAGTGTCTTGACCTTAAGGGAAGGCAAACTACTGTGCAATAAATGGTAGAGTATCAGAGGTGGAAGGGACCTTAGAAATTCTCTGGTTTACCTTTCTCATAGCCTCTAGGCTGTTGTCTTAGATCATTGTATTACTGAGAAGAGCTAAGTCTATCATAGGTGCTCATTGCTCAATGTATGTGTTCGTCGTTTGTTGCTGAAGAAGATCATGCCACCAGAGAAATGATGACATGGCTTGCACTTGACTTCGTTTTGAGTGAGAGGGCTGTGCAAGATCACCAGCCTCAATTCTTCTCCGGAGTCATCTGGATCCATTGACCAGATATTCATCAGGATGACTGGAGATGGCCCAGGCAATGGGCAATTGTCCCTTTTAGGCCAAGTCCTATTCTTTCACAAGTGAGCCTCTAGGCTACATGGTATCAGAGACTAGAACCTTGGTCTCCTGGCTCACAGGACTTCACACTGTTACATTATTGACTCTGTCTCCACCTGAAAGGCTGACTCTGTGGTCCTGGTTAGTTATGCTTCCTCACTTGCCTTTGTATCTAATTTCTTTTTTTTTCTTTGACACTGACAGGTGCCACAGGACAGCTACAACATATGAAAAATAACTTGGAAATCTTGCTTCCTATGTTGTGGTGTAGTCTGGTCTAGTGTAGTTGTTGCTATGAATTAAATTGGAGTGATGCAGAACTGAGCTGAATCGTCAGCCTCATCCTCTCCTCCAGAGCCATGTAACTCCATTGGCAAGAGAGTGGCCATGGCCCGGGAGGCAGTAGATGACCTTGGCCTTTCTAAATTAGTCATTTAGCTGTTAGCTACCCACCAATAACTTTGAGAATTCTAAAATGAAGACCTCAAGTCCGTCCGTCTGTCCTTCCTTCCTTCCTTCCTTCCTTCCTTCCTTCCTTCCTTCCTTCCTTCCCTGTTAATCAGGAGAAGCCCACTCCTGCTGGTGGATGTGGCAGGGACAGATGGATATTAGAGGCAGCCTCACTGCCAAATCCAATCCAATCCACTTTATTAGGTTAAAATGAACTCCTTCTCTTCCCCTTTCTTAACCTTCATATGGAAAAACTGGCAATTGTGAGAATCATTTGACAAGAGAAGTTGTCAGTCATATCCTCCTCTAAGGAAGCATTGAAGTGCAGCCCAATCTGATGAATTGAGATGATAACACCTTCAGTTTTAAGCACAGTTGTATTAAATTAACTCAAGAATTTTTCTACCTTCTATGCATAACCTCTGTGAACTGGCACCATACTCTTGTAAAGTATTAGACTGAGATTTCTCTGGCACATGGAAGTAATTTTAAATTTTGATTTGTAGAATTCAGTTTGATTGGATTCTGTAGGAATGATTTTAAATGCCCTCTTTTTCTTCTATTTTAATTATCTGTTAAAATTTTGGAGGAGTCAGGGAGTATTTTGAAAAGCAGAAGTTCTGACCCATTGTTGTGTCCTAAACCCCTATTGCAATCAATCAAAAGCTAGGGACTCCTCATAACAGTGTTTTGAAATGCATAAAATAAAATACATTGGATTACAAAGGGACTTGTCTATACTGAAATAACAGTTATTAAGATATTGTTATCCAATTTAACTCCTTCATTTTACTGATGAGGAAATGGAAGTTTCATTCTCTATTGGTTTGGATTCATTTTCTATTTCTATAGGCAGGAGAAATCCAAAATGTTTTATTTCTTTGTCTTTGCCTCTCAGAAAGCTCTTTCCAGTTTTTCTTCAGTAAATTGTGTAACTACTGACCTAAGTATTTACTGTAACAACAGCTTTGAGTGATGATCATCTGTGATGGACTTAGCTCTTCTCAGCAATACAGTGATCCAAGACAGTTCCCAAAGACTCATAATGGAAAATGCTATCCACATCCAGTGAAAGAGTTATGGAGCCTGAATGCAGATTGAAGCATACTATTTTCATTTTTTAAAAATTTTTCATGATACTTCCCTTTTGTCCTGATTCTTCTTTCACAGCATGACTAATGTGGAGATATATTTAATATGTTTGCACATGTATAACCTATATGATATTGGTTTCTCTCTTGGGGAGGGGGTAGGGAAAGGAGGGAGTGAAAAAAATTTGGAAATTTTGTTATTATAATGTTATGAAAGTGAATGTTGAAAACTCTATGTAATTGGAAAAAATACCATTCAGTGGGAAAAAAGTATTTACTATTTAAGAGTTCTAGGGTTAGATGTCTAAGGATAAAAGAGCTTAAAACTGAAATATAGAGATCATTTTGTCCCATATCTTTCATTTTAATGGATGAGAAAACTGAGATGCAGGGAAGAAAAATGACTCACTTGAAGTAATAAAGTCACTTGGCTATGGAGACAGAACTTTGTGATCCAGGTTAAATCGATTTCTGTGGTCCCACCTGTATTTAAATCTAAGATCTTTCATGCCTAGCCTGTATGGAAAGAAAAAACTTCCTGACAATTAGAACTGTTCTTGAGTGGAAGGGACCATCTCAGGAGGTAGCAGATTCCCTTAGCACATGACAGCTAGAGGACCCTCTCCAGGTCACAGAGGGGATGCTTTTTTAGATATGGGTTGGAATTGATGGTGACTGAAGTCATGTTCTGACTCTTGAGATTCTGTGGGTTTAAGCTGTAGGTTGGGGTCAGGCCAAGGCGGAGAGCCCTCAGAGACACTCAGCTTTTGGCAGGACAATCGTTTCTAGTTGTGGGCTATTCCTCTGGAATTACTGTGAATGTTTTTGTGTTTGACCTTAACTCTGAAGCCTGCCCAGTCCTGATTTTGATCTCGTGTTCCTGACCTTGTTTCCTCTGGATCATTTCTACAAATGCAGGACTCTTTTTTTTCATAACTCTGACCTGTTAACCTGGCCTGATTTGAGATCAGTGAAACCAAGTCATTAAAAAAACGGAAGCAATTAACCTTGGACCCTTGCACCCTTCTGTCCAGTTAACCCAACCCAAGTGATAGAGCAGGGAGACTTTGAATCTGTTTTCTCTGTACCTATAAGTCCCTTACCTTTTCAGGATCTCTTATTCCTTAGGCATTATTTGACCCAATAATAAATATAAAGCAGTATCATAGATATATTGCTAATTTTCTTCTGTCTTTATTTCCTGTTATGGTCAGTTTCACAGAGCGTACCATTCAGGGTCTCCATAATCAGTGTTGTATCAAAATAGCCCTGATGGTTTGCTTAGCATAAAGGCTGTCTCTATATTTTCCTTTTTGGCAGTATGTGGTCTGTGAATGTTTTTTAGTAGGTTAAAAATAATGCTGTCCTTTAATTTAAGGCCTTGAATGGAAATAGCCCCAAGTCTAGGAGTTGATAGATAAGTGCTGAGTACTTCAGTTAGAATTTTTTTTTAAATTATTAAAATATGCTTGGTTTGTATTTAGTTTTGTCGTACTTATTTAAAATGGTTTTTTTTTTAAGTTAAGAATCTCTGAACTAGATTCTCTGAGTCAGTCAACAAGCATTTTAAAATTGATTGCTATGTACTGTATGCTAAATGATAGGGAGATAAAGGCAAAACCGAAACAAAATAAAACAAAACAGCAACAAAAAAATTTCTGCCTCTCAGGAGGTCCCATTTGAGTAACTGTGTGTATACAAGATATAGACAGCATCAGTGGGAAATCTGAGGGTTGGCATAGCAGGGGGAGGGAGGGTGGCAAAAGTTTCTTGCAGGAAGAAAGCAAACAAGCGAGGAGAGAGCATTCTGGAAACAAGATAGAGCCAATGAAAAGGCACAGAAGTGAGAGATGGCGTGGTGTGCGAGGGACAGCCAGTGTTCTTGGCCAGGTCTTTTTCACCTCTAAATCCATATACTCCCACCCCAATTCTAAAAGAACTGGCCTGGTCTATATGGTCACCACATTTGCAAGGTGGTGGAATTAGATTGTAAACTCTTTAAGGACAAGAACTATTTTTTGCTTCTTTTTGTATCCACAGTGCTTAGTTTCTGGAACATAGTAAGCACTTAATCAGTGTTTATTAATTATTGATAGCTTGAATATTGTATCCAGCTTGCCCCCAGAAACCTGCTCTTGCTAGCCAATAATTTCATGCCATGCCTTTTTTAGCCACTAGATGGCGAAGTGATTTGTGTAATTCGGTAGAGCGTATTCACTTTCTAGTTACAAGAAGTAACTGGTTTCTATTGAGTAACTGGTATTGACACCCTGATGAGTTACCACTGCAGCCCAGTGGGGCTTAGGGAAGTAGGCAATGAGTGCAGGTGTGCCCTCACTTTTTCCCACAACTTGCTACATTAATCCTTTCAAGCCTTTACATTATTTTCTGAATGGAGACCCCCATAGTAGACAATGTTTCATTAACGGTACACTGATCTTTGGGCCAATTTTCTAACAGGTTTCCTGGACATTTGCCAAAAGTCTGTACTTAAGGAACTATCTTGTAAGCATAGAAAGGACTGGCTCTTGACCAGTCTTATTGGTTGATTGATTGACTGCTCGAGAATTGGATCAGTTTTTATAAATTTTAGTAACCTCTTTGTCTTATCTTATACATCTGTTTATCTCAGACAATTACATTTCTTTCTTCCTGGGTGAACCTTTTATGATTGATCCTCTGGAGTACTGCCGGAAGCCTTTTCTGCTGTGCGCCGGAGACATCTAATTGTACTAATAAGACATATCCAGTTTTCAAGTTATAGTGAAAGCACTTGATTGAAAATTGTGGGAGTCACGGGCAATATCAGAGTCTTAGAACAGGGAAGTGACTTTAGAGATTTGATTTCTAAATTTTATAGATGAGGAAATTGAGTTCTCAGAGAGGTCAAGTTCACAGCATAGATGATCTCTGACTTCTTGACTCCATGTCCAGTGCTTTAGGACCTTGCAATACTTAAGATTAAAACTATGTAAGACTTTATGAACTCGAGTGATTATCTAGAAGGAAATTGGCAGCATGTGGATAGACCTAGGAGAGTCCAAAAATAGCTCAGCACATGTGGAATAATTTTTATTACATTTTATTTGAAAATAACACTACATTCTATCTAAGTAGTCATCAGATTAATAAAGAGTTGTAAAGCGTAGGAATTTAAGGATTTCCCCCCTCCATAATATGTATATGTGCATGCATGTATGTTATATGTATGTGTGCTCATGTTATAGGCATGTGTGTGTTTTTAACTAGACATTTGAGTCCAATGGTGGTAATGGAGATTGGCACTTTCTTTGCAATTTAGTCTTACAGAATTTCTTGAAGCACTTAGAGGACAAATGACTTACCCAGAGTCACAGAGGCAGGACCTAAACCTAGCTCTTTCTGATTCTAGGGCAGACCCCTTTCTTCTCTGTGATACTGCTATCAAGTCATGAAAGTGTAGTTTTATTTTTTTTAAAAAATGTTATGAATTACATAGGAAAATATTATATACACATGTATTTTTTTTTTTTAAGAATTAATTGGAAAAACAAGCATGATAAATTAACGCCATCTTCTGGTAGGTAAAGCGAGTAACATTTTATAAAATGAATTGACTTAGTTGTGTACTGGTCTTTGAAGCACACTATAGCTCCCGAAAATCATAGATCAGAGAAAGAAACTTGAGAGATCCTCTGCACCAGCTTTCTCCTTATGTGAGGCAATACTGTGTTAAATTCCAATCAAAAGAAAATTCTGAAATTGCTTTTGCATCCTTTTTTTAATGTCTAATGTTTTATTTTTATTGTGATCTTTCCTTTTTATATCATCTAATTTTCCCTTTCTATCTCCCTTCCCCTTGCAGAGAACCATCCTTAGTAACAAAGATTAGAGGAAAACAATCTTAGGTAATTGAGACACCAGAGAAGCGGTTTTATCTAGACAGTTTATCCTGGAGGGAGCTACTCTGCCACCTGAAATTCCTTTCAGTGATTGAAAAAAATATGGTTGGGACTTTGTGTGGGAAATGATATTTTTTTTTTCTCAATGACATGTAAAAATTTTTAACATTCTTTTTAAAAAATAATTTTGAAGTTCCAAATTCCTTTTTTCCCTTTCTCCTCTGCCTCCTCCTTGAGAAGACAAGCACTTTGAAATTGATTTTGCATGTGCAGTCATGTAAAACATTTCCATATTAACCATGTTGCGAAAAAGGACATAAATACCCCCCCCCCCCACACACACACAAAACCTAAGAAAAATAAAGTTAAAAAAATATGGCGACTAGGTGATGGTATGAATAGAGTTTTGGTCCTGAAGTCAGGAAACTTCATCTTCTTGAGTTCAAATATGACCCCATACACTTACTAGCTGCATGACTCTGGGCAAGTCACTCAATACTGCTTGCCTCAGTTTCCTCATCTGTAAAAATGACTGGAGAAGGAAATGGCAAACCACTCTAGCATCTTTTCCAAGAAAACCCCCAATGGGATAATGAAGAGTTGGACATGTCTGAAATACCTGAGCAACATCCAACAGTACTATGGGCTAGACATTGTTCTAAATGCTTTAAAATTATTACCTCCCAGGATTGTTTTGAGGATCCAAGGAGATAATATTTGTAAAGTGCTTGGCATAGTGCCTAGCACATAGTAGGGACCATGTAAATGTTAGTTATTCATATTATAACAATGCTAGTCATGATGTCTTAACAGTCTTACCCCTCAGCATGAAGTTTATAAAAGTATTCCAATACATTTATCATGGTCTCTATTCTGAAATCTAACTTTTAAAAATTACCAAATGGTCATTTTCAAAGCATGATGAACCTTTAAGGTAGTAGAATGTAGAATGTTAGCTTTTAATTGATCTAAACAAAATAACCCTCTTTTGAGAAGGGACTAGTTTTCTGGCTTTTTGAGGTTATCAAACAAAGCCTGAATGTCTCAAGAGTATCTCTTACTTCAGCCTATCACAGAAGAGTTGGGCTGCACAATGGTGTATTAGATAGCAGTAGCCTTGGAGTCATTTCAGGCAAATTTCCTAGAATCTAAACTTGGCAGATTTGTTGCTGGACCTGAAGTCAGGAAGGCTGGATGGTTAAGATAGCCTCAGACATTTATTATCTGTATGACCCTGGGTCAGTCACTTAACCACTACCTGCCTCAGTTTCTTCAACTGTAAAATGGGCATCATAATAGTAGCTATCTCACAGGGTTGTTTTGAAGACACATGGTAGATCTTCATAAATGTCTCTTCTCATTGGTAAAGAGAATTTCCTTCATAGAAAGGAATTGCCTATATCAATAAAATGACCGGTCCAATGCTTCCTCTGCCCAGGCTTCAAATATTTAAATATTAAATACCAGCACTCTAAGGGTGTTAATTATGTACATGAAAAAAGGAGATCAGTGGTGAAAACTTGGAGTCAAATGGGGGAAATTAGCCTGATTTTCATCTAAAAATCATCTTTAATAAGCATTTTTGATACATATACATGATTTTACATTCATTAGATTCAACAGAAAAATTTATTGACCTCAAAATGTCTTCACTCTTCAGTCTCCAGAGGCAGGAGGATGGTGTGTAGGAATGACTACGGCTGAGGGAGACTAGAGTTCAAATTCAGGCTCAGACACTTATTAGCTGTATGACCCTAGGCATGTCACTTAACTTCTTTCTGCCTCAATTTCTTCTTCTGAAAATGGGGATCATAATAGCACCCATCTTCCAAAGTTGTTGTAAGGACACAGTGAGATAACAGTTGTAAAGAACTTGGCACAGTAGGGCATTTAATAAAACACTTTCCTTCCTTTTCTCAGAACTCCAAATTGCATTGAGCAGAACCTTTTCTGGAAAACAGAAGAGGAAGCTGTTTCCATGGTCTCTCTTGTTTTGTTTATGTTTTTAAGAGTATATGTCTTAGATAATGTGTTCCTTTTTTCAAAGTGTTTTTATGCTATATTTGTTATAAAACAATCTAAAACTTACTTAAATCAGAGTATCTGATGTGGTAACCCTCATTTTTGGAGGACTTTGTGGGTTATTGAGCGCTGTCCTCTACATAAAACAGGGAAGTAAATAAGGTAGCATTGCCTTCATCTCCTTCAAACTGGAGCTTGTTGAGGTCTATTTATTGAGGACCCCACCTTTTTGGAGATAGGTCTTGAACCAAGGTCTTTGGACTCTGAGTCTTAAGTTGTGTCCTTTGGGCTGCTGCCTGCTGTCTTACTACCTGGTAGGCTGAACTTGCAGTCAGAAAATCCTAGGCTCCCATCTTGCTTCTGGAATTGGCTTCGAGATACAGAAACTTAAGAAAGGCATCATTCCCTTTTCCTCCTCCCAGCCACCCTGGGCCACTTACAATCTTACTTTCCCAGCATGCAGTTACTTGCAGTTACTGCTTACCACATTCCCCAAAGTACCATGTTCCAAAAGTTTGTTTGCAAGTCATTTGATTGTAACAAGGAACTTATTTCCCTATAACTACATAATTAGATGATGTTTGCCAGTATGCAAAAATTTCATTCTACTTAAAACGTAGCTGAATTATGTAATACACATCTTTTTTTCAGACTCTAGTAACTATGTACTTCTCTATGTCCCTAAATGGACCTCCCCCCAACCCTTTACACTTAAGAGGGTCTTCTCAGTGATTTAGAGGGCCCCATGCCCAACATTACCAAGTTTCTTTCCCTATTATTAATCCTTATATACCCTCAGCATGGTTCATTCATATGTCCTTCTGCTGAAAAGAAAGCTATTTGCCAGCAGTAATTCATGTTAAAATGTCATTGGCCCCCCTAGAGAACTATGTGACTTCATGTTATTTTGGACCTTGGAGTTCACTTATCCCCACTCTCATTTTACAATTAAGCAATCTTACAGGGAGATAAGTGTCATGGTGTGCTCAAGGCCATACAAGTCAGTAGAAGAATTAGTACAAGAATTTAACCATTCTCTAAAAGCTTCCATGGTAGGCATAAGTAACACTTACTAAGCTAAACACTTTTGCAAGATGACTTATGGAATGAGAATGAGACATGTGATTTCATCTATATAGGGAACTCCCTGATTAGGTTGTTTCCTCCACCAAAGCAGGTTACCTAGGGCACTATGAGATTAAGTGACTTGTCCGGGGTCATACCACCAGTGTATGTCAGAGGCAGGTCTTGAACAGGTTTACTTGACTGACATCAGTTTTGTATCTACTAAGTGAAGCTACTATCTCTAGACCTTGTACTTAGGAAGTCAGATGACCTTTAGAGATCACATTTGGTTCTTAGAGAATGTCATCGTCATTAGTAGTCATTTTCCCTTCAAAGAAATAGCTTCCATTTCTGGGGTTTAACTCTATAATGAAGTTATTGTCTTACAAACCTTTATTCATCTCTGCCTTTCTTTCTTCATTTACTTTTCATGTTCCTGGAAATAAAACAACCTGTTGTAACACTATAAGATTGCCACACTTCTGTCCTTAATAAGAGATGGGGTAGGACGTCACAGAGCACAAGGATGTGTTCATTAAAAAAATGCCGTATTGCATAATTTCCCATATATCAGCCTATGTTGTTGCCTTGCCTATGCCATGGTCAGAATGAATGTTAATAGGACATTCAGTATTGAAGCATCATCTTTGAATTGCCTCTCACAGCTTATTTTTCTTCCTCTTTTTTTCTCCTCTTCCTCCTCTTCTTATTCCTCTCCAAATCCTTCAAGGTCCCATTCAGGTGTCCCCCTTTGTGACATCTTTTCTGTTCCCTTTCCTCCCTCCAAGCAAGGATTCTTTCCTTTCCCTGCTCTAGACAGAGGATCACATGTAAAGAGAACTTGACTTGAGTTCAGTCCAGTCCAGGTGTTTTCTCCACCTTGGGTTAAAACCACAGACATGTTCCAGGATTGACTTGCCATGGCTTCCAGCCTGCCCATAGTTCCACCACAGGGGGACTGGTTGAACAAGTGCTGATAGCTCAACTCCTGCTAATACTCCTGCCCCTCTCCATGACTGGGCTCTGGGTAGAAGTTGAAAGCATCAGCTGAATTCACAAAGATTCATAATTCATCTTTTCTGAGCATGAGCCCATGCCTACTGTGTTCATATATCCCTGCAGTCCTTTTGGTGATTCTTACCCTTCTCGAACCAGCTCTTTGGGTGTTCCGCAGTCCCAGAGGCAGACTTATGCCTCATTTAAAGCAAGGGTGTTTTTCATATTCAAAGATTTCTTGAAAGAATTGAGCATGAATTTTGTACCCAGTAGTCCTCTGGTGCTAGAGAAGATTAGTGATTCCATCATTATGGAGGACAGAAGGCACGCCGATTAGGGCTGTGATCATTCTCTCCTTGAAGAGGCTAAAGCAAACGAAAATGAAATCCAATTTGGTGGGCTGCTGCCTTTCTTAGGGGATTAGATCTAACAGTCTCTAACAAGCTGTAACAGAGCAGCACTTTATCCAAGCAACCAGGAAGTATCATTAGAGAATGTTACTGAATAACTCCCTCCAAGCATATCCAATTGTTCACAGGAGTGTTCATCAGTTGGGCTGAAAAAGCTTGGTGGTGAGAGCTTCTAAAGGACTGTTCATTAGATAGTAGAAGTAGCTGATTTCTTTCTTGACCCAAACTACTTCTTCTAGTAAGTCTTATAATACAATTCACATCAAGAATTAGAAGAGAAAGGTGTCCAAAGACTGACTGCTTTAACTTCCCTCCCGCCCCAGATAGCAAATAAATATTAATTTATATTTTAATTAATACTGTATAATTAATGTAATATATTAATATCAAATAAGTATTAATAGTAAATGAAATTGAGTCCTTGAGTGTTTCTGGCTTACACCAACAGTCTTATTTGCAATTTTCACTGTTAAAATAGCTTATAGAACCTTTAAATCAGTTTTTTCAATCAAGCCATAGAATTGATAGCCAGTGATCTTGGTAGCATCAATAGGGTCCTTGGCATTCCTCTTTGTTTCTTTATTGGAATGTCAGCCAATTTTTAAAGGTTCTAGTCAGGACACTATGGTATAGAAGATCTGAGCTCTATTCTCAGTTGGGTCACTCATTACTTAGTGGTATGTCCCAAAGATCAATCAGTGATAATAAAAGATGTCATTTGATATAACCCTTTTCTTTCCTCCCAAGTGTTTTATAGCTGAGGCTAAGTTTATTTGCCCAGGGTCTTACCAGTAGTGTGAAGTAGAAATATAAAATCAAGTCTTGCAATTCTCACCTCTCTTTAGGACAGCACTGGGCCTTGCAGTTACCCTCCTTGGACTCAAATGAGAGGATTGTCATAACGAGATGATAGTCAAAACAACAAAATAATAATAATGATGAGTAACATTTACATAGCACCTACTGTGTGCAAAGCACCATGCCAAGCACTTGGTAATGATCTCATTTGATTGTAACAACAACCCTGGGTGACAAGGTGCTATTATATTATCATCCCTAATTTGTAGATGAAGAAACTCAGAAAAAAACTGAGGTCCAGTGACTTGACTAGGATCACACCGTGAAAATGCATTTTGGCTTTAAAACTACAAGAATTTCTATGGACTGAGAAGATTAAAGTCAAACTGTCAAAAAGAAAAGAAGTTTGCTGATGGATTTAAAATGATTGCCCTGGGAATTCCACAGGACATGCTGCTCTCACTTTTCTCTTGAACTCTTCTGATAACATCTGTCATCGTAACAAATTTTATGTTGTCCTTGGTTAAATGAGGTGAAGTGAGATGATTTCCCAAGACCCTCCTGGCTATAAATCTAATTGTCATCAACCATCTTAATCCTTTTCTTCAAACTGGTCTTCAAATGTCATTCTTGACCACCCTTAATTTTCTTACCCTTAATCTTGAACTAGTATTCATTCAGCGATCCCCTACTAAACTTCATGATATTGGGAATTTTATTTAATCTTTCCATTCTGAACTACAAACATGCTGGCTCCTCCTGTGATTTTTAAGCACATCACATTTGCTGTACTTAGCAGGGTTCTGGTTTCTGTGATTTTGAGAAAGTTTCGGGTTAAATGGTTTAAAATTTCAAATGACCACTTTTTAAAGGACAGGGTGCCAAGGTGAAATGATACTGGCTTTGATCTGAGATCAGTCACCACCTATATGATTCAGAACACTTTTATTCTCAGTAATAAGAATTACAGTAAATTTAGCGCTGTTATTTGATCAGGGAGCTGGGGAGGGGAGCCAGATTTCCTAGGCTTTATCTATCAGCTATGGTAAAAAAAAAAAAAAAAAAGATTTTTAAATGCATTAGTTCACTGGTATGTGCTCATGTGCATGTGTGTACAGATCTCTTTTGTGTTTGAGAAAATCTTTTAAGCACTTTTACTGCAAGGACAGGCTTCCAATCAATCCTAGCACCACTCCAGACCTTTGTCTTGGAAGCTCTGACTGAAGGTATCAGACATGTGACTGTTGCCTTGTGGTTGCCATGGAAACTGCCCAGGGGGTACCTAGCCACTCAGGGTTCTCTTTGGTCATCTGGACAGCAAGTGACAATCTTTTTTGAATCCTAAGAGAAGCATGAATGTTTTTGATTGTTATTTAATTCCTTTCAAACATAATTATCTTTTGTTTTTACAACACCCTATAAATTTCTCTCTGTAATCTTTCCTCCCCTCCCTGGGGATAGGGTTGTTGTTGATGGTGCAGTGAAGACATTGCCGTTTAGTTGCTTCAGTAGTGTCTGCTCCCATTTCAGGTTTTCTTGGCAGGAATACGGGAATGGTTCTCCCTTTCCTTCTCCAGCTCATTTTACAGATGAGAAAACTGAGGCAAAGAAGGGTAAGTAACTTGGCCCAGCTCACATAGCTAGTAAGTGTCTGAGGCCAGATTTGAACTCGGGAAAAGGAGACTTCTTTGTTCCAAGTCCAGTGCTCTGTCCACTGTGCCATATAGCTGCCCAAAAGGAAAGCATTTCCATTCATATACATTATGCTGCTGTTCAGTCATGTCTGACTCTTCATGATCCCGTGTGGCGTTTTCTTGACTGGAATAATTTACCATTTACTTATCCAGTTCATTTTACAGATGGGGAAGTAGAGGAAAACAGGGTCCTATTCAGGGTCACATAGTGCTTGAGGCTGGATTCAAATTCAGGAAAATGAGTCAATTTTTTTTTTTCAAAAAGAAACATAATTGAAGAAAAGGAAAAAAATCAGCTAAACTTATCAGTATTTTGAAAAAATCTGAAAATAATACAGTAGCCCAAGCATGGTGGTACATGCCTATTTTCAGTGCTGCTAGGGAGGTTGAGGCTAGTGCATCACTGAGTTTAGAGCTGCAGTAGGGCAAAAGCCAATAATAGGAACTTAAACTAAGCCCTTCACCAAGATGACGAGCCCCCAGTAGAGGAGTACCACCACACCAATCAGCCCAGCCCAGTTTGGAAAATTGAAGCAGGTGAAAGTTTCTATGAGTGGCCTGTGTACTTTAAGCCTGGGAGACCTAATCTTGACAAAGAGGGAATATATATATATACATACACACACACAAAATAAAAAGAAATCCGAAGCTTTTTAAGTTTAGAAGAGGAATCACAGAACTTCACTTGTTAGATTATTTAATTCCTGTGGTTGATATGGAAGAGGAAATATAAGGTAATGGCTGTAGGAGGGTCAAGTCCTTCCTCAGACACATACTGGCTACGATTCAAGGGGCAGGGAGTGACTAGGCCCAGTTCCTACAGTCTCTGGAGCTTTGGGCGTGGCTCTAGTCTAGCCCATTCTCCTCTTTGTTCCCCTCCCCCAAAAGGAGAAAGTTGAAAACTATCCAACATATAGTGTAGATCAGGCATAAACCACCTTTTCCTCCCCTCTTATTAATTAATTAATCATTCGTTAGTTAATGCTTATTACTCACAGAATCTACAAATGGACATTGACAGAAAAACTTAAACAGGAAGCAGTAACTCTGATATTATCCTGAGAAGTTGTTAACTTAAGTTGGATACACTGAGGATCTCCTGAATTCTGAAATTCAGTCATCAATGCCCAAGGAAGAAACAGAAAACGTTAGGAGCCACTAGATCTTTGAGATTCTGTCTCAGACTCTGCTCACTCCACCTATGTGCTGAGTGGCCATGAGTAACAACTGTTATTTGTGAAGTGGTAGGCTAGGGAAGGAGAACTCCTGGTCACGCTTAGAGACTCTAAGGAGTCTCTGAATCATGTGCTGACTTGCCGTTTTAAAGGATACAGCTGGAGGAGGGAGAGTACCATCCAGAGTTTGCTGTAGCCTGTCAAGTCTTTTCAGCATTGGGACATATTGCCTTAGAAGTGACCAGGGCACAGGCCTGGCGACCTGGGGTGGTACCCCTTCCCCCCATTATACCTTTGCTACTTATCTCCCAGGTGAAAAAAGTGCTTTTATAGCTTAACTATAAAAATGGAAGTTTATTATAATTGGAAATGTGATAACATTGGGCTGGCGAATGCCTTGGAAAGGCATTTTCCTAGGAAGCAGGAGGAAATAACTTTTTATATGTTTATAAATTACATATACACATATATTACATATATGTATCTTTATTATTTATTTGTGTATTTATATGTGAGGGGAGGGGTGAGCATATAAAATTTATATACAGGGTATGTATACGGGGAGACACCTTATATGCTCACCTCCCCTCATACTTACACACACACACACACACACACACACACACTATACATATATAAAACTGCACTCAGACGTACACACACACACACACACACACACACACACATACAAAATAGACACACACAATACATAGATAAAACTGCACTCAGACATACACACACACAGAGTCGGTATAATTTTAAGCTACTAAAGTTTAGTACTAAATACGCTGCTCACTTCACACACCTCTCTCTGAAGGGGAAGTAACACCTTCCCTCTGAAATTCCTTCTCACTTACTCTGAGTGTATCTGAAGTACTTACCTAGTTACTGGTGTGTTGTTTCTCTGTTAGATGCAGGGTTTCTTAGGTCAAAACTGTATTGTTTTGTTTTTTACCGTTCTTTGTAACCACAGTGTTCAGCAGTGTAAGTTTAGTGAAGGAGAGAAGCAAAATAGCCCATAACTTGTCCCCCCCCCCCCTCGTTTTCTCTCTTTTTCCATCCTTTATTTTTTTAATTTAATTTTATTATTATTATTTTGAATGTTTTACAATCACTGCCATAAAATTAAGATTTTATCCCCCCCTCACCTACCCCCCACTACCCCCCTCCCTCCCCATGACTGCATACAATTCTGTATAGGTTCTACATATACTTTCCTATTGAGTACGTTTTCACTATAGTCATGCTATGTAGTCAGACTAGAATAAATGGAAGAAATCGTATAACAAATCAGAACATGATACACAAACACATACACATACACAAACATGATCTGCTGCATTCTGCGAATGACTTCCATATTTCTTTCTCTGAGTGTGGAAGGCATTTTGCTTTAGAAAACCACTATTGGGTTTTGTTTTTTTTAATAAATTCTTGCGTTATTACGAAATTCCAAGCCTACCAGAAAAAACTCTTGCACACTGTGGTCGTTGCTGTGCACAGAGTTCTCCTGGTTCTGCTCCTTTCACTCAACATCAGATTTCCATCCTTTATTTTAAGGTACTATTTTGAAAAATCTCTGCCATAGCTTTCTCTGAGGAGTCACTGAACAGTACTGAAGGGCAGGGAGGAAAATACAGAGGCAGGAGCCCTCAGAGAAACATAGCCTGTTGGAATTGGAAGGGACTTGAAAGATTATCTCATGCATTGCCCTCAATTTTCAGAAGAAAACTTGAGTCTAGGAGAGTCAGGAATTTGCTGAAGGATGCACGAACCTTGTCACTTAATGTTCTCATTTTACCCCACCTCCAAGACCACCAAATCTACCAGTGAGTGAATGGTGGAAAGAGGTCATGTCTTGACTCTTGATTTCTTGAAAAAGAAAAACCACCACTAGGTGGTGCTGTACTATTTATAATATGTGAGGTTATGCTTTTTGAGAAAAACCAGATCTTGAATAGTTAGTTGGATATTTTGAGGAGTTTTTAAAATTAAAAATATTATTAAAGACTAAAATGATTAAAGATTCTAGACATACTGGATATCCAATAGATACTTATTGGTTTTACTTTGGTAATTAGTGTGAATGTTGGGAACCAGTTTCCTTCTTGAGGTAAGTATTTCAAATGCTACCTGGGTTTTACTGTGGAGGTCATCGTTTCAGATGGAAATTCAATCCCTTTTCACCCATGCTACTAGTAGTAACTATCTATTTTCCATTAGTTTGTGTGTATTCTAGAATACTGGAGCAATTTATATTTATATAAAATGCAGATGTATGTGTGCACATATGTATAAATAGCTTAAGCCAAACATATATCCCCTCCTCTCCAATCAGGTGTTACCTGCGGGTTTTTAGTTGATAGACAAAACGTTTTTGTAGTGTTAGAAGTGCAGATTGAGTCCCCGAGCACTAAAAAATGACATAAATAGTAATTGCAATAAAAATGTGAGAATGAGATGATAATTGTATTGCATATTGTATATTTTAAATGTATATTGTACTTTAGAGCTTACCAAGCAGTTTTCCTACAACTTTTATGAAGTAGGCAGCACAAATTTTTTTAGATGAGGAACCTGAGGCATTGTATATTTCCCTGTAGCTGGTAGAGCTCATTCTCCAAGTCCACTGTATAATGAAAGAATTCTTTAAAAAAATTTTTCAGAAAATACAACTTCTCTTTGTTATGCTATTCAGTATTCTTTTATGGTTATCTTCAGAAGCTTTTCTAAATTAATTTTCAATTGGCTTCTTAAGTGGAATTATTTGTATTTTCAAATTTTGTGCAGAAAAGGGAAGCCTACTGAGGAACTGTGCTTCAGAGGTTTTGAAAATGATTGGTTTTAGCTGTTCTGAAAAGGTGTGAGTCCCATGCCAAGCCAAGCCTCCATTAGTGCCCCCTGAAAAATCTCTGTTTCCTAAACAACAATGAGAATCTCACATGCCCAGATTGTGAATAATCTGCTAGAAAACATGTGCGGGTCTTAGCATTTTTTTTTTGTCTCTATGTGAATGAGGCTTTTAGACAAGGTGGGCAGAGAGATGCCCAGGTCTGGTTTTCTTGTGTGACATGCTAGGAAGTCCAAGAGCCATACTCTTTTTGCTTTTTTAATGCTGAATTCTACTTGACTTATATGTAGCCAGTCTGATGAGGATATTATTTGTTCAGTAACTCAGCAGATACTTATTAAGCATCCATTAGGTGTTAGGGATACCAGTGTAAAACAAAAATCTCCTAGGAGTGAAGGATCTCACACCTTTTTTGGGGGGGGGGGGGAATGGGACACAGATAATTGAATATAAAATAAATAAAAAGCAGTTTCCTGGAATTAGGAACCAACTAGTGGTGGTGAGGAATCAAGATAGTTTTCCTAGAGGAGGTGTCATTTGAGCTGAGTCTTGGAAGCTTGGAATTCTTTGAGGTAGAGATGTTGAGGGAGAGCAGAATGTTATGTGGATAGAGTGTGTGAGTGGGAGTTTTATGAAATTCTAGGAAGTGTAGAAACAGTGACTGGAGCGCAGTTGTGAATGATTCTAAATGGTAAACAGTGCTGTATTTATTTCTAGAGGCAATGGAGTTTATTGTGTGAGGAGTAACATTTTGGCAGCTTTGTGGAGTGGGGAGAGACTTGAGAGGGGGACCCATAAAGAGATTATTGGAAATAGTCCTGTTTGGAAGTTCCGAGAACCAGAACTGAGTGGTACAAGGAGAGGGAAGGAGTGGGAGAGACAGAGGAGACAGATGTGGTAGAGGCAAGCTCAAGCAGACTTGTGATAAATGACCAGACATGGATGTAAGAGAGATGAAAGAGTAGCAAATGACTCTGAGGATGTCGATGCCTTCAACAACGAAAAAGGAATGTTATGAAAAGGGGATGGTTTGTGGAGAAAGAAAGGGAGTTCTGTTTTGGGTGTGCGGCCAGGTACCCTGGAGTCTAGCAGCTTTCCACCACTACCACCACCATCATCTTTTGCAAACATTTAATTAGGGCTTTAAAGTTTGCAAATCACATTCCAATATTCTGTCATTTTATCCTCATAACAAGCCTGGAAGAAAGGCACTATTATTATCAGTCTTTTATAGATGAAGAAACTGAGATAGACACGGATTAAGTTACTTGCCTAGGTTGACACAGCTAATAGATAGATTGAAGCAGGATTTGGACTTGGGTCACCAGGTCTAAGGCTCTAACCACTCACTACCTTGGTGCCTCACTCAGCCAGCTCATGAGAAATACTTAAGGCTGAGAACAGCCCTGAAGTAGGACTTTGTTCTGCTGCTTCTCATACCTGGTAAAAATCATGGAAAGCCATCCTTCAGGGAAATCATCATCCTGATGACAGCAATGAACCTTGACCTCTGCCCTAAGCTTCTGACTTAGGAGCTCTGGGAAAAGGAGAGCAATCAGGTCTCGCCTTCCCTGCTATTCCATGTTGGTCCCTCAGGAATAAGGGCACTTCGCTTTGGTCACCAGACACCATTCCTAAGCAGAAAGATGTTCATAATTCCCAAAGAAAGTTGAGGAAATTGCTATTGTTAGGTATATTTAAACAAGAACGAAAAAGAAAGAAAGAGAAAGAAAAGATGGGAGGGAAAGAGAGAGAGAAAACAACTTACCCTCTATATCCTTTAGTTTTGAGATATCCTATCTATTTAGTGATTTGACTTGAAATACTGTCATGTTCTCTGAATATCCCAGCATTGTGGGGCCATAGCTTTACAACAACAAAGGACCAGAGTTAGTTCACTCCTCCCCCATGTCATTTTAAAGATGAAGAAACTGAGGATCTGAGAAGTTAAGTGACTTGCCCCATTCACACTGAATTATAAGATCCTTGAAACAGGAGCCCTGCTCAGTAAGGACAAAGCTAAAGTAAATTTTAATAAAGAAGGACAAATTTGCTGAAAATATTTAAAGAATCACTTTAAGTTCCCAGTGGTTACTCTTATGCCATATTTACTGTGTTGACTCAATTTAATGAAACCTCTCTTGAGTATGCACTGTGTTCAGGGACCAATAAAAGGTGCTTTCCCCACAGGGATTGTTTTGCAATTTTCGGCATAGTACCTTTGTTGTACGTAGTAAATTCTTAATAAGTGTTAACTTTAATTATTAAATTTCAATAAAATAGTAATAAATTTTTGTTGTTATTTAATAATTACTTAATAAATTATTAAGACAGACAACATGGTGTGATAGAAAGTACACCAGATTCAGAGGTGGAGAATCTGGATTCAGATACTGGCGGCTATACTGCCTATACTTTGAGGAATTCGTATAAGTAATCTAAATGTTATTTTGTTCATTTTAAAAATTGTTAGTTCAGTCTTGATAATCTTTAAGGTGTCTTAAAGTTTATGATCTTACATTGCTCTGATTTAAAACTTAATGTTAATGAAGTTACTTTTAAAATTTTAATTTAATTATCTTCTTTCTAAAATATAAATTCATAAATACAATACAGATGAAACATACGTATTCCTAAGTTAGATTTTGATGCCAAATAGTATTTTGTTCTATTTTTCTTCATACACAAGACTAAAGGCTGTGCTTTCAATTATCCTTAAGAAGCTTGATGTGAAACTAGGTGTGAAGGATTAGGGAAATCATGTCATTCCCCACAACCCCACTATACTTGACCTCTTATTCTTGGTCTAACCAACTTCTACTTCAATTTTTTACTTTTTGTACCCTGCCCTCGGTGGCATGAGAACCAACTCTCAGAGAACTGAAACAAAGGAGAAATAAGCAACCATCCAAGATAGTGGAGAAATCCTCTGATTTGGAGGGGAGTTAAGGCAATAGTTCCTGTGAGAAAACTTCTGGGGGTTTTCATTGACCAAAGGCTCAATTTGAGTCAGCAGTGTGACAAGGGAACTATTCACAAACCAGAAACAGCTGCATGAAGGGAGACTTATAGCATTTGGAAGAGAAGAGGAAGTGAGTTCTAATGTACTTCGCCCTGATCAGACCTAATCTGAAATACTGTGAACATTCAGGAGTACCATATTTATAGACGGGCAGAGATAAGCTGTCTGAAAGTGGACATCCAAGTTGAGAGGACTGGGCATCATGCTGTATGAGTATTATTGGAAGTAGCTAGCTGAGTATTTTTAACCTAGCTGAGACAAGAGTGAGGGAGGGCATGATAGCTGTTTTCAAGTATTTCAAAGACTATTCTATGGAAGTAAAACAAGACATGGTCTGGTTTACCCCAAAGGCATAAGAGGACCAGCTGGTGAAGTTTCAAGGGGGGCAAATTTAGGCTTGAAATGAGGGTTTGTAGGTAAAAGCCAAACCAAACCTCCCAGCACTTAGAAGGAGAATGGGCCTCTGGGGGCACCCAGAACTAGTGAGTGAATTTTCCCTCAGTCATGTCCTTTTAGTAGATATTGGGTGATCTCACTTCTCAGGGATGTTATGATGAGGATTTTTGTTTAGGTGGCCATTGACCTAGACAGTTGGAGCTCTTTTCTAATTCTCAGTGTTTCTCTAAAAAGTGCAGTCTCTGTATTTGTTTTTCTTTTTCATGATAAGTAGCAACATACTCTTTCCTCTCTCACCTTTTTGACTGTGATACTAAAGACTAATTATTTTCTTTTATCCTTATGCCTTCTTTCACAGTCTCATTAACAGTTAATTCTGAGTTGCGAGCAGTATATTGACTTATTTGTCATGAGTTTTGCCACTCAAAAAATATATTCTGCTCATCTTTTATTTATTTATTTATTTTGGTAGGGGACACTGAGTCCCCCATTGCACCCAGGATCAAAGTGTAGCAGTTACTCATGGATCCAGTGCCACAGCTGATCAGTTTTTACCTGCTCAGTTTCTGATCTGGACCAGCTCATCCCTTTCTTGAGCCCAGTTGACTCTTTTCTGGGGGGAGGGTGAAAGGGAAAGACGTAGGATTTTGTATAGACCCCAGTCAGCTTTAGCCCGTCAGCAGCTCAGGACTTTTGAACTAGACTAAGTCTCCCTTGGGAGCAGGGATTATAGAGGTTATCACTTATATTAGCATCTCACTATATTGGTGCCTGATTTAGTGTAACACTCGTTTTAGCCTTACCAAAGCTCAGAACTCCTGAACTCAAGCAATCCACCAGCCTTTACCTTCTCTAGCAGGGATTATAAGTGTGCCTCATCACACTTGGTCCCTTGTAAATTTCAAGATAAAAATAGAAAACTGATGATTGAGATAGCTCAGTAGTGAGTGTATATTACTTACCAGTTAAGTATATGTTGCTACATTGTAGAGGTTTCCTTTAATTTTTAGTTACCAACCTAGTTTTGTGCCTGCCAATATTTACTATGTATTCTGTTGCATTATAATAATAATTATTATCGTTATTTTAGTAGCAACAAAAATGCAGAGAGGTAGAGTAGAAAGATGACCACGTTTGACTCCTGGCTCTTAATTATTACTTGTGTGACAATGAGCCAGCTCTTCAGTCTTCCTGGGCCCCACTTCCTCTTCTGTGAACTACTGAAGGGCCTTTGGAGGTCCTTTCTACCTCTAATTCCATGATCCGTTGGCTCTATCAACTTTTCAATGACTCTCAAGTCAATATAGATTCCAGAGCATTTTCATTAATTTAAAGTATATACAGATGTAATCAAAAGAAGTATTTATTTACACTTTTTACAGACTCATTCCATATATGAAGAGGGTTTTGAATTGTCACACATCGGTATATTCATAATAAATGCGTACTTCTGATCTCCTGACACTCTGAAGTGACCGAATGCTTTCGCTTCTCGTTCGGATATTGGATTTCTTGAACAACCTCCGTGAAAACGACCGACACATGAAAAAGTAAATGATGGGGTCTAGGCACACATTGCATGCCGACAAAAAAAGTGTCATTTCTTTGCAGTAATAGAGAATGACGTGTCCCGAATCATCTAACTGCCTGTCCAAGTGGCTAAATGTGAATGGTATTCGACATAAATGATAGGGCAGAAAGCATGTGAAAAAGACAGCCACCACAACTCTGATGCTTTGATTGTGTTTTCGTTTTCTGCTTGATTGACTAATAAATTGCTTGCTGGATTTCTGTATGTACCTGGATATTGCAATGTAGCATCCAATCAGTATCACTAGCACAGCAGCGAATAAACAGCTGTTGACATGGATGACCGCCTCATGCCATTTCACACCTAGAGGACTTTTCAGTTTTGTGCATTCGTTGATGGTTTCCACTGTTGGTTGACCGTTTGTAAGGATTATGTTGGGTAAGGCCAGAAAACCCATGACCACCCAAACACAAGCAGACAAAACCTTTGTAAAAGTGATGCTGTACATCCTAGAATCTCCAAATGGCTTCACCACCTTCAGGTACCGATCGATGCTGATCAGTCCGAGGAAGATGATGGAAGTGTACATGTTCGCATAAAAGAGAACAGATGAATAGCGGCAGAGGAAAACATTGAAGTACCATGGCCCAAATCCTGTATCGCGAACTATCCGGAAGGGAAATGTCAGGGTCATTATCAGGTCTGCGACCACGATGTTTTTGAGATAGAAAATGAAGCTCGTTTTGTTTCTAATATGGAAGAAAATCCACACCGCGAGGCCATTAAGCAGAAGACTTGCTATAAATATGACAAGGTAAAGAACTGGTAGGACAATCGTGACAAATTCCTTGTTAGCAGTTGTGTTCTTTGTGTGCAGATCGCTGGAGTTACTTGAAATAGAATTGCCTTCATTCAGTTCATCATCTGTGAAAGAACAAATTAACCTTAGCTGTGATGGTAATGACCAACATTTGCTTTTTTACATTGGCAGTACAATGATATCAAGGATGAAAAAAAGTCACTCATTAGATCACAACTAGGAAGCAAAGTTTTGATTGAGTAAGACTGACATTTTTGGGAGCAGCTGGGTGGTGCAGTGGATAAAGTGCCAGACCTGGAGTCAGGAAGACTCACCTTCCTGAATGCAAATCTGGCCTCAGACACTTACTAGCTGTGACCCCGGGCAAGTCATTTAACCTTGTTTGCCTCAGTTTCTTCATCTGTAAAATGAGCTGGAGAAGAAAATGGCAAACCCCTCCAGTATCTCTGCCAAGAAAACCCAAATGAGGTCAGGAAGAGTTGGACATGACTGAAACAAGTGAACAACAAGAAGCGTTTATTTGGTTTTGTGTGTGTGTGTGTGTGTGTGTGTGTGTGTGTGTGTATGTGCATGAGCACACATGTGCACGCACTGGTGGCCGATCCATTATGTATCTCTTAAGTTTTATAGTAGATAGAGCACTGGATATAATGTGTAAAAGACCTGAGTTCAAATCAAGCCTAATATACTTACTAGCAGTATGACCTACTTAAACCTCTGTTTGCCTCGGTGTCCTTATCTGTAAAATAGGGGTCATAATAGCACCTACCAGAATTCCAAGGATACTGTGGGGATCCAGTGAGATGATATTTGTATTATGCTTCAACCCTTTAAATTCTATATAAATGCAAGCTACTTTTTATATTTCATATCATATTAATATCTAATTGTATTATTAAATACTACGTAAATTATATATTTTATATTTAACTGCTTAGACATGTGGAAGTTGGGAGGCAGTTGAACTGGTAAGAGACTTGAAATATATTGCTCTGGACATGCGTGAGCCTTTTAGAAAACCTAGTTCTAGACAGTTATGGAGCACAGTTCCCCAGAAGCACTAATTTCTTTAATTTTAATAATAATAATGATAATCTTGCTGCTGAGGGACTAGGTTTTTACATCACTGGGCTTAGTAGCTTAGTGCTACTTTATCACTCTTATACATGTTAGAACCTGGCAGAGCTTCAGGTTTTTTTATGGGTATATAAAGTTAATGCTGTCTTTTCTATTTATACATTCGAATGTCTTTTGCATGTATATATGTCTGTCATGTAATGCACTAAACATTTAACAAGTGCCTCCTTTCTGCATTATTATCTTCCGAAGTAAAGCATAAGCAGATGGTCCTTTTGAATTTAGAACATACGTTTGGCAATAATTCCCCCTCCTTTCCTTTCTTTTCCCTTTCCCATTCCCATCCTTCTTTCTCCCTTTCCTCTCTTTCTCTCTTCCTTCTGCTTTTTCCTTTTCCTCCTTCTTCCATGAATGACTTGATTTCTTCTTGACCAAACTCTTTTACAGTGAATTATTTTTTAGGTATGAGCTGGAAGAAATGGTTACTAACAGTCAGTTTCTGTGTGCCATATTTAGAATTATGTCTGTCCATTCATTCAACAGAGATGTAGCAAAGAAGTTGGTTTTTTAAAAATTGCAAATTAGGGTCCTCTAATTTTTGCCTGAGTTGAAAATGTAGACTTTTCCTGCATTGTCACCTTTCCTTTATGTTCCTTCCTTCTCACTCTGTGCTATGAATTGTTTTGTTTTTTTTTATAACTAGTTTCCCTCACACAGGCTAGTAATTTTTCTCTGGACTATCCTGTTCTAAGACCATAGTATTAATTAGCCTTTATGAGTTTGAAATGCCTGATTCAGTTCCCATGTGCATTATTATTCCAAGTTGTGCATATTCTCTACAGTTGCCTCCTAACCCACCCTTGCTTAATGCAGTGTCTGAGCAGTGCCTGTCACCTAAGATACGCCTGTCCCCTCCTCCCTCTGGTGCCTTCCCTCAGCTTCTTTCTTACCATTAAAAGTACTTTTGTAGATGTATGTTTTTACTGGACTGAGGCATTACATTAGGCTGTCAGGAAGATGGGGTTTGGAGGAAACATGAATTAGATTATGGATTTAGTTTATCCTGGCTTTCTATATATAAACCTCACCTGTTTTACCTCCACTGAAGCCTTGCTCTCATCTTGACCCTGGGTTCTCAGAGAACACACTCTGACAAGTCCTATAGCTCAGGGACGCTTTCAGATTGGGCCCATGTGGGGCCCAATCTGAAACCTGCCGTTTGTCCATTGGCCGTGTTCAGAGAGAATCAACACCTGGGGGATGAATTTAGAAACTCTCTGCCATGACCTACTCAGTGACTTATCCAGGGTCACACAGCCAGTATGTGAGAGGGTCACCTCTCTGTATCCTGCTTCATGAGACCTCTCATTTTTTCTTTAGAGTTAATTTACCAACTCTCTCTCTCTCTCTCTCTCTCTCTCTCTCTCTCTCTCTCTCTCTCTCTCTCTCTCTCTCTCTCTCTCTCTTTTTGGTTCAAGTGGATATAGTTTGTGAGATGGAATATTCTTAGAGCAATGCGTTCAACATTCCAAAAGCTTTTATGAAATGCCTACTACTATGGTAGGAGATACAGAGACAAAATGACCAAATACCACCTGTCCTTATATTAAGAAGATATATACTTTAGTATAATAGTAGTAATAATAGGAATTATATGGTATAAAGAGGAGAGAGCTCTTATAGCTAAGGGCATCAGCATAGACATCTTATAGGATGAAAGAGAGCTAAGTCTTCTGAGGCACTCAGTTGATGTAGGAGTAGATCCCAGCTCTGGGGAAGAGCCTGAACAAAAGCAGGCTGATCTTGGATGGGATGGTGCTAGATGGTCCAGTGGATAGAAAGCTGAACATGGAATTGAGTTTGAACCTTGCCTCAGTCAGTTATTAGCCGTGTGACCCTGAGCACTTGCCCTGAACCCCTGAACCTCTCTTTATCTCATTTTTGAAATGAGAAAGTTGAATTCCAAGCCTCTAAACTTCCTTCCAGCTCAAAAATCTATGAATCGAGAGAAATATAATGGACTTAGTAACAATTGCGGACATTTGCATAACACTTACATTGAGGAAGCATTTTATACAAAACACAATGGTCTGACTCCCTCATAGTGGAAGATCCAAGTAGAGAAGGGTAAAGAAATTCATTTGAGAGGAGAACTACCCATTCGGAATGGAGTTCCTGAGTTCTAAGGAAGTTAGATCACCGCTGTGGGTGGTCAGACAGGTGGAGGAGGAGGAAGAGGAAGAGGAGGAAAACTGAAATAATTTTCAAGGCACTTTTTAAAAATTCTTCCTCTTAAAATATTACAACCTTGTCACAAAGAACCAGCAATTAGATGTGAAGGAAGATTATGGTCACGGAATCCATGTAAATTAATTCTATTGTAACTAATGTGATAAAATATATAGATAATTAATATGAAAAAAATTAATAGACATGACTGACCAGAAAAAGAATGCCGGCAGTGCTGGTGGGTGGTGGTTCTTGAATCATCTTGTGGTTTTGAGACAAGTTGGTATTCAACTTGATTATGTCTATCTTGGTGTTATCTCCCACTGTTCCGGCAATCAGCTTTCATGTACAATGTTAGCCATTAGTGCAAAGGGAGAGCTTCTGATTAATGCAGAAGGGATAAGCCTAGACCTGATTGTTTGCTTATGTAGTCATTCCAAGATCTGCAGCTCATTTTTAGTCAAATTAGTTGTGACTTAATTTTAAATATAACGTGATGAGAGAGAAAACCCATGGTTCCAGAGAAAGACTCGGGAAGGAGGCTTTTGAGGCATTTCTTTGGTGTGTTCTTAAGGATCGGTCCTCCAATTCTTCTTCCTTTTCAGCTCTCACCCTTCATGGTTCTAAAGAAATATCTTCTTTCTTTCTCGAAAACCTTGTGGCGCCAGCAGCTCACATTTCCCTTGTTCAGGTTCTCCTTGCTGCTAGTTAACTGCGTGACTGAATAACTCAGGCACAATTGAATGAAACCTTTTAATTTTTTTTACTACCCCAGATTGTGACATGCAGTATTGTTTCCCCCACTTGTATGTAAGAGTCCTGCCCAGGTAGAAAATCTTATGATGACACCAACCTTGGTGATTCAATTAAGGAAATACCAGCTGCTATTTCTCCTCTCTTGGCCAGTGAAACTGGTAAGCTACTTGAGGTTTGCTTTTTATCCATTGTGCATGTCCCTCCCTATGTTTTGGGGAGTGCTCATTTGCTCTTCACTGATTAATGTTAGTTTTATTTATTTGAATTTTGGTACGGATTCCTAGAGTCAGTGCTGTCAAGAACTCCCACCTCCCAGTGTGGAATCTTCCCTCCACTGTCACAGATCAGTGGCTCATCTGTAACTTGGTCTTAGAAAGTTGTCTGGGAGGTTGGGTGATTTGTCCAGGGTCATATAACCAGTTTGGCAGAGGTGATATTTGAGCTTGCTTTCTGGGTTGATGGAGCTTTAAGGGCTTGGAGAAAGAGACAGAAATAAAGAGAGGGAGAGAGAATGGATTTTTGTTTTTTTCATTCTTCCTCTTCTATCCCTGTCTAGTCTCCCCAACTGTCCCACAAACTTTTTTGGAGAGCACATTGGCTCTACTCAGGGAAAGGATTTAATTTGACTTTCTTCACTCACTGCAATGCTCTGAGCTACACTGGTTTTTATTGATTTGAATACAATGCCAAGGAGGTGATATATACAAGAGTTGTAGTAGGAAGCAATTGTTGGTACTGATTTTAAGGGAAATAGGAGGCAGGGAATGAAGGATTCCTTTTCTTAAGCCATTGTGTTGACATTTGATCTTGTAGTTGGAAAAAGACCATATGGCATCATCATGTCTGTATCTGAGAACGAGGCATCCTCTTTGATAATCCCCCAGCCCCATGGGTGATGAATTATTGCTCATCAGGGGGTGGGGCTTTTTGGCCCAACATGTGGAAGTATCAACAGTTTGGCTCCCTAGTACCTGATAGGGTGGGAACCAAAAGCTGAAGTAATACAAATTATAGGGTGTTACTCATTTTGGCTTAGGAGCCGAAGCGTGAGCATTTTCTAAATAGTTACCTACGGTGATAGGGCGACATGTCTTTTGCCTTCTTGGGAACCTCAGTGAACCTGGCTTTAGAAAATTAAATCTAAAAAATAATATGTAATTCGTTGCGGTTTTAATAATGCTTCTTACACATATGATTATTTTCATCCTAAACATTATTTTGGAGCTGTTCTCTCATGAGAAAAAAAAATAAAACCTTAAAATAAAGTGAGATAAGTCAAGCATATCTAAATAGTGCCAACATAGGGGTTTAGTATTTTGGTTCAGGAAAATTCAGGTGTGCTTCTGGTGATTTAAAAGTTGCTATCTTTGGTTATTATTTAAAGAAAAAAAAACAAGAAGATGACCAGTGGTAGAAACAGACACTTGTGAACCATGTGAGAATTTCTTGTACCTTCAGGTTTCTGGTTTTTACCTGGTAATTTCCCACGCAGCAGGTTCAGCCCCATTCTTCAGGATAGATTTTTTAAGCCAAAATGCTTGTCAGGACGCACACGGATAAGACTGAGTCTTGGATTCAGCACAGGCTGTGTCTGTCTGCATTCCTAGGCAAAAATGAAGGGGAAAAATAAAAAAATATTTAAAATAAGTGTTTCAATGGGAAGGAATTTCAGTTTCTCTCTCATTCTGCCTCTCCCTCCATCCCTCCATCCCTTCCTATCCCCCCTCCATCTCACCTTCCCTCCCTTTTTGTGAAAATTTATTTTTCTCGTCTCTTGGGCTTAGTCACCCCTGTGGATATGAAGGATGGAATTACCATGTTACTCTCCTAAATTTCTGTTCTTGTTGAGTGTTATCTGCTCTTTCCTACCCTGACCTGCCATAGAGCCACCTATGACCTCCTGCTAACAAGGCCTTGGGCTGTTTTACCACTGATCTTTATGGTTTTGTGTCTGCCTTGAACTCTGGTACTTAATATAGGTCATCTTCTCATTCTTATCTCATAAAAGCAACAGTGTAGTAGGAATAACCATGGTAGAACCAGTATAGGCACTGTCCTTAGACAAAACTCTTCTCAGGACTCTCCAGTGATGTACGTGTCTTATTATTTTCATTCCATAGATTCAGACCAGGAGGTCCTGAGAGGTGAAAAGAATGGGTCAGAAACACATGCATGATCTTGAGACATGTGCTGGCATTTTCACTTATTTCTTCTCAAATGTGAAATTCCACTTAACTTTGACTTGTGCTTGGGGCAGTCCTTCTCTATGGTAAAAATGGTAGATGAGTAACAGGGTTGGGTTCCTCCACCATCAGACAGTCTTAAGAATGAGAGCTCTAGGAGACCTTAGAAATGAGCAGTCAGTACCTCTAGTGAGGAAAGTGATGCCCAAAGAAATCACACAGATCAGAAGGAGCAAATGTGGAATTTGAATCCAACTTCCTTGACTCCAGACCACTATTGGCATATGGAAGAATAAGTTGGGATTGTGGAAAATAAATAGTAAATTCTCACATGATAAAAAAGAATTCCTACAACGTCTGAAATTAGTTAGCATGATGCCTGGCACATAGTGAATACGTAGTAAATGCTTGTTGCTTGGCAAAATTCTAGTTAAGAGTTTAATTGCAACTAGAGGTCTGGTTTGGTCAGACTCAGAATAGCACGGTCCTTTATGAGAATGAAATTGGCCTCTAACAAGAAACAGCATGAACTAATAGGTTCAGAATCATCTCCTATCTTGGAGTCTTGTATCTGACACTTCACGGAATTGTGGGACCGTGGAAAAGACATTTGGGAACCTCCATTTGATAAGGACAAACACAAGATGCAGATAATTATACCTATAGTGCTTCTATTGTGGGATAATCATAAGGGGTCAGATGAGATAATGAATGTAAAGGACTCTACAAGTGTCACCAATCACAGTAGTTGGGAATGTTATCATTCTCATTATCACTACGAGTACGTCTTTACTGGATCATAGGTTCATAATATTATTGTTGCATTGGATAATTGAATCAGAAAAGGACTTTGTTAATACTTTACTCTATCTTTAGAAAATTTCAAAAGTCCTGACTCTAATGTTTTCTCATTTTCCACTCCACCTTTAGTCATAGGAAGGGCAAAGTCACTATTTTGAGAGATTAAGAGACTATAAAGGATGAAGGGAGCCACTTTTTGGTGGCATGTTCTCATAGAAAAACTCATTCTAAGAGGAAGTAGGCTCTCTTGGATGCGTTGAAACCATGTGGGACTTCCATGACCTTTCATAATTTTTCTGTTCACATGGTTAGGCAACCTCCAATCTAGCCCGATTGTCTCCCCTTTCTCTTCCTCTCTCCCCTCCCTCTTTCCCTTTCTCTACCTCTTCCCCTACCCCCTTCCCTTTGTCTGTCTGTCTTTCCACCAAAATTCCCATAGGAAATTCTGGAGAATGTAATGGACATTTCTTTCTAGGTTACCCCTTTACAGCTGACTAGGTACCAGTATATTAAAGAATTTTACTGGTAAGAAAGGAAAAAGTCTTGTCTTCCACAGCAAATGTTTTGCCCTTTCTCCTATCATCATTGCCGAAGATATTAATCTGAGATTCCATGAAAGAGAGGCATGACATTTTAGGTGATGATTCTTTCAGACAACCATATCATAAACTCATTTTTGAGATAAAGGACCCCATTTTAAGGCCTCCTTTTTTCTCCTTGTGCATGTCATATTTAGGTACTCGCTAAGTACTTGTTGGTCCATACACCTCTTCTTATTTGGGATATTTCCACTATTCTGGAGCCCCCTCCCTATGAGATGAACAGAGTTGGAATAAGGAAAAACTGAAGTGAATTAATTTCACATTTTAGTCTTCTACTAAAGTACAGGGGTGAAAGGGGAGTGAAGGTTGCAGCTATTAGATACAAGCCATCTCAAATACTTTTGTCAGTGGATTTAAATTATTTTGAATGATTAAGCTTTGCCAGTATAGAAATGTTAATTTTAAGAAAACAAGTGGGTTTATAGTCTCTCTCCCTGTGAACTTTCACTAAAGGCATATACTTTCCTCTTCTGACTTTTATCCCATACAACAAACATATAGTAAGCCTGTTTTTGGCAAGATCATGCCTGGCCCTGTGAATGCTGCACACAGGGTCAGAGAGTAATGCAGCTTGACTGGAGCATGGGGCACATAAAGCTAAGGAGTAGGAAACAAGGCTGGAAAGGTGAAATTGAAACCCTGTTGTCCAAGACTTTGAATTCCAGAAATGGGAGCTAAATCTTATTAATTGAAAAGTGAAGAGCCACTGAAGTTATTTCGATAACAGAGTGACATGACGAGAGTCTCACTGAAAGTTCCTCACTGTAGAACAAGACTTGCTAAGAATTATATGCATTGGAAGCACCAACCTACAGAGGGGAAGTGTAGATTCATGTAGGGTATTAGGTTACTGTGGTAACATGACACTGGATGGGGGTGGGGGTGGGGGTGGGTGGCGGGTAGGAGGTGGTGGATAGAGTCCTAGACTTGGAGGCAGGAAGACCTGAGTTCAAATCC